>NC_081558.1:121543347-121856805 GCF_022355385.1 Mustela nigripes | reverse complement strand
GAAGGAAGGAAGGAAGGAAGGAAGGAAGGAAGGAAGGAAGGAAGGAAGGAAATCTGAGTGGCAAGTACCTGGTCAATGTTTGTACTATTTTTGAAATGTTTTGGTAGTTTTGAAAGTTTTCAAAAACAAAGTTTTAAAATCACTGAATCTGGCAGGTTAGCTTTTAATAGAGAAGAATATAATGAAAGTAGCATTTAATGACTATCAAATTTTTCTAGTCATACCTTAAGATAATATTTATCTCTTCAAAAAATCCTACTATGATTGAAATAAAATACCTAAAACAATCTTGTTTTGTCAATATTCATATGAAATTAGTTGTCTTAAGTTAATTAGTTAAGTTTATTCATTACCCAGACTTTATCTCCCACCCTTCCACTTTTTTTTTTTTTTTAACTGTGTCATTCTCAGGGGCAGCTAGTGTGGGATTGGGAACACAACATCCCAACATCCCTTCTTCCCACCCAGGTCTCAGCTTTGTGCAGTTGTCTACTGCTGCCTACAATAGTCAAAATTATTCCTATATCACTCATCTTTTTTTCTGCTTTTTTTTTTTTTTTTGCATCCTAAAAAATGTACTACTAATATGTTTAAGCAATTTTGCTAACTATTCTAAAATAGTGAGTGATCAGCAAATCAAGACACAGTGTCTTCTGTTTAATCATTGTCACAGTATTTTGGCTTATAAAACTATTCTCATTACAATACAACCCAATTAAATGTTTGAGTTGAATTCTAAGGAACTATGTACAATGAATACAAATATGCTTTCTACACTTAATAGGATTCACTAAGTGTGTTTATTTCATAACAGATATCCTCACTACCTGATTAAAGTTTAGAGGGAAACACATATTAATATTGTCTGTTAGAAGCCTGAAGTGCTCACACACAGTTTGCTTGTCGGTGTGTCCTTCCTCTTCCTTTGGGTGGGCCCTACCCAGTATAGCCCTATTTTCTCTCTTTAAGGCTGATACTACCCAAAAGCATTTTCCAAACATATCAACTGCTGAGAGGATCTTAAATTCCTACCTCATTGCTGTCATCAAAGAAAGACATAGGCTTCTTTCATTCGGAAAGTTTAATTGTTATTCTCCGTGTTGTAACAGAATTGTAACGTGTTAATGCCTGCCTTCGCTCAGAAAACAAGTCCAGAATGGCGATTTGGAAGCAGGTGGAGTTCAGAGAAAATAGAGAAAAGGAGCACATCATATATACAAATGATAAATTACAAAATACATGTACACACATTAAAACAGGAGCACGTAAGAGAGACCGAAATATGCATTAGACAGATATTTGCGATATTTTTATAGTCCTTACTGCTCCTGAAGCTATGTAGTTCTGAACTGTGTAGTGGCTGAAGATTTTCTTATGCATAGCCATTGTGGCTCCATGAATGTCATGCTTTGAAGCAAATTAGTCTTCTAAATCATTAGACACATTCCTGCATAGTCAGAACAATTACAAATTAACAATGTGATTTCTTTCCTCTCAGTAGCTCTTTCCTCTCAGTAGCTCAGTAGGTCTCCTTTTTCATTTCTCTGTGAGAGCAGTTATTCAAAAAGTGCAGGAATTTTATCAGTTTTGATACCAGGTCTGTTGTCCAGATTCAAATAGGCAGGAAGTACACAATTGCCGAATTCAGGGAACATTGCATAAGCATTTCTTGGCATGTAGACCAAGGGCTGTGTACATTAACAGCCTCAGGTTGGGAGGAAGAATAAATGGTGTGGGTTCTGGGACTGGGTATTATTTTTTCCCGCATATCTTGGGCCATTCTTGAAATTGGAATAGTCTACACAATTCAGAGCTAAGCAAACCAGGGCCTTTTTCCTCCGTTACTATCTGTGGGAGATGGAATCACAAATGTCAGCATTGGCTATGATATAGAAGGATCAGTCTCACCTGTTGACCTTGGAGATGGCAAAAATATGGGACATTTGGGGATTGAAAAATAGAGAGGCATCTACAGGTGTCTTCTTTCCAGGCATCTGTTAGCAGTCACCTTTACCTTCCTGGTGTCCAGCTGTCAGCAATCAGGAGACTTGGCCAGTAATTCAGTTTACTTTTCCCAAAAATGAGCCATTAAAAAGCAAATTATCTCACAATAAATAAATAGAGAGATAGATGATAGATTATCAATAGATAAATATGTGAAAATATAAAATTTTGGAAATACTGCCAAGTTATATAATATTAAGATATCAACCATTTCGGTGCAAGTTTTTTTCCCAGACGATACATACAAAAAGGAAATTATTTTGACTTTATCCTTTGTTGTTTCTAAGAATTAGACAATAGCTCTCAAGAGAACATATTAGCAAGGAAGTTAGCTTGAGGTGATTAGTAATTAAATGATATTATGTGTGTTCCTTTTCCCTACACAGACTCCAGATTGTCTAATTTGAGAAATTTTAAAGCATTGTATTTTAAACAATCTTGACTCAAAGGGAAATTAAGGGAAACTGTCCAATATGTGTTAACATAGGGGTGTTATTTTGATATAACAGTGTCCAACATTATAACACAATATCTTTCAAAAGTGATTCTGGTGACAGAATAGAAGGTAGGCTTGTTTGCTGGAAGTTTGGAGGTTGAGCGACTAATTAGAAGGATTTCATGAATCTAAGAAGAAAAAAGGAAGACCTACAATAAGTCAGTGGAAAGCAGGAAATAGAAACAGAGCTAAGATTCGGCAGCTAAGAAGATAGGGTGAGTTAGCACATGGGATTTTTAATTGGATTTTTAGTTGGAAGGATTTGAGACATTGATCCCATGTTGGCTTTTTTTGTTTGTTTATTGTATGTTTGAGATGCAAAATCTTTAATGAGTTATTTTTCTGATCTATAGTCACCGGTCCCTAGAAGAATATCTCACTATCATTCAAAGTCTCAGGTCAGCAAGGCTGGCTTTTTGATGCTCACTATATGGGCTCTGTTTTGAAGTTCTTATCAGTTTGACTCAAAGACCAGCCACATCCATCTTTATCCAGGCAACGGCATTGATAAACACAGATTTCTTTTCTACTTCTTTATAGCATGAACACGTGTTAATGCCTGCCTTCATTAAAAATATATATAAATATATATATATGTGTGTGTATATATACACATATATATAATATACATAGCTATATATATTTTTTATTTTATATATATACACATATATATGAACACTTTCAGATATTAAACACTATAAGCATAGACATACAAATTTTCCCTCCTCCACCTAAAAAGGAAGCAGACCTACAGTGTAGAGTCACTGACATCTTCAATTTCTGCTATTCTAGATGTCATCTCGAATGTAAACAGTCTGCATTTTTCCTAGCCTCAGTTTCCCCCTTTAATATGTTTCAATCTTTTTTTCGACCAAGAAGCACCTTGCTTTCCTTTTGTTTTACATTCTAAATATGTTGCCTCCGTGGTTACTCTGTAAGAGACCTGAATATAAATTGGGTCAGCCCATTGGCTGCTGGGTTGCTGCTGGACAAGTTAACTTAGCTTCTTATATTCCTTCAGGTCTGCCCATCTGAATTTGGTGGACATCAGCAGCCCAACCCAGTACCTGGTTACAGTGATTATCTGTTTTTATTTATTTTGCCCTTGCCCATTTATTGTATGCTTGATCTGATTTTTCCATTCCAAGGGCTTGTGGACCCATGTTCAGTTGCTTGGTTTCTCACTAACACCTGAAAGTAATCCTACTCGCCAGATGAGGTAAACATCACATTGATGCCAAACCTGCTCAGTAAATTTAATCAGATCAGTAGAACTCGTAGTCCATGTAGGAAAAACAATGTTTGGAGATGTTTTGGGTTTTTTTTTTAATATTTTATTTATTTATTTGACAGAGAGAGATCACAAGTAGGCAGAGAGGCAGGCAGAGAGAGGAAGGGAAGCAGGCTCCCTTCTGAGCAGAGAGCCTGATGCAGGACTCGATCCCAGGACCCTGAGATCATGACCTGAGCCAAAGGCAGAGGCTTAACCCACTGAGCCACCCAGGTGCCCTGGAGATGTTTTTTAATGGACAAATTTTTAGGTGGGAAGAATGATATTAAATAAATTCTATTTGAACACACAGTCAGGTGAGAATTGCAGTGTATACATGAGCCACTTGAAATAATTCTTGGCATACTTGTAATTATGAATTTTGAAAGTTTACTTTGAATTCCAGAGTAATATTTTTTCAAGGTTTTATACTAGTGAGTCAAGTAAATTAGACAGTTGGATATTATTTTCTGGAAAATTCTGTTGCTATCTCCCCCCAAAAGAGAAGATCATGTAATCATTATTATTCTGTCTTACAAAAATAATGTGTCATTGTGTCAGGACATCAATTAGTCATACATTCTAGGAGCTTACAACTGAAGGCCAGAAGAGGCTGATAAATGCGTGACCATAGGGAATGACTTAAGTGGTATTAAGGGAAAAATCGTCTCCAAACTAATCATGACGGTAAGCAACACTTTAGGATCTTTGTAAAATTCGGTTCTGCCATGCCTGGACTGCAGTTGGACAACCCAATGTAAAGTTCCAGCTAGAGTGGTCTGAAATAATTCTACTGTTAAGGACACAGCTGCTACATCAAGTTTAAAGAGAACTTTAAATGACACTTCACTCGGGAGCAAGGTATAGCGAATGCTGCCAATGCATATCCCTCGGGTAATTAGCAAACTATGTCTTTTGAGGCAGTGATTTACTCAACATTCATTTTTCACCCTTGGCTGAACCACAAAGTTTTGTTTGAATAAAACATCAGAAATCAAAGAATTCATACAAGCATGTAATATTACTTTCTCGGGTCTTAAAAGGTAGATTTGATTGGTTGGCTGACCTTAATAAAGACAACAAATAGGGCGCCTGGGTGGCTCAGTGGGTTAAGCCGCTGCCTTCGGCTCAGGTCATGATCTCAGGGGCCTGGGATAGAGTCCCGAATCGGGCTCTCTGCTCAGCAGGGAGCCTGCTTCCCTCTCTCTCTCTCTGCCTGCCTCTCTGTCTACTGTGATCTCTCTCTGTCAAATAAACAAATAAAATCTTTAAAAAAAAGTAATAAAGACAGCAAATACCTATGATTTTTTCTAATCAAAAACCCATAGTGGCTCTCTGTACTCATGCGAATGATCACTTGCTTTTAGTTGGAACACACATAGATAGGTAATAGCTAGAGGGATAGATAGATGATACAGGTAGATAAGCTACAGCATACACATGAAATAAAAATCAATAGTGAAGGAAATTCAGGAGTGAAAGGTAAAAATGAAGTTTGACAGAGTAGCTTGGACACTCCAAGTCTACTTAGGACACAATCTTTTACTTGATGATTTACTCTATTTTTCATGCTATGACTTAACAGTGCAACTTTGAATTGAATTAATTTTGTTCAAAATTTTTTATTCTTGAAGATGCTACAAGATTTCTTTAAATTATATAAAAAGTGGACATTGCCTTTCAGGCAATTGACATGCTTTTACAAGTTTGTTATATAAACACAAAATTATTTGACCAACCTACCAGAGTGTTTTAAATGATGCCACTAAAACTGAAATTATAGAGGGGATTTTTTTTTTAGTTAATGTAGAGATAATCGTCTTATGACCATGGTTCTCCACATGCTACATATTGAATTATGATTATTTTATTGGTAAGTCAATTTTGTATGTATATAGAGATTCATTTAATATTACTGGAATTATTCAATATTATTTCAAGAGGAATTAAATACAAATCCTGGAGTTTACACTGAGTAGCATTAGCTATATTCAGAAATCAAATTTCATCTGAATGTATTTTCGATATAGAAATCTAGATAATAAACTGGAGTGTGCTCTCATTCTCACATTTACTCTCTCTCTTCCTCTCTCTCTCTCTCTCTCTCTCACACACACACACACACACACACACACTTATACCTCCTTTATCCTTTGAGAGTCCTTTCTGTCTAACATACGGTAATCCTCCCATAATGTTGTTTTCAAGGTTCATGTTATCAATCTATGTTTATAGATCAAAACAATTATAATGGATCCCTTCAGGAATTTAAACCGATGGTACCGTCTTATACCAAAATTCACTTAACAACAAATAAAGTGAAAAGAGTTCTTTGCTATGTTTTTGTTTTGTATTTTAATAGGCTCTCGTTTATATGACTATTGAGTGAAAGTGCTTCTTTTTTTCTCTGAAAGAGAATGGGCCCATGAACAGGGAGAGGGGAAGGGTCAGAAGAGGAGGAGGAGAGAGAATCTCAAGGAGACTCCCCGTTCCGTGAGAAGCCTGACAAGGGGCTTGCTCTCAGGACCCTGAGCTCATGACCTGAGCCAAAATAAAAAATCAGCTGCTTAAATGACAAAGCCAACCTAGTTGCTCCTGAAAGTGCTTCTTTGTAAGAAGATACCACAAAGATTTCCTTAAATTGTTATGTAGATTAATAAAGAAAAATAAAAGCAATGAGTATGACCAGGAAGATTTATTTATTTGGATACTCTGTGTTAAAAGTTAACCTCCGTCTCAAGGATGATTTATTTCTGGTATCACACACACACACACACACACACACACACTGAACTAGAGATTCTGGTTTTGTGTTTATAGAATTTTTGGTCTTATAGAAAAGAATGACTAATCATCATCTTTTTTTCTTTTTGCAAAATTATTCATGATTCGTCTTCATCTATTGCTTCCTACAATGACCCTAAAGAGTTTCTTTTTTTTTTTTTTTAAGATTTTATTCATTTATTTGAGAGAGAGAGAGAATGAAACAGAGAGAACATGAGAGCAGGGAGGGTCAGAGGGAGAAACAGACTCCCTGCTGAGCAGGGAACCCAATGTAGGATTCGATCTCAGGACTCCAGGATCATGACCTGAGCCAAAAGCAGTCGCTTACCCAACTGAGCCACCCAGGTGCCCTCTAAAGAATTTTTTGCCCCTATATTCACTTTGGGTATAGATTGATTTATTCAGCTGATAGGTACTATTATAAATATATAATATAAATGACTTCTTGGTTTAGTTATATAACTAAAGTTATAAACTATATATATAAGCTAAATATATATATATAAACTATATATATAAACTAAGTTATATAAATATAACTGACTTCTTGGTTTAGTTATAAAATAACTATATTCAATAAATAAAAGTATATTTCAAATTGAACAGAATAATTTTTACTTTTTTTATATTGAGTTTCTATAATGGGCCTGCAATAAGAGAATATCTCTAATTCAAAAAAAAAAAATTAGTTCTGGGGCGCCTGGGTGGCTCAGTGGGTTAAATAAAGCCTCTGCCTTCAGCTTGGGTCGTGGTCCCAGGGTCCTGGGATCGAGCCCCTGCATCCAGCTCTCTCTGCTCAGCGGGGAGCCTCCATCCTCTCTCTCTCTCTGCCTGCCTCTCTGCCTACTTGTGATCTCTGTCTGTCAAATAAATAAATAAAGTCTTTAAAAAAAAATTAGTTCTATAAACTTGGTGGATTGGAAATTACATCCCTGAATATAATCACTTCATATGTAGTATATCTCTAAATATTTTCCACACAATATGTGAAGAGTCAATAAAATGGAATCTTTTATGAATTACTTTATACTTTTGCATTTATACCAAGTGTGGAAATATATTAGAGAGGAGATATTTGTTTTATAAGTTATAATGAACATTATAATAGCTATTAAGTCAGTTAAATGAATGAATATATTTAAAGTATTATTAAAGTAATATCTTCCACTCCTCTTCTAAAACAACTTCTGTGTATAAGAAATTCACTCAGTTCTTATAGGATTTTATTTTTTCTCCTTTTTTCTCTTTGCCACTCTGTCAGATCAGATCCTTGTAACGCTTCCTCTACTTTCTTGCTTTTTCTTATGCAGCATATATGCCTCCTGATTTTCAGATTTACTATAAAACACAGCTTTAAACATTCTAGATATATGAGTCTAAATCTTTCAAAAATCTCTAATTAAAAAAAATCTTTAATTATTCTATGTTGTTTTCTAATTAAGCCAGTATGCTTTGTTTAGCATTTAAGGTATTCCAAAATGTGGCCCCAAATTATTTCAAACACAGTGACTCTTTCTTTTTTTTTTTTTTTTTTTTTTTTTTAAGATTTTATTTATTTATTTGACAGAGAGAGATCACAAGTAGGCAGAGAGGCAGGCAGAGAGAGAAAGAGAGGAGGAAGCAGGCTCCCTGCTGAGCAGAGAGCCCGATGCGGGACTCGATCCCAGGACCCTGAGATCATGACCTGAGCTGAAGGCAGCGGCTTAACCCACTGAGCCACCCAGGCGCCCCACAGTGACTCTTTCTTAAGCATGGACCATCTTTGATAAAAATGCACATATACATCTACATACAAAGAGTTGCATATAATTTTATGCACAAATGTTAGAAAAATACCCCTGCTCTTCACGCTCACACCCTGCCACTTTGCAACACATTCCTTAAATTCCAACTGTGTTAGACCATGAGTGACTGGTGGACTGACACAGTGTTTTATGCAAAAACACATTCTCATATGCCCCATGGTACTATCCCAAATGTCTCTAAGTAATTTGGCTGGTAGAATGTCTCCCCTGAGGTTTTTCAGAATGTTTTTATTCTCTTTATCTGCCTCCTGTTACCTGGGTAACCTGGGGAAGGTAAATGTCATTTTTCAGACTTCAGTGTCTACTCTTCTTCCTAAAGTATATTCTTTTGTTCTGGTGGGAAATAAGTTTTTAACTAAGGAACTTGGACTCTACTCACCTTGATAAACACAGGCTTCAACTGCATTTAAATTGAATGTCTATTTGATTCATGTCAACTCAAAAAGGTGTTCTAAGGTGTCTTTTCATTTTGATCTTCCAGGTTTCTTGAGCACAGGGGATCAGGCTGCAAAAGGAAACTATGGACTCCTTGATCTCATACAGGCTTTAAGATGGACTAGTGAGAACATTGGATTCTTTGGTGGTGACCCCTTAAGAATCACTGTTTTTGGATCTGGCGCTGGGGGTTCATGTGTCAATCTCCTGACTTTATCCCATTATTCTGAAGGTAACCGTTGGAGCAATTCAACCAAAGGTATTATGCAGGTTGCAAATTTTGACAATTTTGGTGTCTGCATGCCACCACCATCAGTAGTATGTGATGCTCTGTATATATCTCTCTGTTCAAACTGAGTGTTAGGTTGAGCTCAATAACTGTTTAAAATTTTGTTTCTTCAGCTTTTCTATGCATGTTTCAATTTTTGTCAAACTCTTTTCTTTGTCTCCCGTGGAGCTTGGTAAGGATGCCCTTTCAAGCACACTTCAGAACAGTTAGCATTACAGTTACTTTTCTTTCCTCTCAAAGGGTAATTTTGGGGAAAATCAAAGATGTTCACAGTTGTCATCTCTGTTTATTCAGTAATCAAAAATCAAAGACAGGTTCTTTTTAAATGCAAAGATTGTTTATAATCTGTTTTCAAGACAATAGATGTAAAACCCTTTACTGGTAAGAAGAGAAGGAAGCAGTGATAAGCTGGTTTGTCTGGAAACAAGATTTTCACTTGTTATCTAAGTACAGAATGGATGTTTGATTATTTTGCATGCATGATCCAAAATTGTCAAAGCATCAAGGTCACTAGTAGAGCTTTTCCTTAAAAGGAAAATTAGGTTTGAATCTGTGCTTTTTCTGTTTTCAACTTCAAAATGTTTATTCCACCTCCCACCCACCCAAAGCTTGGCTTTAAAGCAGCATGGAGGACTAAGCTGCATAAACCCATAAAATATTTTTTTTTTTTTGTCTCCATTTTCTGGCCTTGACACCCTTTTTCCAAAGTGCCTGTCCAAGGCTCATCACGTTGGTTTTTTTATGGATTCCCATTTTACCATGAGTTTAAGTCACTCATTCTAATCCCATTATTAACTTGAAATATCCACCAGAACAGAAGTGTTATGTTGGAAAAAATCTGTAAAAGCAAATACTTTCTCTCCATTAGACATAACAGATAGGAAGATGAAGAATACACATTAACATAGACCATTTTGTGTTTTCTGCTTTTTTATTGTCATTTTATATATATGAAGGAAGTATATGCTGTCAAGTGTAATTCATGAAGCATCTTGATTTGTAAGACTGAGTTTTATGATGTGAGCATCAGACATAGAATATTTGTTTTCAGTATCAAAGATACACTGATGTGTTATTTCAGAAGAACAGCCTATCATTAAATGAGTATATATATTTGGAGAATCATATATTATCATAGACTTAATTTATAGATATAGTTTATATAACATCTCATTTATGTTAGTAGAGCTCTGATTTGAGATGACAAAATGAAACATATGAGAACATTTCCAATTGTATAGAGATCTTGGTCTGTAATTAAGTGGCTTATTTTGAAATAACAAAATTTGTTGTTTAGGTTCTTTTCATTGAAGAGATTAGATGGTTCTAGCTGAGGACTGTACTAATGCCAGTCTTTATATAGTTAACATTAGACAATCCGTTCAGACTTCTTAGGGTCATTTGATCTCAAATGTTACTTCTTCCTATTTAGTCTAAAAGTTTTTCTAGATAGAGAGCAAAAATGGGCACCAAAGCCGGTCAACTAATCTAAAACTAGCAACTGATAAAGAGATAAGCTAATTACTTCATTGGCTAGCACTGCTATTCATCAATTGATGATATAGTAAACAGAGGCCAGTGGCTATGCCAACATTTGAAAATATAAAATTCCATCACACTCTTCAAGGAAAACTGTCCTTGTGGGGCCAGAGAAGTGGACTTACATTTGGCTTAGTCTTAAACCTACCTCCACAAAAGGCTGCTTGATTTTTTTTTTCTACCAGAATATGCCCCGGAGACATCTTAAAATCATCAGGCTAATTCTGTCTCCGGTGCAGACATAGATTTAAAGTCTAAAAAACCCCAGAGCTACAGCAATGCTTAGGACTGTTTATACCAGGAGTCCACCATGGATTATATAAACATAATAAGCATTTTCACAAATGATAAAAATATATGATTTTTCCAATACTGTCTAGATGGCACATTTCAGACTATATTTAATATGATGTAAATTTTTCCCAAAACTTTTGGGGTATATTTAGTTAATATTATTGAGCCCCTGAAATGGGAAATAATCACCAGGTTTACCTTAGTTGAAAAGTTTTGAATTAGTAAAATATTTCTCTGAGCAAATGTTAACAAACACATAGCCTATGTAATTTTTAGAAATTGTTTGTATTTATATCATTCGCTCTAGCATACTTTGCTCTGGCAAACTAAAAATACGTTCATAAAGATGTCAGAAACCAAAACAAATTTAAATTGGTACAGTTTGACTTTTTGAATATTTTTAGAATTATCTAGGAGCATATTATAGACATTTTGAATAAATATGTATGTTTGGAGAAAAATCTAAAACTTTGCTTCTAGTTCAGACACTGCTTTAGTACTTTTGTGAAAAGAATTCTTATCTCATTAACACATATGAATAATTGAGCATGTGTTTAAATAACTGAACTACAAAGCTATATTTGGAAATTGATAATAAATATAATTTTTTAAAGAAAATAGGTAAATTATTTTTTAAAACAAGAATTTTATTTGAAAATACCTTAATGGGTAGATAAAGTACATTTGTAAATTTGAATGGCATGCAGCTCTTATCAAACTGCATATGGGACCATGATTTATAATTCTTAAATGCAATTAAGTTAAAAGCAGTGGACCATGTATTTTTCATCTTTTATGATAAAATATAGCAGTGCACATTCAACAGTGGAAAAAGTTAAATCACCCCCCCACTGAATCTTTCTGCTGATGGTTTTTTCTTTAACCTAGTGAAAACACTTCAAATGTTATATCTTCTTCCGAAAGATGAATATTCAGCATACTATGTCTGACATGAAGAGCTGGAAAGAGTATGTCTAAAGTGATATTCTGTTTTGTGTGCCTTCAGGGCCATCCCCAGGGTATTAGCAAATCCCCAGCCCCAGTAGTTGTGTAAGCTCCCAACAATCCTTTTTTTAAATAAATCTGAATAAAACAAACATACAGAGCCATTTTGAAGGAAGATGTGTATAGCCAAGTTGGAAGAAATGGTCTCAAAAAACAATATCAAGTCTAATGAGGAGTTAAGGGGGAGAGAGCCCATCTGGTTGACTTTTATAACATGAGTGTTTACATGTGGATTGAAAAAAAATATTTGGGACTTCTTATCACTAATATTTACACATTCTCCCTCTCTCCTTGCTTACTGCCTCTCTGAGACACCAAACAATTTAGACCTCTTGATCCCTAAAGCAGTTGCCACTCAAAGCACAGGACTTAGTCTACCTCTCGGACTCCTTATACCCTGGGGATGACTTTATGTACCTTCTCTTAAGCAAAAATGTCTCTATCTTCCTGTTTCTTGAGTTGTATATGGGTTTTTATATACACATCTAAAATATCAGATGTTACTGTTTTGCCACAACATTATTCTAAAGTCATCTCAAATTCTTTGTTGTTTTTCCCATAGGACTTTTCCAACGAGCCATAGCTCAAAGTGGAACAGCCCTTTCCAGCTGGGCTGTTAGTTTCCAACCTGCAAAATACGCTAGAATGTTGGCCACAAAAGTTGGTTGCAATGTTTCAGATACAGTAGAGTTAGTGGAATGCCTACAGAAGAAGCCTTACAAAGAACTTGTTGACCAAGATATTCAACCAGCACGATACCACATAGCCTTTGGACCTGTGATTGATGGTGATGTAATACCAGATGACCCTCAGATATTGATGGAGCAAGGAGAGTTTCTCAACTATGATATAATGTTAGGAGTTAACCAAGGGGAAGGGTTGAAATTTGTTGAAAATATAGTAGATAGTGATGATGGTATATCAGCTAGTGATTTTGACTTTGCTGTTTCTAATTTTGTTGATAATTTATATGGATATCCTGAAGGCAAAGATGTTTTAAGAGAAACCATTAAATTCATGTATACTGACTGGGCTGACCGTCATAACCCTGAAACCAGAAGGAAGACCTTATTGGCTTTGTTTACAGACCATCAGTGGGTGGCACCAGCTGTAGCTACAGCAGATCTTCACTCAAACTTTGGTTCACCTACATATTTCTATGCCTTTTACCATCATTGCCAAACAGATCAAGTTCCAGCTTGGGCTGATGCAGCTCATGGAGATGAGGTTCCCTACGTACTAGGAATCCCCATGATTGGACCTACAGAGTTATTTCCTTGCAATTTCTCCAAAAATGATGTGATGCTGAGTGCAGTTGTAATGACATACTGGACAAATTTTGCCAAAACTGGGTATGTACCTAAGGAATAAAATTTTCTATAATTTAATAAAAATATCCTTGTAAGCATTTAAAAATAATACACATTTTGTGTCCAAGTGATTTCATTTAATAAATTTATGTCAATAAAGTATTAGGTTTCTTTATTCAAAATTCTATATAGTGCTATTTCAGAAAGCATTGCTTTATTAGTTCTTATTTTTTAGAAGTTTACTAAGAAAGCCTTGAAACCTGTTGCATTACTCAATAATTAAACTTATTTTGTGTTTTTTATTACACAAGACTTGTTATTATTATTTAGTAGTGATGAATATTTTATAGTGCTTTCCAATTTATAGTATTGTTTGCCCTCTGATCCTTCTACCTTTTTTGTTAGATGGACAGGTCGGGTATTGTTAATCAATTTTACAAATAAGGGACTGAGGTGATAAGAGGCTAGCCTCAAATAGATATTCATATGTCTTGTATGTTGCACTATTAGGACTTAAAACCTCATAAGCCAATTCCAAAACTCAAGTCTTTTCCTCAATCCCATGTTGTCCTTGTTAGTTTGCCTAGGAGACAAATGCATATGTATATGAATTTTTATATCTTTGGGTAGATCATAGCCCATCTTTAAATGGGCAAAAAGAATGAGAATGTGAGGCTTACTCTTATTACATTATCATCCACCTAAGCTGCCTGCAATAGGATCTGTGTTTCTAAGTTGACCCCGTTGTTATTAAAACACAGTCTAAGGCCTTGCTAACCTACTAATGTACCTCTCCAATTCGATGTTAAGCTACTACTCTTTTAGCTAAGAAAAAGAATAAAACAATTTGTTCTCACAGTGCTTTTTTCTTTCCTAGTGACCCAAATCAACCAGTCCCTCAAGACACGAAATTCATCCATACCAAACCCAACCGCTTCGAAGAAGTAGCATGGACCAGATATTCCCAGAAAGATCAACTTTATCTCCATATTGGATTAAAACCAAGAGTTAAAGAACATTACAGAGCCAATAAGGTGAACCTCTGGTTGGAGCTGGTACCTCATCTGCATAATCTCAATGACATTTCTCAGTATACCTCGACAACAACTAAAGTGCCATCAACCGACATCACTTTCAGACCTACGAGAAAGAATTCTGTACCTGTCACATCAGCATTTCCCACTGCCAAGCAGGACGATCCCAAACAACAACCAAGTCCATTTTCAGTGGATCAAAGGGACTACTCCACAGAGCTGAGCGTCACTATTGCGGTTGGAGCATCACTGTTGTTTCTGAACATCCTTGCCTTTGCAGCCCTGTACTACAAAAAGGATAAGAGGAGACATGATGTTCACAGGAGATGCAGCCCTCAGCGCACTACTACCAATGATCTGACCCACGCACAAGAAGAGGAGATCATGTCCCTCCAAATGAAGCACACTGATTTGGATCATGAATGTGAGTCCATCCATCCACATGAGGTGGTTCTTCGGACCGCCTGCCCCCCAGATTACACACTAGCTATGAGGAGGTCACCTGATGATGTTCCCTTAATGACACCCAACACCATTACAATGATTCCCAACACTATACCAGGGATTCAACCCTTACACACATTCAATACATTTACTGGAGGACAGAACAATACTCTGCCCCATCCCCATCCCCACCCCCATTCACATTCAACAACCAGGGTATAGCCAGATAAGAGAAACAAACTCTATTTTTTTGATGGATTGCAGTAAAAGATTACTGAAGATTCCTTGGCTTTCAACCTACAAGACTCTTACTATTTAAATAAGGAGGAATATTATGTGAATATACATATCAAGAACTTTGGGGGTTTTGAAAAAAAATAAATTGTACATATATACACAAATCAACTTTAAAAATGAATTTCAATTGCTTGAAGCAATTGTTCTGAATGATACTTTTTCATTCACATTCAAGAATTAATTTTTTGAAGATTTATGTTACATAATGGAATTAGGCATGTGGAACACCAAACAGGAAAGAACTATGTCTGAAATATAAATCATAAAAATAAAAAGCAACCATGAATATGCACAAGGGACACACCAATGGAATGTCAGATAATTTTCACCAGTTTTTATTTGGAGGCATTTTATTGTGTAGACCATATTTACATATTTGGATAAGTACACAAAGCACCAATGCTGTTAATGGCCTTAGCGGAGGCTCATGCTGAAATTTGCCAGTAAAACAAAGAAGTTTAAAGACTGGCAGGTACGACATTATCACATAAGTGCTGTCAGTATAAAGTTGTGGGGATAAAGGAAACTGGATATTTTTAGCACGATGTGCATGATAATTTATATGCTTGGTGGCTGTGCTGCTGATTAAGCCGTAATTAAAATTCTTCTCATCCCATTGGAGTCTTTAATAGAAGCTTCCTCTATCAATTGGCAGAACCTAAAGAAGATTTTAAGGGGCAAAAGTAATTAGAAGTAAATAATTCACAGTAGTTTTGATAATAGGAAGAATTAGTTATTAAAGGTATTTGAAGAAACTATAGGCATAGTGGTGAATACTCGCTGATACGAATCCCAGGAAAAAAGAAGTTCCTGTATTTTTAATGTTCTTTTCATCCCAATCTAAATAATTTATAGAAATACAACCCTAATTGGACATGTGTTACAGGATCTATAATTTGCTGTGGTTTTTGTTATTCTGTATTTTGTTCCTTTTGGTAAGGTGAAGTGTGTCCAAAGAGTTACTTGCAACAGTCTTCTATGATATGAGGATGCCCCAAATTACCACTCTGATTACAGTTCTCAGTTAATTGATTTACTCATGTTGCATGACAAAATGTTTACTAATAAGAATTCAATATACAGTTATATCCCTCCTCATATCACTTATCTTTCTCACTGAGGCTCATTCACTGGAATTTACTCACCCAATCTCAGTAGAGTACTACATAGATGCAGAACCTAGAAGGAGAGTCAACACCTGGAGGATTTTAGTCTTACACGTATGTGTGATTTTAAATGAATACTCTAAGACCACAGGAAACTCTTCATCCCCCTGTTGTTTACCAGTAACAGTATATCACAGACCTTTCCAAATGTTTGTATATGTAATCAGATGTACATTTATATTAAAAAAAATTGAGATGGACTTAAAGAGCACATCCTGATAAATACTTTCTCTCTTACCTGTACTATATTTCTATTAGACTAAAGTTATGTGATTTTTTTTTACATTTTTTCAGATGACTAGCAATTTTGATAGTTTGTAAGATAATGCAAAGAACTTTCTCTGACAAACTAACTGCAGTAACAGAAACCTTTCTTTTCAGTTACTCTTTTTCAAGAATGAAAGCTTATTATACAAAAAAAAAAAATTGTATACTACTTGATGGAAACAACTTTGTACATCTTGGCCATGTCACTGGTCATTGCGTGAAATAAAGATAATCTGGATAATGACTATTAGTCCAATGCTAAGAGACATGATCTTTGCTCATTAAAGAGCTAAAATGTTTATTGCTGTTTTGTCTTTTTTTTTTTTAATAACAAAAGAAACATGACTGTCTCAGAGAGTCATTTTTCTAGACCAGTTGGGTTTTTGAAGACATATAGATAACTTCTATAGAAAACACATGTGTATTTAAAGGCAAGTCTCATCTAAGATGAAACCGATGAAACTTTAACATTGTGAATTTATAAGCCCGGGAACTCATGAAAAATATTAGCTTTGTATTTTTAAATACCTCTTATGTGAAAGTGTTGTAGAAATAAAATGTGCCAATTCTTCTCAGTTAGAAACACAGGTTCTGATTTTCATCGTCAAGGAAAAGGCCTATTGGAAATAAATGTGCAATATTTCATGGATCGAGAATTGCTAGGTTCATAATATAAGGGTGATTAGACTATCATAAAGTAATGGATAAACAGTTACCCTCCTAAGAGAACTAAAAAATGCTGAGCAAGACATTAAGCTGACACTAAGAGAGAAAATCTTCTGTATCAAGAAATTTCTTTGCTTGTAATTCCCATTCCCAATTATTAACTATCAATTAAATGTAGATAGTACTCTATAACTTCAAGTAAAAATCTCTGTTGAGGCAAAAAGTCTTCAAAACCCAGAGCGGTCTACATGCAGCTTTTGCTTAATATGGCTATGCTTTTAGACTGTGAACTGCCAATGTAAACCAAGAAAAAGAATTGCTTAACATCTGAAATATTGCTAATCACAAAACTGTCTTTTATTACACCAGTTAAACAAAAGATAAAAAGAAACAGAAATGGCAACAAATAAGATATGAGTGAAATCTTTCATGTGCATTACTTCACTTGGCAAAATCAAGCATTCTCTTCTATCTTAATGATGGCCATATTTATATCTATCTGCATACCTGTTGCTCTAAATTAATCTAACAATCTACCTATATATGCCACAACTGACATCTGCGTTATATTAATTTAGGAAAATGATTTAGGAAAACAAACATAGTCCTAGTCTTTTTTCTAAATTAATGTAGTATCAACTTTGTGGAAGGTAAAAAGCAGTTCTAGGTTTTATTACTGTTCTCAAGTTGTGATAAAGTCATTGTGAATGAGTGTTAGTTGTTAGTTTTATAATTACAGCAGCTAGTTTTCTGAGTGTAAAATGGTTTCCCACAATAAACAGAACATTAAGAACTGTTTTTAAAGCTGAAACATAATTTTTAAATGCAAAAAATATTTTTGAATATTGTTACATTTTAACCAATATCTTTAAAATGTATTTATTTAGACAATTTTCTTTAGAAAAAATTAAGTCACAAAATTAAAATGACATTTTTGGCATTACCTATTAAAATGATATTTTGGCATTTTTGGCAATTCAGATTTTCCTCCCTCAGGAGGAAATAGCCAAGTGTGGTTAGAATTTATATAAACATTAAGCCAAAAATGGACTTTATTTCATTGTTTTGCTATTATATAAAATTATTACCAGGTGTTGTATGTATGTAGAGTATGGGGTTAGAAATATGAATGTAACAGATTTCATAGATTTGCATTTCTATTGAGTATGTTGACTATGAACAAAATCTGGTTGAATACTACAGATGTATCTTAAGGCTCATCATTAGCTTTATGGACATTGGAAAGTCATTTGCTAAAGCATTAAAACTATCCAATTTGAATTTGGAGAGATCATGCTCACAGCTCAAAGAAGAAAGTCTGAATAAAGTATAATTTATTTCATCCCTCATTTCAAATTTAAAAGTTGGCCATAATGATGCTTTAATTTAAAATTTTTTTATCTGAACAACATGAGCACGGCAACCAAATTTTTAAAAATAACTAACCATAAGTGATATGAAAGAGGAAAACAAGGCACTAATTTTCTTACAGAAAAGAAATGCCAAAACTCAATTGTTATATCTGTAACATGTTCTTCTCAAGCTATTTTGCCTATTGACATACCCATACCGACACACATATTAGTATCATGAAAAGATACAAAGAATGTGACAAACATGTTTCAGCTCTAAAAACACTACTACATAGAAATTACTGGGATTTTTTTCCTTTGGCGAGTTTCACTGAAAGATTTTCACAGGGCAAATGATGAATGGAATTTTTAGGAAGCTGTCAAATATCATGGCAATCCTTTGATGTTTGTTTCCTTCTGTGTTATTGGTTCAAAGTATGGGCCTTTTACTTCATCTCTAATAATTAGTTGTTATAGACTATCAGTTTTTAATGTGAGTGAAAATTAGACAATTTGGTTATACTTGTGAAAACATGCTCCCAAATAAATTCAATTAATGGGCATTTCCCTGCTGAGATTTTGTTATCATTCATTTAATTATCTTGTCAAGCTTTACTCTTAAAGACAATTGTTTTGGCTTTTTAGTCAATTAACAGAGGGAATTTCTCCAACAGCCTTATACCTCTCCTGCACTTGATATGATAACATACACTTCAAATTTCCATCCGAAGCCTCTAAAGAACTATCCTACCGATATGAAGCGTTTGGTAGCCAACTTGATTCTCTTTCAAAAGCATTCTGATTTGAATTTATTCTGGCATTTTGATGTATTTGTACACAGGCCAGAAATCCATTCCATTTGATAAAGGTTACAGAGTATACAGACTAGAACAACTGTGTGCAGGGTATAAGTGCCTTTCTTCCTGGGATTTTATTTATAAACCTCATTGTCTTTTTTAAATCTGCAGATCCTGATAATTCAATTGAAAAGATGCAATAGGATGACCATGTTAAAATTTCCAGTAAGAAAAATTTTATTTAGAAAGGTCTTTTCTTGCATTTAACTGATTTTTTGTATGACAGCAAATGGGTCCAAACTATTCCTAGAAAAGAGGAAGGTGAATTTTTTTGAAAAGAACAAATAATTATTGAGGCATCAGATTTAATAGTATTTAAGGGTAGCAACTTAAATCTCTCACAAACTTTGACTTTTTTCTAAATAGGTAAGTTTAATTTAAAAGGAGTCTGAAGTTGTTAGGGACAAACATAAGTTAGGAAGTATATCATTTTTTTCTAGTCAACCATTATATATACCACATGGTATATATTTGATATGTGGTTTATTGGATGTCTGTGATGGCCCTTTCAGACTCACATATTTACAAATGACTTTGTGTACCTTACTGCATATGTACTAATGTCATAGAGTTTAATCTTCTGTAGAAGGTCAAGCCAAAGTGCTAGCAGTTTTGTGTTGAAATGAATGATAACAATTAAAGCTTTAAAGAAATCTGTAAAGGTCTAGTAAAAAAAACTCAGCAGATGAAGTTAAAGTAAAGGGACTATTTTTGAATGCCATGTCTAGGGTTGATGTCTATTATTAGAGGGTTTAAAAGAATTTTAGTGTTTTTGATTCATCTTTTCTGCACTCATATCATTTAGCAAATTAATGGGACATATGTCATGGTTTTTGTAAAAAAAAAAAAAAAAGGCCATTGGGTGTCATGATTCAGTTTGTGTTTGGACATCCGTGGCTTTCATTAAAACACGTTTATTATCATGAATAAATATTACCATGTTTTCCAAGTTGTGTTGACTATTTTTAAACTCAGAAATAATTTCTTCTGTGTGACACACAAAAACATTTCCAAGATAAATGTTCCTTTCCAACTTCTATATATTGCCCATACATGTGCTGACAGTTCCAATTTGATGGAAACAATGACAGTTTCTGGTCTATTCACCTCTGGTGAATGCAGGGGAAAAAATCTGGAGAGTAAATTTCAGGAACTCAGGCACATTCATTGCACAGCTTGTCATAAAAGAGAGGAAAGAGGAAGGAGAAAAAAGGAAGGAGCGAGGAAGTGAAGGAAGGAAAAAAGGAAGAAAAACTTCTCAATTTTAAATCAGTGGCTTTTTGCCTCCAAATAGTTCTTTCATAGAGATGTATGGCAACTTATAAAAAAAAGAGAGCAGAGATTTAAATAAATCTCTTTAACCCATAATCCATTGTCCTTAGAGAATAAGATTAATAGTATTTAGGATGAGACGATGAATTTAATCCTTGAGCCAGGCCTCACGCTAATTGTGTCACTGGAAACAAACAAAAAATAAATAAAATCTAGAGTGATCGATTTCTAGTCTTGTTCTATTTAATCAATACTGATCTCAGTAGGGAGGACTGAATGAACTATGGGCATTGCTCATCTGTACATAGCCCTAGCTAAGAATACAGTTAAACAAATAAGACATCATAAAATTTCCCAAAATAGAGCCTAAAGATCACTATTTCCAAATTGCTACATAAAAGAACTGTCATTGTTTTTGCAGGTCTCTGTGGCCACACACAGCCAACAGTACCACATGAACAGTTTAAAAGAATATTCAGAGTTTCACATTCTGCAAAAGGGCTTAGATGTTTTATAGGGTTTGATGTTGTTTTACATGATTACATTTTTTTTTTTACTACATTTTTACATTTCCTTACAGGTTACGGAATGTTATTTCTGAGTTCAAAAAAGAAACCAGTCCCAAATATATTCTATACATGCTTATATGAAAATAACATTTTCCAATGAAGTGCCATAATTTGAAGTACTTCCTATTGCCCCAATTTGGAAAGTTTCCTTGAATATCCCCGTAAAGCATTTCTCTCTCTCCCCTGAAAATATTCAGCCTCATTCTTGGAGTTGACTTTGCCTGCACCAAAGGAGAAGTTTCTACTGCCTCCTGCAGCTTCTCTTTGCATGCCTTCTCCCATTGCTCTTTATGCCTTCTTCTCTAAGAAGGCGGAATTTGTGGGCAATGTGTCCAGGTAATCTAAATGAGTGGTGCTTTTAGGAATTAGCTCCCTCTGTTCCTCAGGCAGGTTAGTAGCTAGCATACATCACTCGTCCAATGAGAAGAATTCGTCATTCATTTGTTCAATGAGTCATGTTCACCATGAGCCAATGGGCGGAACATTAAACACTTGCCAATAAAATACAACTATTGCCATGCTTGGAATAGGTTTAAACACTTAAACTATTCAAATTTCCTTCTGTATTATCCGGTGTGCCAAATCATTACACAATACTTTATTTCAAATTTATTTTATAGGTGTCAAAATAGTAAACCTAAAACAGTACTTGCTGAGTTCACAGCAATATTAGTTCAATTCTATTGACAGGTCCACTAAAAACGCAGGTGTGGGGCAATCCTTCCCAGTAATAGATATAGCCATATCTGAAGCCTCACTGTACTATGCCAAAATAAATCAAACATGAAATATCCAGCTTAAATTTCATCGGATCCAGCCACTTAACTAATTCCTTAATCCTCTACCACAGTCCCAATACATGGCTGTGAAACTTACTACTGCACAGCACTGGTCTGGAATTCTAAAACAGGTGGCTACTTTTGAGATCATCTGGAATTTCTTCCTTATATCCACCTGGCGTTCCATCTTTTCTTTTGAAAGTCACAAAGTCTTCATCTCCTGCCTTTTCAAATATTTGAACATTAACTATCATATCTTCCCTGAGTCATTTTCTTCGCAAAGAAAAATTCCCATTTTTAATACAAAATAGCTCAGTCTTCACCACTCTGATCACTGGTTTGTTTTTTTTTAAATAGTCTCAAGCCTATGTTTCTTAAGATGTGTGATGTCTAGGACTGTATATAATAAATGCTTCAGGTATATACTGATCCCTACCTGGTAGAGCACTACTAACAACTTCCTCATTGTAGAACTGTATTCTTTTAATATAACTTTGGTAATGTTGTCTTCTTTGGTGGCCATAGCACACCAGTAATTCAAATTGAGACCTATTAAAACTCCTTGAAATTTCTACACGTACTGCTGTTAAGGAAACAAATGCCTTCATCTGGCCCTTGATCATTTGAGTGTTATTTCATCTTCAGGATATTGGAAACTATTAAATTCCACCTTCATTAGACTCATTACATTTTTCCAGCCTATGAAATCTTTCTATCCATCCCAGAGTAATGAAATCTAATAAAGTGATAGACATACTTTTTTATTTTCACCCAGATAATTTATAAAAGATACTATGCAGAATCAGGCTGAGGACAAAGTTTGGGTCTAAGGACCATGGAAATAGTATTTATAATACTGAGAAAATCAACTGCTGACATTTACTGAGCACTTACTGTATCCTACATACAGAATTCAGAATTATACCATATGAGTTTACTTTTATTCTTCATTTGTTTCTCTCATAAAAGTAAACTCATATGGTATAAACATACCACCCACAATAAACCACTACATACCACCTTCAGAATTTTATCAATACTTTCAGAGACACTTATTATGGACCTTTTATTGTATGTGAGTTTCTGAGCTACCAATGATATAAAAGCGAAAGTTTTTGTTCTTTTATTACTAACAAGCAATTGATTAATTCTTCATTTTGTCTATACACACAGCACAAGAGACATTATCAGATAAATTTGAAGAATCTGTTTTCTTCCATTTAAAATATGTTAATGATGTATTAGTCATCCTAAGTAAGAAAATTGGGATACTTACTTTAGGCCTTCTATTTAGAGGCTTCTGAGTTACGGGTGCTTATTAAATGAAAGAAATAATGGGAAAAAAAAATGTGGTTCTGCCACTATGATATTTCCCCAATCCTCACGTCAATAACCTGTCATAATTAAGGTACTGATGTCAGCCAACCAAGTGCAGTCATCAAATGGGATTACTTAAAAGAAAAAGTAACACATGCACAAGGTTAAAAAAAAATCCAAATACGATAAAATATTTTACAGTGAAAAGTAAACATCCTTCTCACATCAGATTCCAATTTCTTAGTTCCCTTCCCCAGGGACATTGATAGTTGCTTATTTGTATATCTATTTCTATAAATATTCCATAAGATGTGCAAATGTGTACTGTCTACATATATATGTGGGCATCTTTACATATATATATTCTTTATGAAGCTCATTTGGACATGTTCCATGAAAGCACACTTTATGTCTGCTTTATGAGAAAACTGAAATAAATAAAAATAAGTCTCAGACTTATCCATAAATCCAAATTTGTCCTAATCAAAATTGCCCCAGAGTATGTTTGTGTGTTAAACGACTTTAGACGGGTAAAGGTCAAGAATGGCCAAAATCATTTTGAAGCAAAAGAATAAGAAGCAGGTACTTCACCTATAATATTTCAAGAGTTAAAACTGCGTAGTGTCGGGCGCCTGGGTGGCTCAGTGGGTTAAGCCGCTGCCTTCGGCTCAGGTCATGATCTCAGGGTCCTGGGATAGAGTCCCGCATCGGGCTCTCTGCTCAGCAGGGAGCCTGCTTCCCTCTCTCTCTCTCTGCCTGCCTCTCTGTGTACTTGTGATCTCTCTCTGTCAGATAAATAAATAAAATCTTTAAAAAAAAAAACTGCGTAGTATCAACTCAAAGAGAAACAAATGAAGAATAAAAGTAAACTCATAAGCAGACCAATGAAAAAGGAGAAATTTAGTGTATACTAAACATTACAAATCAAGAGGAAAGGATAAATTCTTCAGTTATCTCCATGGAGAAAATGCTCTCTGTGTCAAACTACACATAAAAATTAATCATACATAAATTACAGCTATAAACATGAAAAGCAAATTTTAAATGTTTTAGAAGAGCACATAGGAAAATATTGCCATGTCCTAGAAATAAGAAATAATTGATTAAACAAGACACAAAATCAAATAAACCATAAAGACAAGAATAAGAATTGAAATGAAAATCTCGATAAATTAAATAATAACTTTTTTTAAATGACAAGTACATACTAAAAGTAAATATTTATAATATGTGTAAGCCATGAAAAATTAACATGAGTTGGATAGAAAATTTCTATAAATCAATAAGAAAATACAATCCATAGGAAAAATGAGGCTGATTAAATATTGTGGATTGAAAACATGTCTTTGTTTCTTTCTTCTCCCTAATCCTCACAAAAATATACAAGGGATGAAAAAAATACCTAAGTCTATCAGAACAAGAATAAAAGATGAATTAACAAACAGCTAAGGAGTTCTTAAATGTTTTTAGAAGATAAAAATTAAATAAACTAAAAGGTGCTAAGGAAATAATACAACCTATAAATAATAACATAAATCAGAATTAGAAAAGTTAAGAGATGCTTTAACAAAATTAAAGAAAGAATTACAAATGAAAGAAAGAATGATTTCAAAAGCAAAGATTAAATTGAAGGGGACACAAGACCAAAGAACGCCTTAAGAGACTTAAAAAATATCTAAAGTGAAATAGAAGATAAGTAAGAAAAAATGTCAATAAAGAAAAAAGAAAGGGGGGCCTGGGTGGCTCAGTTGGTTAAGCAACTGCCTTCGGCTCAGGTCACAGTCCTGGAGTCCTGGGATTGAGTACCTCATCAGGCTCCCAGCTCCATGGGGACTCTGCTTCGCCCTCTGACCTTCTTGCCTCTCATGCTCTCTCTCACTGTCTCTCTCTCAAATAAATAAATAAAATCTTAAAAAAAAAAAAAAAAAAGAAAGAAGAAAAAGAATTCAAGAATACATGACTAATAAAATGGTAGACAAAAAAGACTCAACATATGTATATATGGAGAAAACCAAAATGGGACGAAGAGAATACAATAAAAACTACGATTCAAGAAAACTTTCTTAATGTAATATAAAAGATTTAAAATTACATTTCAAAATGGTACCTTCGGTATCTGAGAAAACATTTAATATGACTACCATTAAGACATATTCTTGGAAGATTATTGACTATCAAAGAAAAAATCATTTGGGCATTCACATCCAGGTAAAAAAACCAAGTCTCTTATAACAGAGACTCTCATTATATAATTAGGTTATCATCAGACCTCTTTGAAAACAATACTTTGTGCCAGAAGAAAATTGAGTAGCATGTACAAAATACTTAAGAAAAGAGAATATGAGCCAGTGATTTTTTTAACATTCAGCCATAAATTAACTTTACTTAGAATACAAATATAAAGGCCCCTACAAACTATTATGAACATTCAAGAGCTTAAGTAATACTGTTCCTATGAACACTTCCAGAGAAATTTAGCAAACAGTGACTTCAGACAAGCAGAAAGGTGACAGTGATGTAAAGACTGGTGATGGACATTTAAAACATATTTGCTCAAAGAACTATGACTAAATGAGGGTTGTAAGCTAGACAGTACATTATACAATGGCTATATGTTTTGACAACGTAGACACAGCACAGCTATTTTAAAAATGTGAGGAGAATAGGGAAATCATATGCAAAAACTGTAATGCCCTCCAGTCATACTGGTTTTGGTAATAGTATTATTGCTACTCTGAGACTGTTACCTGTGTAACAAGGATTACAGAAGATGAGGAATATTATGATATGCTAATTCTGTTATTTCCACTGTCTTGGGAACTGGCATTTTTAATGCGTTAGAAAGGGTATTCTGATGCAAGACAGAAGAAGTTAAGTTAAAACTCTATGGCTTGGATTTTAAAATGGAGGTACCAGAATAAAACACTAAAAAATATTATGCAAACAATAGTGAAGCCAGTAACAAAGAGCATCTCCAGGTCTCAGACTGTGGTCTTAAAATCATATTCCCTATGCCTGTGTGCAAACACACACACACATACACACACACAAACAGAGTGAGAAAGAGAGAGAGAGAGAAATGGGGAACAAACTCTACAAGATGAACCTGGAACATCTTGTCAAAGACTTCTTTAGATATATAAAAAAGACTCAGAAGTCAACTTGCAGATCTCACTATCTAAAGAAGGGAAAGTCTGAGCATCATTAAGGATAACGTCTAGTAACTGAAAGAAATCAAATTAAAATTAATAACTTAATAATTGTTAAAAAGAATATTCTTCTGTCATTTACTGAGGATAACTGGAATTTAACTCATTGTTTTGAAAACTGAAAAATAAAAGTAAGCACTGAAGAATTTATCCTAATATTCCTCTATGAACTATATAGCTAAATAGCCAAATAGTAGATAAAAGGAATTTACTCCTTGTAGAATTACTTCACCTAATAAAAGAAGGAATCAATTTATTAGAATTTTACCCTATTTTTAATGAATTAATAGATGTAACTATTGAACATCAATGGCTGGTATCATGATAAAAAAACAATCAGTTATTATATCCTTCCTGAATGGAAATATATAAGACTACCTCAGAAGAGGACTTGCATCCCAACATGAATCTGTATGTGATGAAGTATGTAGGTCCAAATATCAGGAAATACATAAGACAAAAGAGCAGGTTAAAATACACCTTGGGGATGAAATCAACAAAATTCATACTGCAGGAAATTTTATCAATTAAATGTCTTGGTTTCTTCAACAAATAAAGTAAAAGAAAAATATGTGGAATAACTTGTAGGTTTAAAGAAACTCATAAAAACTTAAAAAAATATATAGCCTAGGGAAGTACCTTTGGGTGATAAAATTATAAAGAAAAGCAAGATGGGTAACAGGCCCACAAGATGGTGATTATTTTTATAGGAGAGGAAAGATGTGATTGAGATGGTGCCTATGGAAAACTTTGGGGTGATTTGCCAAGTTCTATTTCTTAATCTGGGTGTTTTTTCTCCAGAGTATTTCTCTCATGATGATGTTTTAAAAACCAAACGTTTATTTCATAAGGTTTTTCTGTACCAGTGTTATTTTTACAATAAAATAAAGAGGAGTGTAATATAAGAGATAATCCATAAAAATGTTTTGGACTTAAAAGATAATGAGTTTATTAATTGGAAGCCTTCCAACTGCCTACTAGAATGGATGTAAAAAGCACCTATCAAGACCTACCATCACGAAATGTCAGGACAGTAGAAGAAAAGTTCCCACATCTCCCAGAGAGGAAGAAAAAGGGTTCTCAACACCAGCCCTGAAAGCTCTAAGAATAGATGCCTTGAATAAAGGTCTTCACATATTTTAGGGGAAATTATGATCAACCTAGAATTTTTATATCTAAATAAAATATGAGTGCAATGTTATTAGTCCAAGGAGGCATGGATCCCAGAGAAGAATTCAGGGGAACACCCAGAATGTCTGATCAGGCAGCCAGAGAACAATCAGTTCAGCTGCAGAGTGTGATGCTGGGGACCAGGTGGACATGGCTCTAGAACAAAATGGAAAGGGACAGAGTATCTGACATGTTCCATCACGTGAGAAAAATGGGATTCGTATGGGTGTTACCACTCTTGCTGAATTTGGGATGGATGTAAAAAACGAAGCCACTTGTTTTTCCCCTTGTTAATCAGGGAAAAACAAAAATTACTATGAACAATGGAATGTTATCCTTGAACATGTATTTGTGCACATGAATGGAAGTACGTTTAAGGAGTAATTCTTACAAATAGAAAGGTTGAAACAAAAGGTGTTTCCTCTTTTTCTTGACTATTTCCTGATTTATTTTCAAAGATGTTATACAAATTTACTCTCCTACCAATATTGTATTTGAGTGCCTGTTTCCCTATACTCTGGCCAAAATTGTAATTATCACTTTTTTATCTTTCCATTTTAATATAAATGGAATGTCATTATTGTATTAATTTGCATTTTTAAATTTAGGTAAAGCATCTTTTCTTATGCTTATAAGCCATTGTATTTCTTTTTATATTAAATGTCTTCCTTTACTTTGTATATTTTTTCTATTTGTTTTTTAATCTCTTATGGAATTATAAGAGCTCTGTATAGATAAATAAAATCAGTACTTTTTGTCATGTGTGTAGCAAATAATTTTGCTCAATTTTCCTTTGGATTTTTTGTTATTCTGTGCAGGGCAGAAATGCTTGCGTTTTATCATTTAAATGTATCGGTGTTTCTTTCGCGTTTTCTAGATTTGGTGTCTTGCTTAGAAAGATGGTCCCTATTCCAAAGTCTTAAATCTAATCATATTTTCTTCTGTATCAACAGCCTCATTGTTTATAGTTAAATTTATGTTGTCATAGCAGGTAAGAAAAATGTTAGTTTTATTTTGTCCCAAATAAGTCAGGATTTTAACACATTTCAGACCTGAATAAAATGGATGTATTTTATTGTAAAGATAAGAACTTTTTCTTTTCAGCCATTGAAGTCTACAAGACTGTAGAAGAGCAAGATGCTAACTAAACCACTAGCAGATTATTACTACCTCTGCCTGTCTTCTTACAAGCCTATGACTGAAACCTGCCTGCCCCCTGAGTTTGTGGCATCTTATTTCCAAATAGGAAACTGCCAAAAAGTTTAAAATCACCCACCCAATGAAGGGGAAGTCCTCCGGTTTATGATCCCAGTTTGCTCATGTGTGCTCCATGGGGCTTTGGGTTATAAAATATATTCGTATCTAATGACCTTATTTTCTAACTGCCACTCAGTGTAAAAATAGCTTAAAATAGCAAGTTGGCTGAGTCCCATAATCAGAAAATCAGCAACAAGAAAAGAACTCTAATGGGTGAGTGTTTTGGTGGAGACTGGAGTAAGGAAAGAGCTAGAACAGCAGAAGTACACCTCCACATTCCCCTAGACTTACAGATCTAAACCAAATGCGTGGTTAAATACCACCAGAGTCCTGTCAGGGATTTCTACCAAGTACAGTATCTTAAAGACAACAGTGGTTGTCTTGGCATCGTTTAAGCATTTTCTTGATGGTCTTAGGTTTCTTCCCTACTCTATTGTAAAACGATAGAGTAGACAGTCTTCTGAGTCCTTTTTCTCCATTATTAAAAAAGATCTAATTTCACTCTGCCTAATTTCCTCATCCATTGCCCAAGACATCTATTGTATCTCGGATTCTCTGGCCATCATTTTTTTTTTCCTTTAGGTTGAGTCTCAAGGCCCACACTTTGCTACATGGCTTATTTCTATACTTTTTCACTCGAAACCTTAAAGAGCCTAAGAACAGCTATTAATAAAAATTTTAAAAAGAAGAAGAAGAAGAACCTGAATCTAAAAGGAAGTAGTAAAAGGATGCACATTAAAGCTCAAGAAAATTTAATGGAAACTACTTTTGTTCAAATTTCCATGAAGGCTTTTAGCAAAGATGAATGAGTTGATGCTATAAAGCTGTGTATGTTTTAAAAAGTGATAAAAGGTTAATTAAGTACCATGTGAGCAAGATTGTATATAGAGAAATCCTTTAGTTGATGGTCCAAATACACTTAACATCCATCTATTTTATGTCTACATCAGGTTGCCATTCTGCACAAAGTCTACACAAATGTAGAGACAATATTAAAAAGCTTAGCAATGTGTGCATAGTTTCCAATAAAATGTTTCGGGAAGGAAGGAGAAAAGAATTGGTCTGTCCAGCAGATGTGAACACATGCATTAAGGAGGGAGAACTGTATCTTTTTCTTCTTGCTACCAAAAATTCTTTGAATAATAAGCTGATACATTTATTTCAGGGGCTATAAAAACTACATGGGGAAACATGGAGAAAGATTGAGAGCCTGATAATCAGAGCTAAAGCTGAAGGAATCATTATTTACATAGAAAAATCTTAAGAGGGAAGAAAAAATCAGCAAGATAATAGTCATCAGTAAGAGTTAATCTTGTCAATTTTTCCTTGGATTTTCCACAGTTAAATTAATTTTCCAGTGTTAAGGGTGCCTGAGTGGTTCGGTCAGTTAAGCATCTGCCTTAGACTCAAGACAGGATCCCAGGGTCCTGGGATCAAGCCCCATGTCTCAGCAGGGAGCCTGCTTCTTCTCCCTCTGCTGGTTCCCCTGCTTGTGTTCTCTCACCCTCTGTCAAATAAATAAAATCGTTAAAAAAAAAAAAATCCAGTATTAAAACTACATTTCATTTCCCTCTCTTAAATCAGAAAATCCTTTTCACCCAAAACCAAGAAATATCAAACTGTACTTTTATATACATTTGACATGAAGTATGTCTCACCTATTAGGAAATATGATATCCTGTCTTTGCTATGTAGACCAACAAAACAGAAAAGTAGAGAGGTGATTTGAGATTCATGAGATTGTTTCTTTCTTATGAGGATTCAGCCTTAACTATCTTGCCCAAATCATAGAACCACTCTTCTATACATTAGATAAAAAGACTCATGAAGTTTCATTTACCAGCTAAGGTGTCTTCATTGCAAAGCTACCTTCTATCTACATTTGTATATACTTGCTTCTATTATAAAGAATATATTGCAAACTGTGAGTTTCCTAAGTTCCTCCCTCAACCTTCATTTTTCTATTTGCAACCTTCATTTTTCCATTTGTTTTATCCTTTCTCTTTGGATGCACCACCTTGTCTTTCTCACCTTGGCTTTATTCCTGAGTAAATTTTCATCACTGCTCTATAACAATACATTCATAGAGACCCCTTGTGGTAAAACCCCTCCATAATAAACCAGATTTGTAGGGATTCTTCTTTCACATAGTTCTTACCTATCTATCACATATGTATTCTCTTATTAACCCTCATTGCCATTTCATAGTTTTGACCCTCAACCATTCTGATCTGGATGTTAAAATAGCTGCTTACCTAGTCTCCAAAATCCTGTGTGACCCAGATGCTATTTACATCAATAGACTTCTTCATCCTCTTCCCATAAATCCTGGACTCTCACCATAAAGTTTCATAAAGAAACTTTCTTCTTCCTCAAATGCCTTGCGCTCTTGGCCTCTCTGCTTTTTGTCTCTCTGCACAGTCTCCTCCATCTTCCCTCTCTTCACATGGCCAACTCAAAATCATCCCTCTGGACTTAGCTTAGAAGGCACCTCCTCTGGGGAGCACTCTCTGGTCTTTATGACTTCTAGGCTAGGTGAAAAACTGGATTCTGTTTCATCTCTGCCACAATATAAATCACACTTTATTGTAATTGTCTAATTCTCTGTTGCCTTCCTAAGGCTGTAAACTCCTTGAAGTCAGGGACTATCTTATTTGCAGTTGTGTTCTCTGTTCTTACTGCTCAGTTCTGGTTTGGGGATAAAAATAGCAATGTACAGTCCCTGAAAAAGTCTTGATTTTTCTACCTCCATGATTTTGCACATGCTGGTTTTTTGGTCTGAATTTCATCCCTACCAATTTACCATACCTCCAGCCCTATGTACACACCTTTGTCTATTGTAAGCCTGCTTATTCCTACAGGTCAGATTTAGGTGTTTTCTCCTGCATTAGCATTACCTTATATTCTACCTATGTAGCATGAATCACACATTACTTCATAATATCTCAATATCTGTTTTTTTCTCCCAAAATAGATGGATTAAAAATAGGGATTATGTCTTAAAATATTTGAATTCCCTATATCATCTATCACAGGGTTTTGCAGTCATTCTTAATATATACTGAATGAATTATTATGAAATAATTACCCAAAGCTACAAACTTTCCTGTTTTCTCCAGAAAATATTCAGTAATAATACTATCCCCCCTCTAAATTTCTTACTCTTTCCCATTCTAACAAGGAAGTATGTGATTTATTTCTATATATCTTCCCTACCAGACTGCAGCAGAAATTTCTGAAGACCTAGTGAAAGCAATAGAGGTGTGTGAATAATTCTGTTCAGTAGAAGTGAAATTGAATTAGAATTCACATATCTTCGACTGATGTTTCAAACCAGAAGATCTCCAACAGGAACTTCTTTCTCCTCTACAGAGCGTGGTGCAGTATGTGTCCTTTTTATGTTTTCTCTCATCACCAACACGGCAAAAGCCCAACTACCCATCGTTAGACACTCCAGTTCAAATCAGAGATCATTTGTGAAGTTTTTCTTGCTTTCTGTAAGCTCAAACTATTTCCTTCCAGCTCTGTATACACACAATACTATATATCTCTCTTATGATAGTCATTTCTTTCTGCCTCAACTTTTTGTGAATATTTATGTCCATGTCTTAGATCCTTTCTAAAGTGTGAGTTTCCAGAAAGCAGAATTTGTACCTGATTTTGCAATTCTTTTTTGCCCATGGAAAAGTGTCTTGCATATACTTGTTTGTCTTTTTGCTTGTATTATCTGTTGAATGGCATATGACATATACATAAAGAGTATGTATAGGAATATAATATGTTTATATAGTACCCATATTTATAACTTTGGAGTATAACTAATATCTATATGAAGCCTATCTGCTCACCACTGTAAAAGTAAATCAGATTGATTGATTTTATTGGGTCCTAAAATGCAATACCAAACATTTAGTGTCATTATTCTCTCTCCTAAAATGTAACAAGAGTCTCAAATAGAATTTTAATCACGTCCTGGATAGCATTCCTTTCCAAGGCCTTCCCTGATACCCAAGGGTTTACTATAGCTTTTATTATAATTCCATAACAGCAATTATAGTATATTTTACCTGCCCACTCATTTAACTGCTCTGTCTTTGATGTTCTTGAAGGCAGGGACTGTATCATCATACTGACTTTTGTGTTCACACTGCTTAGGAAGATAGCTATGATAGACAGAATAATGACTCTCTCAAAGGTGGCCATGTCCTATCCCCTGAAGCCATACATATGTTACCTAATGTGCCAAAGGTGACTTTACAGATGTGCCTAAGTTGAGAAATTCAAAATGAAGACGCTATCCGGGATTCTCCAGGTGGGACCTAAATGTAATCACAGGGTCTTTATAAAGGAAAGAGAGCGGCAAGAGAATTAGTAAGAGAAGATAAGACAATAAAAGACAAGTTGGAGCAATGTAATTGATAGCTTTGAGGGTAGAAGAAGGATATAAGTCAAGGAATTCAGGTGGCCTCTAGAAACTGGAAAAGTCCAGAAAAAATGGAGCCCCCACTTCCCCACACAGTGCCTCCAGAAGGAACGTGGTTTTGCCTACATCTTGATTTTAGCCTAGTAAGATCTATTTGGACTTCCAGTATCCAGAAGTATAAAATAATAAAGGTACTGTTTAAAACGATGGTATGTTGTAACATATTACAGCAATAATATGAAACTGATACAACAGGCAACACATGGCAAAGGATTAATAAATATTTGTTCATTAAAAGAATCATAGGGGGGCGCCTGGGTGGCTCAGTGGGTTCGGCTCAGGTATGATCTCAGGGTCCTGGGATTAAGCCCTGCATTGGGCTCTCTGCTCAGCAGGAAGCCTGACTCCCCACCCGCCTCTGCCTGCCTCTCTGCTTCTTGTGATGTCTCTCTCTCTGTCATAAATAAATAATAAAAGAAAAAAAAAAGAGAACCACAGGATATTTGGCCTAAAAAACATCAGAGAATTAATGGATGTTGGATGGATGTTGGTAGCAGTTGATGGTGGGCTTGAGGAAGAAAGGCAGGTAAAGGAAAAATTCCCCATTACTAACTAAAGGTGGGCTTAAGAGAGAGGTATAGGTAAAAAAACAAAACAAAACAAAACAAAATAAAAATCCCCCATTTCCTGGCTTAGGAAACTTAGTAGACAATAAGAAATAGAGAAAGCTTATATTCTTAGTTTTGGGTATGTTTGATATTAGGGTCACTATGGAATAACTAGATAGAGCTGTTCAGGAGACACTGGAAAATGTGGTCCAGGAACTCAGGGCATGTGATTTAATCAAACAGCCTGGGGATATAAGAAAAATAGGAAAATAGCTAGAGATAATCCTAGAAAAGCAGCATAATATTTCTTAAATGCCAAGGGAAACCAAACCTAATTTGTCAGAAGGAGGTTGGGACGGGCATTGAAGGGATTTGAGCTGGGAAATGATATAATCAAAGTGATGCCTTAAGAAGATTAATCTGGAGAACTTATGTAAAAAAGATTGGTAGGAAGTGAGATTTAAGACAGAAATACCATTTATACTTTACAGATCACTTTTGAAGACATGTCTTATTTGATCCTCATAGCAATCTTGTGAGGCAAAGAATTATTAAAATCTAACTTTTTTATATCATCATAAATCATTTGTATTATATTGACAATCATTTTAATCTACTTTTAAAGCTTTACATATAATTTGCGGTGTTCACTATTTCTTACCACTTTAAAACTGTATTAAGGGTTTTGGTCAAATTTCTAGCCTCTAATATTCAGAAACCATCTATCAATAGAAAACCAACAGAAATAAATTAAACTCATCCATACAAAGTATTTCTATCTTTACATATGCCTAATTATCTTGAAGGGAAAAAGGAAAAACTTTGTTTTATTATTAGATAGAATAATAAGATATTCCTATAAAACCAGTTGGATCAAGTATTTTCATCACAATTAACCATTTTTATGATACAGCCATATTAATCCAACATTGTTGCTGAACAAACATTTGGATGAACCATGGCAAACCTTCTCTAGAAGGTCTCTCTCACACGGCACTTTGAGATTTCAATACTGACTCTAATATCCATCAGACAAGGCTTTAAAATCACAGAGCTTAAAAATCACATACTATAATGAAAGAGTCTCTGGGGCTAAATTTAGGTGCTGTTAAATCACTGGGAATGATTTGGTCAGAACAAGAGAAAGATAACTGAGAACGTGCCCAGGTCAATCCAGTTAGGAGCTCTGAATTTCTCACCATTACAATTCCCAATTCATTTCTCTTCATTTGATTTATAGAAAGCTGCTCTGAAGCATTCAAATGAATAATTCAACACTTCCAGACATGAGAAACAGTGTAGACTTGTCTTCATAAAAATTAAAAAAGATTCTGAAGCTGTTTTCACTGTGACTCAAACTCACCCAAAAAGTTCATTTTTGACTCATTATTTGGCTCTCCACTATCATTAATCCAGACAAAACCACTATTTTTTGGACCTGTTTACTGCTGAAAACACATTTTTTTCAAAATGCAAATATTAGTAATTATTTAGGGGATCTCAGCATTTCAGCAACTCAGAAATGGTCGACATAGTCTAAAGCTTTACTGCTCAAAGAATGGTCCTTGGACCAGCAATATCAGCACGTATGGGTGCTTGTTAGGGAAGGACAACTTGGAGAACTCCTAGGGACCTATTGAATGAGAATCTGCATTTTCACAAGATTCCCCAAGTAATTCATTTATATGTTATAAACTTGAGAAGCTCTGATCTAAAGCACATACATTTCAGAAATTGCTTTTCATTGTATTTCCTAAAGTCCTCCCAGCAAACATTTTTATGACATTATAGGAATGCCAACCCATCTAAGTTTCCCATTTCTTTTATTTCTTCTGATCAGTTTCCATGAGAACATATAAATAGCCAATTATCTAAAGGGTTTTCTGACTCGTTGTACTGGAACATAGTGGCTGTATGGGAGAGTTAATTTTTTTCATTATACACACTTCTAGCTTGGCTATACACATGCCACATTTCCTTTTGTCCAACTTAATTTGTACAAATCTTAATAAGGAAAGAAGAGGGAGTGCAGCTAGCAGGAAGTATGTGTTGAGATGAGTGGAATGTTTTACGGCTCAATATCTATTTCTTGAGTTGGCCTTAAATGACAGGTTAGAGACGACTAGATAGAAGAAAGAATGGAAAAGAACTTGAATTGTTTGTCATTTCGGCCTGACCCAGTATGCCCGAGTGGAATTGTGCAAACAATCCTGAACATCTCTGCCATCATGAGTACGTGGCACCCTGGTTAAGTTTAAAAACACATGAAATGAACCATGCTACAATGAAATAGAGTGTTTTTCAGTTTGGTCTTTAAAGTTCCTCCTTAGCTATTTATACTTTCTCTCCAAAACCTTAGAACAAATTTAGGTTCATGCCATATATGTTCACCTTTTTCTTTTCTTTTCTCTAATATTTCAGTGTGAATAGTGAACTTAAGGGTAGAAAATCTGAGAACCTATATCTGAATTTTAAGGATATTATTATGGCATCATTAGTTCTTTGCAAATATATGCATGCACTTAATTCAAGAAAAAAGTAATATATAATATTAGAAGAATTAAGTAGAAATATAATGAAACCAATTAAAATAGTTCCTAAGTGACTGTTTAAGGATAAACTGGAACAATAACTAAATGATTTGAAAAATAAATGAACATTAGTTAAGCCTATATCAAGAACAACGGGTAAAACAGAGGGTGTCACCTTTGTGAGGTGGCGATCCTGGTGATCAGATCTGAAGTGATTGGGGGGACTACTGACTGATGATCAGTAGATGTCTTTATTTCTTACAATCACTTCTTTTATACCTTCCACAAGATCCTATTAGAAACAGGATATAGATTTATGTGCAGGGCGTGGGTTACGTGTGAGATGTGTTTTACAGGCTGGCAATCAAGTGAGACAAGTGAACAACAACAATTATCTCTTAGCTTTAAATGACAATATCTCTTAGCTTTAAATGACAAGAGCAAGTTAAGGATTTTCCACACTTATCAGATCTATCTAAAGAAAGACATTAAAATACTCCAGAGATCCTCCCCGTGTTTAATCTGGGCATTGGCCCAGGAAGACTCTTGCCCTCCATCTCCTGGAGTTTTCGCACATTGGCAAGGATCCAGGTTGTGTTCCAACAATAGGGCATTTTCATATTTGATCAACAATTAAGTTGATAAATAAATCTTTACCATATTAATAGGCAGTTTGTTTTTAAATTTATTTATTTAATTTATTTATTTAAGAAAGAGAGAGAGAGCATGTTAGTGCAAGTTGGAGAAGGAGTGAAGAGAGAAGGACAAGCAGACTTCACGCTGAACACAGAGCCTGATGTGGGGCTCAGTCCCACAAACCTGAGATCATGACCTGAGCATTTAATCCAAAATTGGACGCTTATTCGACTGAGCCACCTAGGTGCCCCAACAGACAGTATTAATTACATTCAACTTTTAAACCTTGCTGCTCAGAAAAAAATGACAATTTCATTGTTTAATTATTTTTTAGTCTCTATTTTTCATTTCAGTAATTGCATTTGTAAACCTGAGTCCAAGGTCTTTAAGCATTGGCATAGTCCAATTCCTCTACTAGCAAGTGGGAAAGAATCTGCATCCGGGTTGTAACATCTGCAAAAGGCAGACCATTTGGATGGAAAATAAAATTGATCTAAGAAAACCAGCTTAACTAACCTAAAGACAACTTTTCTATTACTGAGGTCTACTTCTTCCCCTAAACACCAGGTGGGATAGTGAGTATAGTTCATTAGAAAAGAAACCCAGATTCGGGCCCTGCCAATAAGCTGGTAGCAGAAAAATTAGATACTCCAAGGATTTCCCAAGTACACCTAGTCAAAACTGAGAGACTAAAACATGGCTGATGCAGAATATGCAGATACAGAATATGCACACCCCTCACAAACAGCTCAAATGTGGGCTCTTCATATGACCCCTTCTCCCCCAATAACCCCTTCCGCCAAGAATCTTTTCCATATCTCTCCACAAACCCATGGCAACACCTTCTATCTTTCCCCCTGTGTCTAGATGTCCATTTTCATGCAATACTTCATCCAACCTGGGCTCCTGGAACCTCAGCAAGGTCATATCCCAAGTCAGCCAGGGTCAATCAAGAAAATAGAGACTTTAACTGGTAGTTCAAAGGGGACTTAAGTATATATATACTTAAAGTCTAGGGATCAGATACAAAGATGTTGGAAGAGATGCAAAATGAAAAGAGGTGATAAAAGAACCTTTAGGATAGCAATAGCAGCTATCAACACCCCTTGGGTTGCAGGAATTTAAACAGAAAAAAGAAAAAATACGGAATTATTTGAACCCAGGAGCCAGGGATGCCAATAGAAAATGAGACCACAGAGGAAAAACTGAGTGGTAAGCTAGTACCACCAAAAGAGGCATAGCCAGTACCATAAATCTCTCCCAAGTCAGAGTACAAGGGAATAAAATTCTGGCTACTTGACTTCTCTGCCTTCCAACTTCCTGCCAATTTTCTCCATTGGCCAAACCAAATGGAAGACAGCAGGGTCAAATCTTTGTGATACAAAGCAGAGCAAAAGAAGGCTGGAAATGGATGTGAGACCAAACACTGAATGGCTGTCCTAATCTGTTTTTCACCTAGAACTGGAGATCAGGCAGTTATTTTACACTCCTTCTCTCCAGGGGTCTTCAGGATGACATCTGGGATCCCCATACAAGAACATCTTGGAGTAATATCTTTCATGAGCCTCTCTGTAACCTTAAATGACTAATTTTTCTCTGAACAACTGAGATTTACTACAGAGCTTAACTTGTGGCAGCTGCTGAAAGCTCTCTCCTAATTCTGTCATCCAGGAACCATGATCTAATCACTGATGTGGAATCTACGCTCTCACTTTAGTACTCAGAACCCTCATGCCACACTGAAGTCCCTAATGCCATTGCAGTGGTTCACTGTGGACCTGAAGATCTTCCAGTTCTTTCTCCCAATCATACTGCATTTAATGAGGATAATCATGTCTAGCTACCATAATAAAGATACATCAAATGCTCAGCCTCAGCGGTAGCCTAACATAATAAAGATTTATTTCTCTTTTGCACAAAGACTGATTTGGGTCAGGATCTCTCCCCCATCTTGAAGTAAAGTCATTTGGATCACATGGCCTCCAAGGCAGCTCAGCCCTAAGTTGCAGCTTGTGACAATCTAGGATGAGATGGCCACTAAGAACATTTACCAGCTTTGATATAAGGCAACATCAATGACAAACAAAGCTATGCAATTCTCGTACCTCAACCAAGAGCAAGAAAAGAATAACAGAGCAGAGAAAGAGGACTTGCGGCCCATATTCACTGGTGCCAAGATTCAGAAACATCCCACAGCATAATAGTCCAAACCTTGGTCATGTAACGCTAATTTCGTGTTAAATGGATAGTAATTTCCATTGATTTAGATGTAGAGAGCATTTCAACCATTTAGCCATATCACCCACCCACTGCCCAAGCCACTTAAAGGTCCAGTGTCTGCTCTGCCTATCACCAGACTATGCTTTTATTTTTGTTTTTGTTTGTTTGTTTGTTTTAGAAATCAAGGATGAAGCCCTTTAAATGTATATAATCTTTAGAGCACAAAGAAGTATCATCAGGATTCCCTCTCCCTCAGGGGACCTGAACAAACAACAACAAAATCAAACATAAACATGAGAATAGGTAGCAATTTCCCCATTACAATAATAAAATGTGAAGGATCTCGCTGCATTCCTTTACCCATAATGGTCTTTTGTCTCTTGAACAACAACCAGTAGTTAATATATTAGATTTCTAGGATATCTGCAGCCTATCCATGAAACTAAGGTATAAAGAGACAATAACCTTTAGGACATAGTAAGTCAGGGGATATCTGGGTGGCTCAGTAGGTTTAGTGTCTGCCTTCAGCTCAGGCTATGATCCCAGGGTCTTGGGAACCCACACTGGGCTTCCCGCTCAGTAGGGAATCTGCCTCTCCCTCTTCCTCTGCTGCTGCTACTGCTGCTGCTGCTGCTGCTGCTGCTCTCTATGTGACTAAATAAAATCTTTGTAACTAAATAAAATCTTTAAAAAAAAAAAAAGACACAGTAAGTCAGGAAATACAACTACTGATTTCATTTAATTTATTAAATAGCCAAAGTCATGTAATTTTTCATGAATAAATAATCTTGTATTACCTCTTAAGAAAGATTGCATTGAGTGGCCGTAGAGAATGTTGTCCCCTCTCCTGGCACTCAGATTCCTTCTGTTTTTTTAATCTCCGACTTACTCCCTCATATGTCTGGGCTGATTGCACTCTTCACTGACGTAATGCATTTTTTTCCCTTATACATGTAAATAAAACTATTCCAGCAAATTTATCATTGGGTTTTCCAGTTCCATGAAGAATCTAGCAATCTGATCTCCCAGTTTGCCTATTTGATTGTTTTCCTTTTAAAGTTATTGTTTAGTTTTTGTCAAAGTAACATATTCAGAGGGCTTAAAAACTAAAAAGTACTAAAAGTCATATAAAGAAAAATAACAGTCAACCACTATTATCAGGTATTTTCTCTAGAGACAATCAATTTAACTCTTTTGATTCCTTTATGCAGCATTTACCTTCATATTTATAAATATATTTGTATTATTTATTTTACTTTCCAATTTTTATTTTCAGAATTTTCAAAGCCATAGAAACATTGAAAGAATGACACCTTTCACAGAGATTCACCAAAATTGTGGCAAAAATTGTTAACATTTTACCACATTGCTTCATCCTTCCTTCTCTTTTGACTAAACTATTTGGATATAAGTTGCACATATTATGACACTACAAATACTTAGGCACATATCCTTCAAAATTAGAGTATTCTTCTCCGATGTCCCTGGCTTTTATTGACATTGTTTAGGGAACTCACAGGCTATATTAACAAATCCTCTACTTAGAAATTAAACTGATGGCCTAGTGGAGCATATACCCTGATCTGTATTCCTCTCCTGCCTACTAGCACATTCCTAGCACAACTACCTTGACACCAGGGAATTTGAATATGGCTCCTTTCATTCATTTACCCAAAATATCAGCTTCCAAAGAGGTTATAACTTCCTTTTCCATTGCTTTCCTTCAATCTTCAGTGCCACATATGCCTTTTACATCTACTAATAACCTCTAGATAATTTGTACAACCAGTGACCTAGGATCTCAAATATACCTGCAATTGTGTAAGAATTACATTAGCATGGTGTGAGACACTCTTTGGGTCTTCCTGCATATCCACACTTAAGCAGAAAGGACTAAAGATGATAGAAACTTCTATCTTAATAATTCTATTTATATTTCTCCACAGGCTTATCCATACCATTGTTCATAAATGGGCTTATCCCTAGGCCTCAGAGCCCCCACTGAATTATACAAGATGAGAAACTACTGTGTTAACCAGAAATGGTTCTCTCTCTAGAGGACCAAGAGTAAAAGTCCTTCTCCTTCCACAATTTGGAACACCCCATTAGAGGACTAAAACATTCCACAAAGAAATCTGATTTCTGTTGTATCTGGGAAAGGATATGAGGAAATGGCATATGAGCTAGCATAGGAACTCAGAGGTCTCCTTCATAGGGCAGAGGTCCAGGTACCTCCTGACTCATCTTTCCTCTACATACTCAGCAATCAGGGCAAGGGAGGGGGACAACAGAATCATGATCCCAAGAGTCTGAAATACAGCCTTAGTGAAAGCAAGAAGCAAGGGCTTATCTGGATCTGGTCTGAGACCAGAGATGACAAGAAGAGGTAGGATGTGCAGTTGGGATATTTAGGAAAGTAAGTTGAAAATTTAAGTCTCCAATATGAAAGCTTTTCATTTGGAGTCCAGCATGGGCAGCCCAGACAAGAGCAAATCCTTAAGGGTGTTTTACAGGCAAAAAAGTTGATCTTCGGTTTTCATTTTCCTTTTGGAATGTTTGGTAACCACACATCTCGGTCAGTCAGAGTTACATTTGTGGTCAATAGAGATCCAAATCATTTAAAATTATGCCTGCTGAGAGTGTTTTTCAATGTCTGTTTAGACTTTCTTTCTTTTTTTTTTAAATTTTGTTTTGTTTTATTTTATTTTCAGTGTCCCAAAATTCATTGTTTATGTACCACACCCAGTGCTCCATGCAATACATCTCCTCCATAATACCCACCACCAGGCTCACCTAACTCCCATCCCTCTCTCCTCCAAAACCCTCAGTTTGTTTCTCGGAGTCCACAGTCTCTCATGGTTTGTCTCCCTCTCCAATTTCCCCCAACTCACTTCTTCCATCTCCCAATGTCCTCCATGTTATTCCTTATACTCCACAAGGAAGTAAAACCATATGATAGTTGACTCTCTTTGCTTGACATTACAAAGGACTGATATCCAAGATCTATAAAGAACTCCTCAAACTCAACACACACAAAACATAATCACATCAAAAATGGGCAGAAAATATGAACAGACACTTCTCTATACAAATGGTTAATAGACACATGAAAAAATGTTCATCATCATTAGTCATCAGGGAGACTCAAATCAAAACCACATTGAGATACCACCTTACACCAGTTAGAATGGCCAAAATTAACAAGACAGTAAAGAACAAGTGTTGGAGAGGATGTGGAGAAAGGGGAACCCTCTTACACTTGTTGTTGGGAATGCAAGTTGCTGCAGCCACTTTGGAAAACAGTGTGGGGACTTCTTAAGAAAGTAAAAATAGAGCTACCTCATGACCCTGCAATTGCACTGTTTAGACTTTCTTGAATAAGAAAAGCTTTCATCTCTCTAGTGAGAACCCCTGCTTCCTTACAACTTATAAAGGAGATATCATTAGCTTTTCCTCACGATGATCATTCTACTCCAAGAATTTTGGCCAAAAGTTAGCTTGACTTTTAAGTCTCCCCACTCATCTTTCATCTTTCTCCTTCTCTCTTCTTGAACAGAGTCAAAAGTGGAACTAGAGCACTCAAGCCTTTCTCCACCATAAGAATAATTTTCTAATTTTTCCTCAGCCAATGAGAAGAATGCCTTTTTATATTTAGCTGTTGTTTACTTTTTTCTGAGAAACCCAAATTTATCTCTTCCCTCCCAAAGAGTACTACAGCTATGAAATTAATAAACTTAAATAATAATTACCATAGCAAATGTAGACAGGAACAGAAACAATGCCTTGCTAAAGCAAACGTCTCCTTAAAAAGGTAATAAAACCTCAATTTATGTAAGAATATAACATCTAGGTTTTACTTACATCAAACTTAAAAATCATTTAAACTAAGAACTAATGTAGAATCATCATGAGGGGAAATGGCAAATGGTGTTACACTGATGAGTTCTAAATGCTTACAATGAACACAGAGGGGGGAAAAAAACCTTAAAAGTGGTCTTCACATGAAACATTTTCCTTTTAACTTCACTGAAATACTTTGAAACTCTAGTATGAATTTCTACAGTCATGCCTTTTAGAATGGGCTCCACAGATCAATAGCCTCAAAACTTTCAGTATGTGTGTTTAAAATGCACATTCTTGATCTCTACCTTAGATGCTTTCCTAATGATTCTCCCCTGTACTAAGGTTTGAGACCTATTATGCAAGAGGAAAAAATGGAGTAATTATTTGAGAGGAAAGATTTTACAATCATAAAACATCAAAGATAACCATAAAAATAACAATAAACATCCATATAGTTGGAGATAAGTACTGACACCTAGTTCAAAAGAAAGGACGTGGTATCCAGGTAAGGCATTAACTATCCTGAGTTGCTCATTTTGAAGGTGGGTGATAGAAATATGGAGCCATCATTATTCTACTTTTACACATATATTTTAATTTCCAAAACTACAAGGTCTTTAAACTTGTTACCTATGATTCCCTAAGTGAGGAAGAGACATTGGCCATAGGGTGACTTATCTTTTTCACCTGATGAACTAAGAAAGAGTAATTCTGTGTGCCCTGAAATCATTCAGTGTTCATCTGGTATTTAATCTAGTTGTAACTGAGCTTGATCCAATTAAGTATACATCAATTTGTATTTGAAAGTATTTTTTCTTTTGAAAACAACATTCTAAGTTATAATAGTCATTTAAAATTATGTTTTTTACCATCTTGACATTTCTTACAGTGTTTCCAGTAGCACTTATTAATTATAACTACTCTGTTGTGACATCACCTTTCATTTTCTGATCTTATTCTTTCCCACATGACCCTGTCTCTCTTGAAAAATAAAACACTTACTTTGGAAAAGCAACTTTAATATCTGGGATCAGTGGAAAGGGTCATGTCTCATTTATTAATGTATTGGAGTCTTTGTCCCTTTAGTCTTTTTTGATCTGAAGAAAAATAACTTCATTTTTTTCTACTAGCCCCAAATACTCCAAGGCATTGAACTCTTAGCCTCTCTATGCCCAGCAGCTGCTTCTTAAAGGACTAAACTCTTCTTAGATTGGTTTGTACAAGTAAAACAATTTGAAGTACATCCATAAGTTTTATGAGATCAATAGTCTGGTCTACACAGGAGATGGCAGAATGGTACTAAGAGCTGTCCAAGCCACAACTTTCTTTCAAATGGCTGAACAATCTTTGTATGCATCAGCAAGATTGAATTAAACAATATCTGCAGCTTTTGTGAATTACACTGTTGTGTAGACAAATGGCAATTATTTAGCTTAATCTAAGTCAAGTTGGAACAGTCTACAGTCATGAATGTAGAAATAGCTCAATATGTAAAAACAAAACAAAACAAACAAAAAAACCCCATCATTATGAAAATATGTTTTCACATTTATATCCAGTGACATTTTAAAAAAAATTTTTTAAGATTTTTTTTATTTATTTGACAGAGAGAGAGGTCACAAGTAGGCAGAGAGGCAGGCAAAGAGAGAGGAGGAACAGGCTCCCCGCTGAGCAGAGAGCCCAATGTGGGACTCTATCCCAGGATCCCACTGAGCCACCCAGGTGCCCCCTATCCAGTGACATTTTTAAAGGAACAGAGAGATTAAAAGGAGGAATCTAGAGAAAAAGAGCCTAAATGAGAGAAAATATTGTTTGAATATCAATTAACTTCCTATTAATAAAGGCAAAGCTAGGCTGGTTTGAGGGAACACAGCTTGCTACTGTCATTGGATCATATTGACTTGATCAGTAGTCAGAGGTGATGAGCTGGGTTTCCACATATGCTATATCATTTCTAGCCAAAAATATATTGCCCTCATAAACAAGCAAAACTAAATTCTCTTGTTTAGCAATGTGGCCTGTGGTGTTAAAATTATAAAACAAAACAAAGACGTGATTACCATAGAAGCTGGATTAGTGGTTCCTTCTCAGAGGGAGACAGTTATAATTGAGGAGTGCACAGAGGGCTTTAGGGGCACTAACAACATTCTCTTTCTGGAACTGAAAGGTGCTACACAAGTGTTTGCATTTACAATAATTCATGAAACTATATATTTATGTTTGATGTCCTTTTTAGTATATAGTATATTTTACAATTAAAAAAAATGTTTAAATGAAAGAGCTACTCAAGGGGCAATAATTTATACATCTGATTTGTTCACCATGGTTCTAATTTAGACCAGAAACCAAACCAGAATTTCCAACAGGAATTTCCTCATTAAAAATAATATATAAAAAGATATATTATATATTTATATTAATGTATATATGCATACATACACATTTTTGGACATTGTTCTATTTCTTCAGTTAGGATGTACTGGAAGCAACATTTCTGGCATCTGGTGAAATCTAGAGGATCCTACCTTCAGCTAATATTTCAGACTAAATCTTTTCATTTGAGTACCATTAGAATCAAAATCTTTTTTCAGCTTTATATTTTTTATATTGGGACTTATATTTCCTAACCATCTTCTCTAGTTTGTCTTTATACGTTCTCTAACCAAATTACAAAGGCCAGCTGTTGTTCTATCACTAAACATGGGATAATGTGACTTCTAGAAGTCTTCCCAAGCACTCCCCAGTCTGGGCTAAAATAGAACATAAACTAAAGCTCAAATAGCATAAGTGACTTATACATGACTACAAAACTAGAAATATGTTTTTTGAGGCCAAAAGTAGGACGGATATCATATCATAACTTCAAATAAATCTTATTTGAATAGTCACATAATTCATTTAATTCTAGGCTTTGACCTTTTCTAAGAATCAATATCCATATTAGTTCGATAGTATAAGAACTGTTAACATTCTTAAACTTGAACCCAGACACTATCAGGGAAATCTTATCCCACCAATATCATACCAATAAGAAATTTAAAAAGATGAAAGTAGGAGAGAGAGAGAGAAAAATACTGTGTTCTAAAGAATGCTGTATTTGTAATTGTAGTGGGAGGCTACTAAAATGAAAGAGAAGATGTGTTGTATTAGCATAGGGCTGGACTAAGCTTAGTGACACAAGTTACCACTTAGTTACTACTCACCGCCTTAACAACATCTCCTAAGCATCTGACTCTGTCCCTGTTTCCAAGTTGCCTCCAAGCTTCCCACAGCCTCCTGACTCTAACCTTCCCACATCCTATCCTTCTCATGGAGTCAGCTTCTCTCTGTTTTCCCCAATTCTTTGCTCAGGACTTTTTTTTTTTTTTTTTAATTCTTTAACTCTCAACACTTTTTCATTTAAAGCTACTTCTGGACTAAAAAATAAGACCTGTCTGGAGCCTGGATTCAATTCACCCAAGGAAAATGGGAAAAATGTGGGGATTTTAGGGTAGGGAGTGTGCCCAGGAGAGGAGTGGATGGTTACCCACCCAGTCTCATTATGGAGGTGCTACCCACTCTGTGGGTGTGGATTGACCAAGGAGTTGAATCCTGGCACAATACAGCCTAGAGTTCTTGAACCCCACGCACCGAGAACGTAGCCACACAAATCCCAGATAAATTTAATATTTTTAAAGTCCTTAGAGAAAAATCCTTTTCTCCCAAAATGAGACCATGGTAAACTGTTATAAACAGTTTGCTTGGAAGATAAAATATTTGACTGAACCATCAGTAGAGACAAATTACAGAAAAGGGCTCCAGATTATAGGGATTTAAGCTATTTATATTCTGAACAAAATCTAACATATATGAGAACTCTAAAACGTATTTTTTTTAAACTACCTTTCAGAAGTGATATTGTGATAAACAGCTGATTCTTTGAAAGTGATTAACAAGGAGTCCTAAAAGAAATAATTGATTTTCTGCCATCACAGAATGCTACTGCAAGTAGGCTCCATATTTTATCAATTGAAACATTTTAATACTATTGTTACAAGCCTTAAAAGACTTCAAGGAAACTGAAGTGCCAGTTGCTTCAGTGCTGGCAATAAACTTTGTTTATGCATGGATATGTTAATTGATTGTTAGGGATTGGTTAGTTTGTTCCAGGAAGTAGGATGCATTTGCTTTTCTTCTCATGGCTGAATGAGAAGCTTCATAAAACACACACTCAACAGATTAAAGTTCCTAATAGGTTTTCAGTAAAATGCTCCCTGGTAAGACCTGAAATCAACGAACAGCTCTGCTATACACTTGAGCTGAGTGATGCTGGGAAGTTGCTTAACTTCTCTGACTCTCTGAACCTCTTATGATGAAAATAATAATATGAGTTGGAGACAAAATAACATGTGTGGGGAAAAACTCATGTGAAAGGATTTTGCAACTATTAGGGCAAAATTTTTGTAAGGAGCTGAAAATATAAGCCATTATTTTGATACTATATGAAACCCTTGTTTTCTCCCCATGAATTTCTCTTATATTATTAAATATGCTATTATCCTGGTCAGGTTCAAGAAAGAATTATCAGTATGGTTTGTCATCAAATGGCCTGTGTCAATTACATCAGAGTTACACATATTTAAATTCCTTGGATATAGTTGGGAATCTCTATTTGTGATTAGTAGGAATAAAGCTTTGCCCAATTAGATATGTTAAACTTAAATATAAGGCAAAGAATAAACAGGTATAAGCAAATGCCTTTTCTGGCAACAAACCAGAATAAATAAATTTAAGATGATTTTGGCATACAAATATTAGATGAAATGTGCAAACACTTAAAAATTAATATGAAAGCAAATGTCTTTGAAATCTGTTTGAATCAAATAAAAATACAATATTACACATTGATTTTACAAATTTAAACATGCTTTGATTGCTATGGGCTGAATGGTATGAGTAAGTGATTGATATATATCAATTTTCCAAGCTTTCTCCTTTTCTTTTTTCCTCTGCCTGCTGTCTACTCCTAAAGTTTTTCTAAAAATTTTCTAAAGTCTTTTATTTCACTAAGGGAAATAACAAAACAACAATATCACATTCTGAGAATTAAAGGGTCATCTACTTGCTTTATTAGAACAGAGGCTTGTGCTCAAAATGTGATGCTTCTCTAGAACACTAAAATTACTAAAATCCATATTGTCCTTGAAGAGGAAAATAAAATATAGCACTTGCAAATAGGTTGAAAACCAACAATTTCTGTGTTAGTTGCTCTAGGGATATGGTAGGAAATTGACTTTTGTAATGAATTGTTATTCATGTCTTCAAATGTGGGATTCCTTGTTGTGCCTCCTGGGGTTAAGACATGGATGTCACTCTCTCCTTTCAAAACCTCACACTTCTTAAAATTGTGATGGATTTTTGAACTCAACATTTAAAACATACAGTTACGTCTGGCACATATTCTTATTGATTGGGGGATATTAAAATATACCGGACACACAAATATTTAAATCCATTAATTCGTTCACTGATCCAAGAAACATTTACTGCTGCCCATAAACCATCAGACACTGAGCTAGGCACTGTAAAGTCTAGATAAGATGGTACTTTCAATGTAGTCACAATCCAGGATGCTGTGTACAATTGTGTAAGCAACTATTAGAATGAAATATGATATGGATAACAATTGAGAAGGGTACAGAGAAGAAAAGAATTGCTTAATGTCCCACAGGCATACAAAGTAAAAACAATTATCATAAAAGACATATACATGCCAAAACGTTCATTTAAAGGCCCATCACAAATATGTGGAAATTAAACAACATATTCTTGAACAACCAATGAATTAAAAAAAAATCAAAAGAGAAATTAGAAAATATCTTGAGACAAGTAAAAATGAAAATACAATGCACTAAAACTTAAGGAACCCAGCAAAAGTGGCATTGAGTGAGAAGTTTATAGCAGTAGGCACCTGCATAAAAAGAGATGAAAGATCTCAAATAAAGAATCTAACTTTATACCTCAAGAAACTAGAAAAATAAAAACAAAATAAGACCCTGTTAGCAAAAGGAAGGAGATAATAAAGATTAGAGCATAAGGGTGCCTGGGTGGCTCAGTGGGTTAAAGCCTCTGCTTTCGGCTCAAGTCATGATCCTGGGATCCTGGGATCAAGCCCGCAGAGAGCCTGCTTCCTCCTCTCCTTCCCTACCTGCCTCTCTTTCCTGCTTGTGATCTCTGTCTGTCAAATGAATAAATAAAATCTTTAAAAAAAAAAAAAGGTTAGAGCATAAATAAATGAAATAGAGAATAGGAAACAATATGATAAATCAATAAAACTGAGTTGATTTTTTTCAAAAAGATAAATAAAATTGACAAATATACTTACTAAGGGAAAATAAAAGATTCAAAGTCAAAAATAAAAGAGAAGACATTACAACTGATGCATCGAAAATAAAAAGGATCCTAAGAGACCATTATAAACAAGTATACACCAGCAAGTTAGATAATCTAGAAGAAATGAATAAATTCCCCAGAATATACAACATACCAAGACTGAATCATAAAGAAATAAAAAGTCTGAATAGATCTATAACAGTTTGAAGACTGAATCAGTAATCAAAACATCTCAAGAAAAAAAAATTCTAGGACCTGATTGCTACACTAGTTAATTCTTCCAAACATTCAAAGAAAGATTAATGCCAATCCATGTCAAATTTTCCAAAACATTAAGAGGAGGAAACACTTTCAAAGTCATATTTTATAAGGCCAGAATTATCCTAATAGCAAAGGCAGATAGGAACACTACAAGAAAAGAAAACTATTGGCCAATATCCTTGATGAGTATAAATGCAGAAACCCTCAACAAAATATTAGCAAATTGATTTCAACAGTATGTTAAATCAATTACACCTGATGACAAAGTGGGATTTATCCATGGGATTCAAGGATGGTTCAACATATGCAAATCAATTAATGAATTAGTGTCAAAATTCAACATCCAGTCATAATAAAAACTCTCGAAAGATTAGAAATTGAAGGAAAGTATCTCAATATAACAAAGGCATTACACAAAAAGCCCACAGTTAACACCCTACTTAATGGAGAACAACTATAATCTTTTCCTCTAAGATAGGAATAAGGCAAGGATACTCCTTCTTACCACTTTTATACAGCATAGTACTGGAAACTCTAGCGAGAGCATTAGGCAAGAAAAATAAATAAATAAATAAAAATAATCTAAATCAAAAAGGAAGAAACAAAATTATCTTTGTTTGCATATGACATGATCTTTTATAAAGAATATCCTGAAGATTCTATTAAAGAAATGTTAAAACTAAAAAATAGGGACGCCTGGGTGGCGTCCTGGGTGGTTAAGCAGCTGCCTTCGGCTCAGGTCATGATCCCAACGTCCTGGGATCGAGTCCCACATCGGGCTCCTTGTTCAGCAGGGAGCCTGCTTCTCCCTCTGCCTCTGCCTGCCATTCTGTCTGCCTGTGCTCGCTCTCTCCCTCCCTCCCCGATAAATAAATAAAATCTTTAAAAAAAAAAAACTAAAAAATAAATTGAGTAAAGTTACAGGATACAAAATCAGTTGCATTTCTATTATACTAATGATGAACTACCTGAAATGGATATTAGGGAAACAATCCCATTTCCAATAACGCCAAAGAGAATAAAATACTAGAGAGGAAGCTTAACTAAGGAAGCGAAAGACTCGTACACTGAAAATGATAGAACACAGACAAAACCAATTAAGCAAGACGCAAACAAAGGGGAAGATGCTGTATGTTCATGAATTGGAAAATTTAATATAGTATTTGTCTCATATCTTGGTTTCTCTTCTAAGGACTAAAGTGCAGAAGGAATGGGAACACTTCCAATCATATTTTCTGCTTTGAGTTAAATAGAAAAGACAGAGATTGGTAGGATGCATAAAAACACACAATCCAACTACATGCTGCCTACAAGAGACTCTCTTTAGATCTAAAGACGCAAATAGATTGAAAATGGAAAGGAGAAAAAAGATACTCTATGCAAATGGTTAGGAAAAGAGAGCAGAGGTGGCTCTGCTAATATCCGGCAAAATAGCCTTTAAATCAAAAGCATTTTTGAGAGACAAAGAAGGACATTATATATTAAATAAAGTCATATATTTTAATAAGCAAAAGGTTCAGAACAGCCAGAAGTTAAAACAATCATAAACATGACAGACCATCAAATCTATGAAGCAAAAACTGGCAGAACTGAAAGAAGAAACAGACAATTCTACAAAAATAGTTGGAGACTTCAATCCCATGCTCTCAATAATGGATAGAACAACCAAACAGAAGATAAAACAATGCAAGAAACCAACAGATCTAGCCCACATATGGAACACTCTTCTCAACAAGAACATGTACATTCTTCTTTCCAAGAAAGACCATATGTTAGGCCACAGATTAAGTCAATAGATTTTTAAAGGATAATATATATCACACAAAATATCTTCTCCAACCACAATAGGATGAAGTTAGAAAGAAAGGATCAAACCATAAAACACACAGAGGAGACTTACATGCATATTGCTTAGTGAAGAATGTAATCTGAAGAGGCTATTGTGTGATGCCAAATATATAACATCCTAAAAAGGCAAAACTAAGCAGTAAAAAAATCAGTAGTTCCCAGGGGTTCAAAGAGAGAGATTAGTGGTTGGAACATGGGATTTTTCTGGCAGACAAACTATTTTGCATGATACTCTAATGAATGGACACTTGACATTATTCATTTGTAAAAGCTCTTAGAAAATACAACACCCCAAAACAAACAAATAAATAAATAAATAAGAAATAAATTTTAAAAATGAAAATACAACACAAAGAATGAATTCTAATGTAAACTAAGGACTTTAGTTAATAATAATGTATCAATGGGCGCCTGGGTGGCTCAGTGGGTTAAGCCGCTGCCTTCGGCTCAGGTCACGATCTCGGGGTCCTGGGATCGAGTCCCGCATCGGGCTCTCTGCTCAGCAGGGAGCCTGCTTCTCTCTCTCTCTCTGCCTGCCTCTCTGTCTACTTGTGATCTCTCTGTCAAATAAATAAATAAATAAATCTTAACTAATAATAATAATAATAATAATGTATCAATTTTTATTCATTACTTGTAACAAGTGTACCAAACTAATGAAGATATTTATAATGAGGAACATTGAGAGGGGCAGAGGTATTCTGAAAAAGTCTCTGTATCTTCTGGGATATTTTTCTGTAAACCTAAAACCTGTTAGGATAATTAGGACATAACCTATTTATATCTACAATCCCTTTATAATCTAGGTGTGTACAGGATATAATAAGAATGGAGAGAGAAGGGTATTTAAGGCAGCCTGTTGGACAGGAAAGTCCTCAGAATGAGAAGACTGAGTTGAGACTTGAAGGAATCTCGGGAATTATCCGTTGAGCTCAAAACACCAAGAGAGTTGAGAGACCCAGTCAGTGATGATATAATGAGTCACTGTTAGATCCAAAGAGCTTATTACTTGCATTGGCAGTAAAAGGAAGAATGGCTGAAAGCGCCAACTCCCTGAGTCTGTGCTATACACCCAAAAAGGATGACCTGAAAACAAAAGAAGCTGTGGGCTGGAATGGGAGTTGTGGGATACCCCATTGCCAAGGTTCTACTCCCAGATTCCTGCTAAATGGTGTTATGGTCTGCAGCTGAAGTCTGAAGGAGACACAACAGAAAGCCTCATACCTCATCAGTAGGTGGAAGGTGATGAAAATAGGGAGGTGAGTGAGAGATGACCTCACAGAAACTCCTCACAAACCTCCCACCCTCTCACATCCTGGAAAGATCACAAGGCATTCTTCTAAGCTTCAGATAAGCTGTGGCTCAAGCCTTTGCCAGCACAACCTATGTAGGTGTGTGCAAGGCTGCCAGAGCACCATGGCAGAGCCATTCTTCTCCATGGCTGAGGGAAACTAAGAAGACATCTAAGAAAATAGAACAATATGCAGAAAGGCAAAGGGGTAAGACATCTAGCTAAAATATGGCAGGGATGTGGGAGAAGCATGAGATAGAAGACTTGAAAAGTAGGCACAGGTTAACCTTGCACAGCCTTATAAGTCATAATGAGTTTTCCATTTGAACAAGTTTCATGAGATAGTGCATTACATTGAGAGTTTAGAAAGGACCCTCTGACAGTGCTGTAAAGGAAAACTTGAAATAAGGAAGAATTGAATAAATCTGGATTGGAGGTGAAGTTGGGGCTGGGTTGGAGTAGGCATATCTTGGGAACCAGGGAGAGAAATCCATCATCCAATTGGTGTACTCTCCATTAATGGCTGGGAAGAAACACTCAACAATCCATAGCACGTGGTCACCTTTAAGTACAGATAGAAAGCAAAGAGCTCAATGTTACATGCCCCTATTCCTTTTCGTGTTGTGAATTTTGACCTTTTAGGGTTGTTGTTGTTTTTTTCCACCTTGTGTTAATTAAATGGAACTCTATCACTTGGTCTTGAAAATTAAAAGTCCAAATAACTGATGAAGACACTCTCAGCAAGAAGGGGAAACTGTGGGATGCCTGGGTGTCTCAGTTGGTTGAACAGCTGCCTTTGGCTCAGGTCATGATCCCAGCGTCCTGGGATCGAGTCCCACATCGGGCTCCTTGCTCGGCAGGGAGTCTGCTTCTCCCTTTGCCTCTGCCTGCCATTTTGTCTGCCTGTGTTCATGCGCGCTCTCTCTCTCTAACAAATAAATAAAAAAATCTTAAAAAAAAAAAAAAAAAAAGAAGGGGAAACTGGGAAACTGTTGTGTATTCCCATGACCTACATAAAACACGGTACTATCATGTGTTCATAAAAGTGTTCATGAAGGGGCACCTCGGTGGCTTGGTTGGTTAAACATCTGCCTTGGATTCAGGTCATGATCTCAGGATCCTGGGGTTGCCCCCTCATGTCTCCCAGCTCAACAGGAAGTCTGCTACTCCCTCTTCCTCTCCCTCTGACCCTCCCACTACCCCCCCACCCCACTCATGCTCTCTATCAAATAAACAAATAAAATCTTTTTTTTAAAGTGTGCATGGAAATGTGATTTCTAACAGAGGAGTCTAGCAAACACCAAGCTAGGTTTCCCTGCCTGCCCCCAGGCCTTTGCCTCCTTCTCACCTGACTACTTGATTTGAAATTATAATCTTTCCATGCCCTCTCAACCCTGCAACATTCTCTATCTCTCTGCAATTCTTCTCCATGATAATTATCACCATATAACATATATTTTATTTATTTTATTTTAGGCTTCTTTCTTTTTTTTTTAAGATTTTATTTATTTATTTGACAGACAGAGATCACAAGCAGGAAAGAGAGGCAGGCAGAGAGAGAGGAAGGGAAGCAGGCTCCCTGCTGAGCAGAGAGCCCGATGCAGGGCTCGATCCCAGGACCCTGGAATCATGACCTGAGCTGAAGGCAGAGGCCTTAACCCACTGAGCCACCCAGACACCCCAAGGTTTATTTCTGCTAAAATATATTCCCAGTGTGTCTAGAAAAGTCACATCGCTATTTAATTTTTTTTTTCAAAAAACAGTATATACTGTGTGATTCCATTTATGTAAAGTTTCAAAACAGGAAAAACTATTCCATGGTGATAAATGTCAAAATAGTGATTGCCTTTTGGGGAGAGAGTTAATGACAGGTAAATTTCATGAGAGGTGCTAATAATATTCTCTTTCTTGATTCAAGCAGTGGTCACACAAATGTGTGCTGTACTCATGATTTCTACACCCATGATGTATAACAGAGTTCTGTATCTGTTATACTTCATCTAAAAGTTCATCAAAAGAAGAGGAGAAGAAGGCAGTTCTGCCTAGCTGCTGTGCATTCTTCCTGCTTTTTTTAGGTTTGTTGCCTTTACGTCATGACCATTCAAGGTGACTGTTCTCCCTTCATTCTGTTCTCCTGCATTCCTTCCAGGGAAAGGACTGAAAGGGAAGGAGTGCAGGAGTTTCTCTTGTGAACTTTTGTTTTCCATTATGAAAGGAAGCCCTCAATGGGTCTGTTGCCTACACATCACTGTTACACATTAGTCCTGCCATCAGTATTTACCTTCCAATGTCTATACTGGAGAGATATTAAAAATGGATTTCAGGGGCCAATTTGTATTATCTCTACAGATTCAGGAGAAATTTGAGAAAAATGTAAATACTAGTAATTGTGAGTATTTATATTTGTATTTGTAAGGTGAAAGAAAGATATCAGGACCCAAAGGACTTAAACTACAAATCATTAACTAATTCCACAGTTAGTACAGATGTATACCCAAAGCTACACATGCCCTTTACTTCCAGCTGTTGCTTGGATCTGAATCTTCATCAGTTGTATGATGAAAACAACTGGACCAGGTATGAGCTCCATGCTTTATGTACAAGGCTTAGAGCAAAGACAGGCATGTGTGACCCTCACTACTCTTTCCTCTGGACATACCCAGGCTCTTGCATTTCTCATGTTCTCTCAGGTCAACCCTATCACATGTCACAAATGCCAGTGAAAGAAATCAAAGAACACAGTGTAAGAAAGATTTAAGAGAGGGCCCAAAGAGGGTTGTAAGAGAATGATCAAATGAATCCACTTAATTTGTTTCTATATTTGAGAAATTTATCAGTTTCCTACCCAACTTGTTTCAGAAAATATTCAAGGTAGATTCAATTTTACTTGTGATATGAATATATCTCTTACAGAAAATTAAGCCCCAAGCCATTGGCCTAAGAAAATGTGATTGAAGCTTCCATTTCCTATTTATATCTCGTCTAAATTACCCTTCCTGAGAACTAAAGTTCCCCTTAAAGATTAAATCTTGTAACCCACACTCCCAAACATATTTTCTTCTTTGAGCTAAACCAATGTCTTTGTAAGTCTATGGTCTTCTCTGGCTGTTGTTTTTGTCTCTTAAGGATTATTCCTGAAAATGGTCTGCATCTTTATGAGAATTATTTCCAGTTTTTCCTTCCAGCCCCAAAATCATTCATAAATGCTGTTTGATATTACTCAGAAGTCAGTGAAATATTTCAAATGACCTTTAGTTTATATACTAAGTCTAGCAATCACACGTAGACTATTACCAATCCTCAAAATGTTATTTGTTCTATTATCCAACTACACTGGAACCTTATTTATACTTAACATTAATTAATTACTATGTGTTGGACACTATGCCAAGTACTTTGACAGACATTAATCCATTTGACCCTCCCATAACCCTATTTAGTAAATGCTAGTACCATTCTCATTTTATAGATTAGAAAACACATAGGTTAAGTAACTACCTCCAGTTAATTTATCCACTAATCGAGGGGATTAGAATACATGCAGCCTGACTCCAAAGAGATATTTTTCCCCTCTACTCTATCTTTGCCCCCAAAAGTGGTAACATTTCAATCCAGATAAAACAATATACAATGTCTGGCACTTCATTCCATGAAATTTAAAGCTTCAAGCCCTATCTGGTGTTCAAGCTAGTGAAATCACCTGATGTATATTTTTTAATTATCTAACTGTACATAAATGACCACTACACTCCTAGCTTTCTTCTTTTGAATCCTACTCTGAGGGTCACTAGCTAGAGTCTGGACTTCTCAATCAGCAGCTATAACTGTAATACTCTTCCACAATCTCCAAAATTGTATGACTTCAGCTCCAAGACTCTGTTATCAATCTTATGTTTTCCAGAATCAATCACATAAGAATATGTTAGCACCACACCCACAAACTTTCAAAAACCCAATCAGTTCCAGAATGAAAGTAATGACTTGTAACAGCTATTAATCTACACAGTATTTCTCTTTATAATAGTATTTCCCATTCAAAAGTTGAGTAACAGATTCCAATACATTTCTTAATTTCTAGGCCAGATATTATCGAACAATTTTTCAATATCAATACACGCAAAAGATAGTATCTACTGCCATTGGTAAGGTGGCCTGTTACAATTATGATTTGAGGGTATGGAAATGAGCAAAGTGTAAACAAAGGAAAATACTCCTTAGGATATGTAACAACATATAAAGGGTTGGGGAAAAATTTTTTAAATATTAAAAAAAAGAATGTACCCTACTTGAAAGTTATGTTCCCTTTCAATCTGAGAATCATCATTCTTTTTTTTTTTCCCTTAAGATTTATTTATTTACTTTAGAGAGAGAGAGTGAATGGGAGCGGGGGTAAGGGCAGAGGGAGAGGATGAGAAGCAGGGTCCCTGCTGAGCACAGAACCTGACATGGGGATCCATCCCAGGTCCCTGAGATCATGACCTGAGCCAAAATCAAGAGTCAGCTGCTTATCTGACTGAGCATCTCAGGCAGCACAAGGATCAACATTCTGAATACGAAATCAGAGAATTAGTGATTAAGTGAATTAGGGGAGCAGACATATCACTAACCAGGGGCGAGGAAAGCTCCACGGTCTGAATTCCACCTGGTGTGGGCCATTTGGTGCCATTTCTTCAGAAACTATCACAAGTAAACTTCCTAACACTTAGAAGATCTATCTCTAAAGGAGATAAATTTTAAAATTAAAATTTCCATAGCCTTGGGTTAAAAACAACAACTCTACTTAAGAAGACATTCTTCTCTCTCAGTGAACAATTCTGTAACATTTCTCTTGAATCAGAAAAATTGGAAGGTTTTTTGGTTCTGTTTTTTTGTTCTGTTTTATTTTTTGGTGGGCAGCAAAGTCAGGTTTATTGAGGAATAGCAAAGTGATAGTACAAAGCTCTGGAGGGGGGAGGGACCTGGGACCATTGCTCCAAATTGGAAATTTTTAAAAAGTAGACTCCCCAGTCCTCGGCTCTTTCATCATGTCCCCTTCCACAAGTTTTTTATATATAGGGACTTCCTGGATATGATGAAATCAACTGGCTTTCAGGAAGTTAAAATAAAAACTCACAGATCAGATCAGAGATAACTAACGCCCTCTTAAGGAAGCAGACTGGCCCTAGGACTAGCAACACTTGAGTCTAAAATATATCTTATGTCCATTAGAAGATGATGTGGACATAAACGTTGCATAAAGAACAAAATACCCAACACCAATGCAAACAATGTCTAGGACAGTCATATTGGGCACATCCAACAGTTGTTCTATTAAGTGAATGGCAATAAAACAAAACAAAATGTAGTACAGAAGGGAAGCAGACCTTGAGTCCTTCAAACCTAGATTCAAATTCTGACTTAGCAACTGCTACCCCTGACACTTTGTGTAGACTGTTCTCGGGCATTCAGTTTTTCACCTCTAAAATAATACCTACTTTATAGGGTTTTGTGAAATAAAATAATGAAATAAGCCATGAAAAATGCTTATATAATCCCTCACACAGAGTACACATTCAATAAATGTAATGAGTATATTTAGGCTGAATTCAAAGATGCCTCCTAAATTCCTTCTTCTTATCTATGCATCCTGTCTAATCACTTCCTTTTGCCTATGGCAAGAACCATTGAATATGATGGGGTATCACTTCCATGTTTAAGATCCCTAATCAGGGGCACCTGGGTGGCTCAGTGGGTTAAAGCCTCTGCCTTCAGCTCAGGTCATGATCCCAGGGTCTTGGGATCGAGTCCCACATCAGGCTTTCTGCTCAGCAGAGAGCCTGCTTCCTCCCCTCTCTCTTTGTCTCTGTCTGCCTCTCTGCCTACTTGTGATCTCTGTCTGTCAAATAAATAAATAAAATCTTAAAAAAAAATCCCTAATCAGTTGTCTATAATTTAAGAAAAAAATAATCAAAAGGAATATTACCCTCAGTGAGTTAGGCATAATCAGGTGACACCTTTAGAATTAGAAGGACTCCCCCTAGCTTCAAAAACTAGGTGAACTGCCATTTTGTGAGAGGATGCTATGGATAAGCAAGCAGCTGAGTAGGAGCTTGAGGTACTAAAAGTGGTCCTAGGTGAAAACTACCAAGAAAATGGGACCTACAAGATATGCATGGAAATAAATCCTTCCAATAGCCAGTGAGATTGGAAGAGGACCTTGAACCTCAGGTGAGGCTGTAGCCCTTGCTGAGATCTTAGTTTCATTGTGGTGAGATCTTGACCACACAACCCAGGTAAGAAGATTCCTGAGCTTTGGAAACAAATAATAAATTAGCGTGGCTTTAAGCCACAAACTTTGTGGCAATTTGTTATATGACTACAGAAGATTAATATACATAGTACCTGTTATTTTGATAGTGTTACTATTACTTTCTGAGTCTAGGATCACTTCAATGCTCTGATAATGTTGGGATCCCATATGGTTTGTTTATAAGCAGAGAGTACTGGTCAAGTGAACAGTTACAGAATATATTTCCTATTTATACTTCAAATTAATTTATTGGTAACACCTAAGAAAGCACAGCTACTTAGAGTAAGGAATAAATAAACTAACAGTCACTCTATTTTTCTGACTTTTTCCATCCCAGTCAGTGATCTCATTCATATACTGGTTAGAGTCTGAGGGCCACCAAAGAGAATTAGTTTTTATCTATGTGGTTGACAACACTTTGTGCTCAACAATATCCCTCTTGCTATGGTAAAGGGTCATAAGACTTTCTACCCAATAAAATGTGATTGAAATTGACTTTAATGATTACTAGACTGAGACAATGACAAGTCTATGAGCAATCTCCATTCTTTATCTTCTCTGAGGAGACCATGATATAAATACAAGATGGTGAATCCACCATTGGCCTAGGTCCTTGAGTAACTACATGAAACAATACCCCACATTAATTCTCATCAAACATGTAGCATGAGCGAGAAACAAATGTATCACTTAAGCATCTAATATACTTAGCACAGCAAACAAAGACTATACCGACTGAGAGGTTACATAAGTAGAAATGAATTGCACGGAGCCACTCATTTCAAATTCTCTTTCTTTCTCTGCCCTCTGTACATCTTTCTTCTCTTCCTTATCTAAGGTGAACAGTTTCATGCCATTGAGACTGATGGGACTTCTCACTCCCTTCTCAGTAGTAGGTAAAGTAAACCATACAACAGGCTAAGTTTGATCCTTTAGAGTCACAGGTCTTCCCCGATAGCATGATTAAAGCCATAGCATACAAGAAAAGGTGTCCATTTGGCTGTCATATTTCACATGTAAAACTAGGATAGGCAGTATCAACTATATCAGCAACTGCTGATTGGAAGAGATTAGAAGACTCCAGAATCCTGGCTATATTTTCTTTAGAAATGACAGCCAGAAGCCATCCTTATCTTGTTCATGATTTTTAAAGGCAGTCTTTTAAATGCTTCATTAAGTGTGACATGAGCTATTGGTCAAAGTAGATATTGTTTATGATTTTAAGTAAGCATTTTTCTTTCTGAGTTTTCTTAAAGATATTCTCAGCAAATAACATATTTGGACTCAATTGGGATGATCATAAGACTTCTCTTCCTTGACAGTTTGAAGCGATGAATTATATTAATAGATTTCCTAAGCTTGAATCATCCATACTTTACCGGAATAAACTGTACTTGGTCATGATAGATTATTTTTTTTTAATGTAGAGGTGAATTTGACATGCCAATATTTTATTTATATATATATATATATATATATATATATATATATATATATATTTCTAAATGACATTGGCCAAGAATTTGCTTTGTTTTCTGTCAAACCCAAAACTATCAAGGTTTTCTAGTTTATAAAATCAACTTGGATAGTTTTCTCCCTTATGTTATGTAACACATTATGTAGTATAAGCATTATATGTCTTTTGGAGTTTTGAATAATTGGCTAACAAACCATCTTACTCCAGTGATAAGCAGGAAATAATTATTTTATAATGTTATCTATTTCCTTATATTATACCAATTATATTTTTTAAATTATTCTGGATTCAAATTTGGCAATTAATACTTTGCCAGGAAACTATTCATTTAATTAAAGTTTTCCAATTTATTAAAACTTTTATCCTTTTTGTGGTCTTTCTTAATTTTAATTTGTTAATTTTTTTTCTCATCTAGAGTTGTTAAATAACTTACCTTAGTAGTTAATCTATCAAATCACAGTTAAAACATGCATACTGTTGTATCTGTGGCAATACAAGAAATGGGTTTTAATGGTATATGAGCTCCATTTCCAAAGCATCCACTGATAACATTTTTAATCCAAACTTTCTACAAAAGAATGCAAGTAATGGCAAAGTGATACCTTAAACTATTCAATTATAATGAGTGAAAATAACTCAATGTGAAAGGAAAATTATTTCTGGGTTGTTTTATAACTTATGGGATACCAAAAATCATGCAAATTATAGTTGAAATATGGAGAGTTCAAGGAACATACTCTGCTTATTGTCAAAGGAATCCTATTCCATGAGAATGAAATGAAATAGAGATAAACACAAACATGACTCTAAATCATGGTGCCCATTTTATATATATCCACTTCAAACAAATATAGAGCATTTAGGAAGACCAATATGTATCATAGTTATAAAGAAAATCAAAATACAATATTTTACAATAATATTATATTTAGGTATAATGCAAAGAGTAAAATGAGAAATAAAGTCTTACTAATTTAATCAAAGTATAATGTAAATGGGTTGGCAACGGACACAGAAAATGGTTTATTTTTCCCAGGAGAGCTATTCATAAGAACAGAGTCCTCTACAATGTCTGGCAATATCACTTATGGAATATTATCTTCTCAATATACTAAGATAGTAATTTGTAATTTGATTAAAAATGAGCTTCTTGATCTCATCACACTCTTTTCCACATCAGAAAGATAGAGACACAGTCTTGTGGGTATTCAATTTATTTTCATGGAACCAAAGTATTACGAAAGCTCATTTAAGCTATCAAAGCGATTTTCTGATATTAGGTGAAAACTTTTAAAATACATTTAACAAGCTAAAAGATACAGAAATACCTCAACAAAGGCTTGGACTGCATACTTTCAACAAATTGAAAGATACTAAAGAATTTCTGGAAAGTTGATACAGTGAACTAGAAATTGTGATCTTTGATGTAGAAGGATCATGCACATAGATATTAAAGTATTCACAGTAATGGAAGAATTTGAAATGGAAAAGAAAAATGTATTTTGTGCACCCAAAGCTCGGACGGATGTTGAACAGGAATTTGGTCAATGATAGCTCTGAGGCAGAATAAATTGGGGCATATATTTCAGAGAAGTGAGAATTTTTATACTAAGAGGAGTAGTAGTTTTGGATTACTAGTGATATAAAGGGTGGATTAGAGAAATGACTGGATGCAGAGTGTCCAAGTCTATTATAATTATTCATGCAAAAAACAAAACAAAACAAACAAACAAACAAACAAAAAGAATCCTTGACTCAATTAAATTCAACAGGTGTTTATTGAGCACGGACCATATACCAAGTATTCTTCTTGATGCCTAGGCTAAAATTGTGAACAAAGTAATATAACTTCCCTTCCTCCTTGTAACTCACAAAAGAGCAATTGAAGACAAAAACAATAGGAAAGAAGACTATGACAGCAAGAGATGTTGCAAAGATTGAATTGACAGAACCCTCTTTGTATTGATGGTCGAGAAAAGGAAGAATTCCAAGAAAATGGCCTTTAACCGAAGTAACAAATAAAATAGAAAAGCCATTGATTGAGAAGGGGTAATTTAATCAGTGTATGTTGAATTCTTCCCAGTGCCAAGAACATTCTGAAAAAGTGACTGGTACAATGATGTTGGCAATCCTGGACAAGTTGGAATTTTGATTCAGACAGGACATCCTTGTGCAATAGTCAACAAAACAACTGAAAAGGTGATTTTGAAATTCAAGAGAGAAATTAGGCCAAGGAAACTCTGATGAGGAAGTAATTTTCAAGTTATCATCATATATGAAATTACCAAGAGAAAGAGAAAAGAATAAGAGACAACATCCAGAAACAGAAACTGTAACACTGACATTTATAAATATATACTGTAAAAGTAAACAAAGACAACTAAGTTAGAATAGAGATGGATATAAAATAATAGGAAAAGAAAAATGCCAGAATATCATCAAAATGATACTGATCTACATAAAAGAGTTTCTAAATGGATGGAGTCGTTAGTCTCAAAATGAGTAGAGGTCAAATAGAAAAAGATCAAAAAGAGAAATGTTTCAGAAGGAAAGCATGAGTTTAAGGCAAAAAAGCCAGAATACAAGAGATTGTTAGTTCAAGATTAGAAATGGGGCAAGTTCATATGGATTACCATTTTCAGAAAACTTGGTAGCAGGATGAATAGTCAGCAGGTTGAGGTAATCTTGGTTCTTTGTAGGAGAATTAAGAGATGTTTGAGTGTGATTATAAACTGAAGGGTAGCAGATTGTGCCAACCCAAAATATGCCTCTTTGGCATAAGGATTATCTGGAACTAACTATTTTGAGAAACTGCTTGCACAAGAGAAGCTCTGAAAATAGTAAAACTTCCCTTTTGTAGAGGAAATTTACATTAGAAATAGGGCCTGTAGAAGGAAGGGAGTTATTATCAAAGATCACTTTTTTTGTTTCTTTGTTTTGGACTGAAAGACTTATCTGCATGGCAGAGCAACCTTTGTTTACCAAACATTTCCTCTTCTCACTTACCCAAAAATTACTTCCCCATATCCTGCCCTCCCTACCCCGCCCACCTACCGACACCACTTCAAGACCCAAACCCACATGCCTTTCTTTAGCTCAGAATGGTGTATAAGCCCCAATTGTTTACCTGCCTTCTGAGTCTCATATACTTGTGGGGCTTTCCTTTGTTACATATGTAATTAATTTTCTTTCTATTGTTAATCTGTTCTTCTTACGGTGTATCTCAGCCAAGAACCCTAGAAAAGTAGAGGGAGAATTATTTTTCCTCTCCTACAGATCTAAAGAGAAGTTAGTGGTTAGACTGAAGATCCAAAAGCAGGTGGTGATAGAATAGTTCTCAAAAAAGACATTATCATTTGGAATCTGGACCAGAGTCAAAGGGATTAGCATTAATACAGTAATGCATTAATACATTCCTTCTGTCAGGCAAGCAGAGAATGCTATATAAATATACTTTGGGTTACAGAGAAAAAAAACCAGAGGGTGTTTACATATGAGAGCTTAGATTTTACTCAATAGAATAGGAGGAAGTTCATATTTCAGGTCTTCAGGTGAAAAAGATGATGAGAAAGGTAATGAAAATTATGGAAATTTTATAAAGTACCTTCTTTATCTTACAATACCTTAGTGAAATTCAAGATCCCAGGAATTTAAACAAAGAAGGAAAAGAAGGGAGGAAATAAAAAAGAAAGGACATGTGTCAAGGGAGATATTGAAGGAAGATCTGAACTTTAGGGAAACAATCTGCCTTTCAATCCATTGAGGAATCGCTTTAGAACATGTAATTAAAATAATAATGATGAAAGAAAGAAAGAGGGGTGAGGGAGTAAGGAAGGGAAAGAGGAAGGGAAGGAGGGAGGAAAAGTAGGAAGGAAGGAAGGGAGGGAAAGGAAAGAAAGAAAGAAAAGGAAAGAAGGAAAGAGAGAAAGGAAACTATTTTCCTGGAAAAAAGTTATATGAAAAGACTGTACCAAAATAAATAAATAAATAAACACATTGATATATATGCTACATTTTCAACCAGACTAGCTGAATTAATATATTCTAGAATTCACTTGCTTTGGTAATCTTCAAATATTATCATCACATATATTTTGAAATTAATAAATTCAGTAATAAAATCAAAAAATATTTACAGGTCAAATGGAACTCTGGTTTTAAACAGCCAAGATTTTTATCTAATAGTGGGATTAGCAGGCATAAAAATGTGGTAAATTTTTTTTATACTGGTTTGTGTGAATGGGTAAATAAAAGTGACGCTGGTTATCCATGTTCATTTATTACCACAATCATTGCTGTTAATGGTAATTGAAAAGATTTATTTGCATTTCAGCAGGTAAGACAAGGTGAGCATTTTATATAGATTACAATTCCTAAAGAGAGTATTTGAATTTGTATCTACTACATTGTTTTTCAAAGAGTGGCAAAATCATGAAGGAAATTTACTGCATGCCTGATTGCAAATGTTAGTTGAAATGCACAAATTTCTTCTTTGAAGTGTTTAATACTTTGCAGAGACAAACAGGGTTTAATTTAATAATGGGATGAAAGACCTGTGAAAGTAAAATATGAATAAACTGAAGTCACTGTAATTAAGAAAAAAAATGAAACAATCCTATGTTCAGAGTAATTCTAAAAAAATTGTCTAAGAAAAGCAGTTTTTGGACTGTGTTGCTTATGATGGTGCTATTTTTCATTTTTCATTTCTCATTTCTCTTCATAAATCAAGACTCTAACTCTGTATTTAGACTTTAACTGATGATCCCAAAAATACAATGTCTATTTCAGCATGAGTGCATAGTCTACTGTGTTTTCTCATGTTTTGCTCCATGATCGTCATTATGTATGAATGAAAGCAAAATGCAGTCAATATTCATGATGCTTCATCTCAATGAAGAATGTGTACTATAAACCTAACAAAATTGTAGCACAGATTTTAAAAAATGACATTTTTAATGATGACACTCAAACATTAAAACTCTTTTTTTAAAGCAATTTCTCTAATGATATTTGATGGTTTGTGGAGTTTTTTCACTGCTTTGTTTCACATCCAAAGTTGCTTTACATTAAAATAATCTGCCATTTGCAAGAACTAGATAAAGTGGACTTCAAATTTAGTTCTCAAATATTTTCAGAAATCTTACAGTTTGCAAGTTTAAAAAATGCTGTGTATAGCAGCCCATGAGCAGCATAAGGGCCATACCAGACTATAAGGATCACTACACAGATTTGAATCCATAGTGTTTCTTGAACTGTGTTCTGATTGCATACATAAGAATCACTGCATTTTCCTTAAAAAAATAAAAAAAAAAATTTAAAAAAACACTGCATTTTCCTGAACTCTCTGAGAGCTATTGAACCTGAATTTCTTAGGAATGGTAGCCAGCAAGCAACAAATTTAATATTTTTCCCAGAAGACTCATCACCCTTAAGTTTGGAAACCACTGCCTCATGTTGTGCCATAGTCACAGGCAATTTTCACAGTTGTTGGGAAGGTAGGACAGTGATAGATATGTAGAAACAGGTTGGGACACTGAGTGAGGATTTCTTTGCTTGAAATGTAGACCATTATAGACTTAACCATCTACATTTAGATGAAAAAGAGATACTGTCCTACCTGTGCTAGGCATAATTTTAAGATAATCCCTTCCAAGATATCCACTACATATAGCCTGCATAAACCCTGGAACTGTGAATATGATGAATTTTACTCCTATTATTAAGGTTCTATTATATGGGACAATTGATTTTAAGAAAGAAGGTTTATCCTAGGTGAAATTTGGTGACTTCTTAAAAGGTACTGGGCTCTTCCAGAAGTCAGAGATTCAACAAGATTCCCCATTGCTGGGTTTGCAAACAAACCATCGGCCATGTGGCAAGGTATGCTGGCAGTCTTCAGGATAGGAGTAAACAGAAGCCCCCAGATGACAGCCCACAAAGAAACAGGACTTTTGTCTTAATAACACAGGGCACCGAATTTAGTTAACAACCTCAGTGAACATGGAAACAAATTTTCTCTCACAATCCCAAAATGAAAATAAAGCAGTCCAAGAATTTGGTTTCAGCTTCGCAAGATCCTGAGTGGAGGATTCAGCCATTTTTCCTTGAATTTCTGACCTACAAAACTGTGGTCTAACAAATGGGTATTATTTTAAGTTGTTGCACTTACCGTGATCTGTTTCACAGCAATAGAATTAAAATATTATTTTAACATTTTAATACACGGATATGTACTCACTTAGCCCAAAAAGTGACTCTGGCCTGTGGTGATAGAGTATAACCCAACCAATGTGAGCTCACTCCTTGATGAGTCACAGAGAGAAACCACACCAGCTGAGTTGTTGCTAGTTTTAACTGTATTTGCAGCAAATAAGATGGGTAGTGGGGTAACTTTCAAAGCTGTGACTCCCCAGGGAAGGGTAAATGGGTCCTTTTTACTTAGGATTAGGATGAATGTTGAGATAGGAAGTCTTTTTTTTTTTTTTTTTCCCTTCAGTTTGTTTGTATTTTCCTGATGCCAGTTCTCAGGCCTTGACCTTGTACTTCAATGGCGAGTATAGCCCCTCCTTCTGCTGTTGTTTCTTGGTCTTCAAGTTTTCCTTGTGCTTATTCAGCCAGCAGCACATGGCATGTGTCTTCTTGGACCACAGATCTTCTTGGTTTAAACTTCTTACCCTTGAAGAGTTTCCTGCAGTGCACTTTCTGAGTCTGGTTGATGATGGCAAGAACACAGGTGATAGACTGGCAAACAAGTTCAATCTTGGAGAGCTTGGAAGCCACACCACCTGCTGCTTTGGTGGTGCGCAGCTGGGACAGCTCCAACTTTGGGTCTTCTAGTTGCTTAAGCAGCTCCTCCTCCTTCTTGACAAAGGTCTGGAGGCTTAATCTTGGCCAGGTCTGCCCAATCTGCCAGCCCTGCAGACTTGTATTAAGAAATAGGTACAAGGTCAAGCATGTGCCTTAAGGAAACATGCTATACATACATTGCATGTTATGTAAGTGAGGCTTGTGCCCCTCCCGGGGCAGAGATTTTAGTATTTTAATGAGATAAAGGTCATTGTCAGTCATTCTAGAAGTCATTCCAGGCCCATGTGTTTAGAGATGGGAGTTGGGGGTTTAGCTCAAACTGGCCTGGGTAGTCTGGGTCACCAGAGTTCTTCTCTGGGCAGTTATTACTGCTTGAAGGATAGTTTCAGTTCCATCACAATATGTTATGCCTGTAAGGTCTCTTGTTAAGAGATAAACTGGAAAGAAAAGTTTAAAGAAAATGTGGGACTAAGGTCATGGGTATAAGCAGGTGAGCAGTAAAGGTCAGGTCTTGGGGCCTTGCTGGTGACAATAGGTGTGATCTGAACACAGCCACTCTTGTCTACAGCCATACCACCCTGAACGCGCCCGATCTCGTCTGAACACAGCCACTCTTATGCACACTTTTACTTCCCTGGACCATGCATATGAGTGAGATTGGGGTTATAAACCAGCAGATATTACATACTGGAGTTAGGTTATAGAATCACCAAAATCTGCTGTGTCTAGGTTAAAAAAAATTTTTTTTTTTATTAAGAAATCCTTGTAGGAAGAGCAGAATCCCCCAAATTTTAAAATTTTCCCCATCAGAAGTGATTTTTAAGGACTCTGAAAAGTTTACATATTATAACCAATATTGTAAGGTAAATTAATATTTTAATCGCTCTTACCAAAGAGGCATAAGAGCTTAATTGGAGTTGATGGTCCAAGATTGGGCACTAAAGCTGCCAGCACCATGCCTCATTCTCAGAACAATCCTTTTCCTCACCAAAGAGAAGCTCATGAGTTCGTCTATTCAGCCAAAATAAATCAATTTTTTTCTCTTAATGTGTCCATAAGCAACATCTACTTTCCATTATTTCTTGTGGTCATACGAGCATTTCATTGACTATTTCCATAAATAGTTCCCACATGCCCATGCCTCCTTTAATGACTTTGTGAGTCTAATAAAGTGATTAGAACTCCTTACCCCTGCTGTGGCCTCTGCTAAACGATCTGAAAATACCCCTCCTGCTGGGGTTGCACCGCCAGCAAAATTCAAATGACCCACCAACAAGTACATCTGTTGTAATTTGACTTTCTTTGCCCTTGTTACATATTTCTACCATTCTATAAGACCTTTAATTTTCCCCCTGGAGGCTCTAAATTCCTTTTTAATTATTTATTTGTAGAGAGTCTCTTCTACAAATAAAATCAGGTTAATTCATCTTCTAGTTTAACTCTTCTGGAGTTTTAACCTGTCACTTGCTCTCTCAAACCTCGCAGAGTCCCTAGCTAGTATGTCTGCAAACATGACAGGATCATCTGGTTTGCTTTACGTAGTCACTGAATGTTCACTTATGGGTCCCAGATATCCTGACTAACATCTATACAGTTGTGCTCTTGCTGAGGAGAAACGTAGCAGTGAATCTCTGCAACACCCAGTCAATAAGATTTTGCTAAACCCAGGAGGTAATTTACAATGGCGAAACATTTAGATGAAAACTGTTGAATGTTTTATCAATCTTCAAGAAATGTTAAAAACAAAACTGGGTTTAGTGGAAACATTTCTCTTTTTTGGACTTTCTGATTTATACGTTATACACTGGCATAAAGGATACTTGGTCCTTTGCTGGTTTTGCCTTTAGCCTTGTCCTCCTATGGTAGCACCAATTCCTCCTTTGGGCGGCAGCCCATCCCCCTCTCCCCCTCTGGTCCGGATCAGACAATTTTGAAACCTCTGATTCTAGGATACACCTGTGTATCCTAGCTAACTGAGGCTGCATTTCATGGACCACAGTGGGAAATTCATTGCCGTCGTGGGCCAATATTGTCTGGGGATTTTCATAAAATTGTTGGGAAAGCTGTCTTTACTCCCCCGGGTTTGTACGTAGGTTGAGAAACCTCTGAAGCCTCTATTGACCAAAATTGCTCTTAACAGAGGAGAATCTGCTCAACAATGATAATAACCTCTGAGAAAGCAGAACTAAGAGAGAGTGGTCATTTCAGTATATTCTCTCCTTTGAAACTCTCCACCTAGCCATGCCTGAAGGTCTACCGCCCCCAGCCTTTTCAATTACTTGAGCCAATCAATTCCCTTTAATAGTTAAGCTCCTCTGGGCTGGGTTTTCAGAGTCGCAACTAAAAGAATCCTGCCTTATAGAAAAGGTCTCTTTCACAAAAGTTAAATTAATTCAAGACTCTACCCTTTGAATTTAGTAAAAATGACATTATAAAGCTAATTTATTGACTTAATAATTTTTGAATGGAATACAATCACACTCCCGAAATATACCTTTGGTGACCATTTTAAAGCCATAACCATTTACATAGTTTGAATTTTTCCAGTATTTAAAGGTACTTCAATGATATAATCTCATTAATTCTTACAATGTCCTTTTGAACTAGCCAGGGGACAGGTATGCTTATCTAATAATATAATAGTCCTGTTCTCTCTTGCACTTCATGACACATTTCAGTGAAGGTTGAATAACAAAGCACGAGGTCACCTAAGTAAGCACCTAGAGAAAACAGTAATTACTTACCCAATGGTGTAGGTAGGATATCTCTGTGGAAATCAGAGTAAAGATTATAGCACAAATTCATCACCTGTAAGGAATTGTGTGGCCAATAGAACTTTTAATAATGTAGGTACATGGAGATAAAATTTATGTGGCACATATTATACGCACTATATATATGTATTTAATCGACACATTTTAGTGAAAGCCCTTCTACTTCATTATATGTATATTTTATGTAAGATAATGCTTCTGGATCTATTAAAATATGTCAAATTATTTAAACCCAAGTGCTGTGCTTTATGAATTCATATGGCTGCTTTTGATAGTTTCGCATTTTTTGAATTCTGTGGAATTTGTGTACTTTTCAATAAAACCTTTCTTATTTGAGTGGAATTGAGTGAGTTGCTATTCCTTATGAAATGTTTTAGGATTTTAGGAGTGTTTACAGGAGGCATTTTATTCCATTTTATTAAGATTTTATTTATTTATTTGAGAGAGAGAGAGTGAGAGAGAACACAAGCGGGTTGAGAGGCAGAGGGAGAAGCAGGCTCCCTGCTGATCAGGGAGTCCAATGGCAGGCTCAATCCCAGGACCCTGAGATCATGACCTGAGCTAAGACAGATGCTTAGCCGACTGAGTCACCCAGGTGCACCTAAGGCATTTTAATACGTAGCCTTAAAAAACCTGGATATAATCTACCATACAACATGTTCAAAAATGTTCAGAGAAGCACTAGTCACAGTAGTGAAAAACTGGAGATAAAACCCTAATATCTATCAACAGTAGAACTGGTACACAGATTTGAGTATATTCCTATAACGGAGTATTACAAAGCCATGAGACTGAATTAATCACAGAAAATAATATGGATGAAATTCCAAAACAGTGTTGAGTTAGTGAAGCTGGACCCAAGACAGGTTGGTGTGTGAAGGTCTACAGTAATTAAAAAAGAACAGTGTCTCAGTTAGTTAAGTGTCTGACTCTTGATTTCCACAGATCATGATCTCAGTGTCCTGGGATAGGGCCCCACATCAGGCTCCCTGCTCAGGAGGGGGCCTGCCTCTGCCCTTGCTCCTCCCCTGCTTGTGCTCCCGCTCTCACTCTTTCTCTCTCTTTCAAATAAATAAATTAAATCTTTTCTTTCTTTCTTTCTTTTTTTTTTTTTTTAAGAAAAAGAACAATAAGGGGAACTTTGAAGTACTGGGTGCCAATAGTACTCTTTTCCTTGATCTGAGTCCTGGCTATACAAGTATGAATACATTTCGAAAAGCCATTGAACTTTGCTATGATGTGTGTGCTTTTCTGCACATGTTTTATAGTTCAGTAAAAGTTTGCTCAAAAAGAAGATAAAAGTTAATTATCATATAAGCCTTTATATTTGTATTGAACACCACTTTCAAAGCACAAGTGTTATTTTTCAAAAAGCACATGTATTATTCCATTTCACTCATTTGTTCAATAATTGTTTGTTTGTTTGTTTGTTTTGCCGTCATGATGGAGGTAGGAGGCAAGGGTCAGGGGCTGCAACACAGATTAAAGTAGACATAATCCTGCTTTCACAGAGTTGATAGCAAAGCCAACTTATGCCCACCCATAACGTTCCTGTGAGGTGGGTAGAGTAGGCATGGTCTTTTGAGTTTTGCTTATCTGTTTGTTTGTTTGTTTGTTAGGATGGGAGACAATTAAGCAAGCTTATACGATTTAGCGAAGAAGGACGCTTTGAGAGACAGCAGATGCAGTATGTGAGAGGGAGGGAAAGATTTCAAAGTGAGACCCCTGAGGAGGACAAGAGAAAGAAACCCAGAATGTAGGAGAAAGGAAGAAAAACTAAACTAGGAATTGTCAGGGGTCATATGCTGTTTGTCAGCAGAGCATGGAGTGGAGCCAAGAACCTAACCCTTCAAGCACATTAAATTAATCTGTGCTTTATTGCTGCCTTCTAGAATGCCAACAAACATATAGACACACACACACACAGATACACACACACTTTAAATAAGGAGCTTTGGTTCTATGTACATAGTTCACCATCATCTGTTGGTGATGTGTTGTTTTTCCCTCAAATGTGTCATGCAAAACCCAGTCCATGGTTTAATACTACGGTGGAGTTGTTTGCTTTCTCTGTCAGTGGGGAGAACTAGAAAGGGAAAAAGGGAAATTTGAGAAGTGTGAGGAAAGGTCAGAAAATAAAATAATGGCACTAACTGAAAATATGGGAGGAAATTCCTCTTTGGAACTCATTGATTTGGATAGTGAATTTCTGAACACCTTAGGATTTGTCTTCAAAATATTTTCTAGAAAAGCAAAGACCTGAGCAAGAGACAACGTCATGGGCCTTGGGGAAAAGATTCCTTTGTGTGTTTGTCCAGGTTCTTCAAGAAGCAGATAACAGGATGAAAGTAAATGTGGAAAATATTTACAAGAGGGAGTGTCTCTGAGAGGAAGTGAGGAGAAGGCTAGAGGAACTTGGAACAGCTGAGAGATTGCAATATAAGTCTGACTCCTGTAAAAAAAGACAGGGAAAGAATGAAGGTCAAGTAGAAGAAGCTTATGTTATGGTGCATTTCTAAACACATTAATAATAGTGTCAATGGGGAGTCCTCAAGCAAAAGTTGTCCGTTGAGCCTGCCTTCGTATTCCTGCCACACCCAGTCAAGGGCCTGGAGCAGCCCCCAGAATCTGGCACTGTCATAAATGTTATGTATCTGAGAGTGCAGCAGTGGGGGGGTCATACATGAATTATATTCTTCCCTAGTTAGAGACCTAAGTGAGGCATTTTCATGGCTACAGCAGCTTACATTTCCTGAACTTTCCATTTTGGATAAAAACGAGATGAGATTCATTTTGGGGATAAGAGAGTCTGGGGATTTTTTTAACAATGTAAATCATCATCTAGACTCTGGGATGTCTGGAGATAGATAGGTAGATAGATAGATAGATATCGCTATTTTAGAGAAAGCCATCACCTAATAGGTGATAGAGAGTTGTCTCTGATAGGTGACATCAGACAGTGGCTTGAATCAAGTGAGGAGGTAATCCACTTTGGTATCTGTGAGGAAGCATTCTAGACAGGGGGAAGAGTAAATGCAAAGGTTATGCGGAGTATGTATGCTTGTCTTGCTCCAGGAAGAGCAGGGAAGCCAGCTTAGAGAGAGAGAGGGAGAGTAGAAGAAAATGAGATCAGGGAATTAACTGAGGACTGTGTGATATTGGCCTGGATGCCATGAGAGAAGCTGTAGATTCATTTCCCAGTAACATGGAACATTCTCAGAGAGCTTGGAGCAGAGAATCTATATGATCTGACTCACGTTATTAAAGGAATCATTCTGGTGTCTGTGTGAAGGATCAATTGTAAGCAGAAAGAGACTCCAAAATCATGTTTATCAACTTCTTAGTATTTCTCCCCCTCTACTAATCATGGTCTCAATCCTTCTTCATGGATTGAAGACCTTCATGGATTGAAGAATGCCTTCTTCATGGGCTTCTTCCCAATAGGTGATACATTCTAATGGGGTAACTGAAAAACATTTAACTGAGGGTTACATATGAGAAAATGTGAAGGGTAAAAGGAAACCATTAAAAGAATGTGATGCTTTCTATTTTCCACCCATAGGCCTGAAGAAGAAAGAAGAGGGAACAGTTACCAGAAGGCAGGAAGAGAACGATTGCTGTAGAAGTGTACCACCAGACTAAAGCTATGGAGAACTTCATCCTGCTAACCCATGACCCCAACAGAGAGGAGAGTGGAACAATAAAGATCTTGACCCCACTTTTGGACAATCTTTCATCTTCTGCTGGTGCCACCCATTGTGCACACCTAATCAGAAGTAGAGGCCAAGAGAGCCTATTGATGCAGTTCATACGCGTTGACTTCCTGAAAGAACAAACAGAGAAGGGTACTGAGAGCATTTGCAGGGACACGCAGCAATTAGTCACCACAGAAATGCAGTCTTTATCTTTGAAAAGAGTTATCTGAACACCATGAATCCATGTGCCTCCGTTGTCTTGTTATTCTCATCTCCTTCTTAGAGAAACTTCTTGAATCTACTCCGTGTCACCACCTCTTGATTTCCTCTTCTTTCCTCTGTCCAGTGCCATCTGGATTGCATTCCCAGCACTCATCTGAAAGGGCTCTGCCCAAGGTTTGCACTAAATTCCTGCTTGTCCCTTCTGGCTATCTCAGTCTCTATTTTATTTGGCCACTTTTCAGCATTTGATCATAATAATAACACTCTTTCTTGAAGAGACTTTCCTATTGATCCCCTCTCTTCTTCATCTTATCCTTATTAGTTTCCTAAGGCCACCTTCACAAAGTACCACAAAATAGGTGGCTTAAAACAAAAGAAATTTATCCCCTTACAGTTCTAGAGGTTAGAAGTCTGAAATCAAGGTGTCAGCAGGGTGGTGCTTCCTCTGCAGGCTCTAAGAGAAAATGTTTCCTTGCCTCTCTCTCGCTTCCAGTGGTTGCTGGCAAGCCTTGGCGTTCTTTGGTTTGTGGATGCACCACTCCAACCTCTGCTTCTGTTGTCACATGTTTTGTGTGTGTCTGTATTTGTTCCATCTTTTTAAACAGACACCAGTAGTACTCAAATTAGGGTCTATTCTAACCCGGTATACTCTCCTCTTATCTTGATTATATCACATTCACAAGTTCTAGGTGAAAACATGAATTTCAAGGGGACACTGTTTAACCCAGCACAGGCTCCTTTCTTAGATCTTCTTCCAACCTTCCCTTAAAATATGCTTCCCCAGGGTTTCCCTCATCCCCTACTCCCTTATTCTGTACGGATTTGAATCACAAATACCTACAAGGAAGCAAATATGTAACAAAAATGAGTGATATGGTTCTGTTATCAGGAAAACTAACGAATACCTTCATGATAAATAGCAACTGACCCTCAGTCCACAGGGGGAACAGGTGGTGTGGCCTGTGTTTGATTGGAGTGAACTTGTTCTATTCTAAAGGGGACATGCTATTCAGACTCATCTGAGTGTTGTCATTCAGAAATGCAAGCTTGGTGTTGGATTTTTATATAAAATAAGTTAGAAAATGATTCCAAAAAAAATGAAAACAAACAACAACAGCAACAAAAATACAAATATGTGGGGAAATAGTATTCAGACCAAACAAAAGCCATTCTCATATCTGGCCTGTGGGGTCGTAACCTCTATTCTATATACACTTCTCTAATGATGTCAAGGGTTACTTACGATCAGCGGTAATTTGCCCTTTAGACCACTTGCCCTTTTAGCTTTAGATGTGCAAAAAGAGATCATAATGGACTGTTACATTTGTCTCCCCACAAGAATATCAAGCTTCAGGTGTCAAATATGAATTTCAGCCCCTCCCACCCCTAATCTGCCTCTCTCTCATAGTTTCTTTTCTCAAAGAATGGTAAAGTCAGAATTCTGAGAGCCGTCTCAGATTCCTCACTATCCCTTAGCACATGTCTCCTTTGTTATACCTATCTAGTGTCTTAAAAATCCCTCAGATTGATGCCCCAAATCCCTTAAATCAATTTCCTTCTTTTTGCCCTTACTACCTTGATTTATGTCTTCTTCTAAGAGCAGACTTTATATACTAATTACTAAAGCCCTTTCAAGTAAATATCTTAAGCTTCATAGCAAAGAGTATGATAGTGTCTTAGTTTAGCTTCTAAAGCAGAGGTGAGAGAATGGGAAGGAAAAGCCAATAGAAGATGCATTATCATGATTGCGGTTATAACCAACACAAGCTGCACCATCTGAGGAACCAACAGAATGCCTCCAAGGAATGGCCATTCCTAATACCAAAGTTCGGAACATTTACTATAGCTGCCTTCCCCCTTATCAGAGGACTGACCCTGGGCCATTTTTGCATTGATTGAGAGGCTCCCACAGCCCAGAGACAAAAAGAGAAAAGATACACAGCACACGTTTGAGCTGGATGACTACCAGAGCAAGGTGAGCCTGAGCTCATGTGGAACTGTTAAGCGCAGCTGCAGCTAAATCCAAGGTAAGCCAAGGGGAGGTGACACAAAGCACTAAAGTCCTCTGCTTCTCATAAAGAAAGCTTCTGGAGAGACTGCAAAGTAACCAAGCTAGGAGTTATATCTAGGTCTGACTCCAAAGCCTGTTTGTAGTTACCATGTGCAAGAAGTTTCAGCCAACTTCAAAGTTAGAGGACACAGTCTCCAAGACTGTCCTCAATTTTGACACCAATTACAAGTTTCAGGGGGTTCCCAAAGCCACCCTTGGTTTCACTAAAACAACTCATAAAACTCAATGAAATTTATTATACTCATGGCTGTAATTAAATAGAGGGAAAGTATAGAGATTAAAATCAGACAAAGGAGGAGACGCATAGAACAGTGCCCAGGAAAATTCCAGATGTTAACTTCCTTGGTTCCCTCCCCATGAGTCACGATGCATTTGTCTCCCAGCGCCAACATGTGGTAATAATCATAAAGATTTCCAACCCTGGGAAGCTTACTTAGCCATCAGAATTCACAGTTTTTATTGGAGTTTCATTACATAGGATTGATTGATCGCCCATGTGATGGAGACGATTAATACTTCATGACCCCATAGGACTAGTGTCTTTGACATAACTGTAAGGCCCCCTCACCCCCTGCCCTAAGATTATCAGTTGTGACTGGCTCCATCCTAAGATGTGGTCTGGTCATCCCCCACCCTGAAGTCAGATAATTCTCTCAAGTTTGAATCAATTACCTCTCAAGCTGAGGGCAAAAGCCAGGCTTCTCTCTGGGCAATGCCATATTCTTAGCTACATACTATGGAATATGATTAATCATATTCCTTATAACTGTCTTTCCCCTCCTTGAATATTCACTGGCATTTATCATCTTCAGAGTAAGATCTATTCTCTTCAGAATGGCACATAAGCAATCAAGATCTGTCCCCTGTCTACCTTTCCCGTCTTATACTTTCCACTCTTTCCTTGTTAGTACCTTATAGCCCCTTCAAATTACTGGCCCATCCTCTAATGATCACCCTGTCTTCATTGGCAGCCTAAATAGTAAAAGTGGGTGACAGCAAATAGACGCTTATTCAACACAAGAGAGAAAGAAAGAAAGAAAGAGTTGCTTTTCTTCTTTTTCCTTTGAGCAGTACAAATAGATTAAGACAAGGTTCTGTGACCGATGAGTGTATGTAGAAACAGTCTCTTGATGAAATGGCATTTTGATGTTGTTTTGGAATATAGGTCAGGTTCGGCGGAATGAGGTCCAGAGCCGATGACCAAGAGGAAACTCTTAGTTGTCTTTGGTGCAAAAAGGTAGTTTATTAAAGCACAGGGACAGTACATATGGGCAGAAAGAGCTGCACTGGGGTTGTGAGGAGCAATTGATTATACTGTGGGGTTGAGGGAGGTAAGGAAAATGGGAGGTTTCCAAAAGAACTTTCATATGCTAAAGAGTACCTACAAGATACCAGAGGGCTTGCCCTTGTCAAGTTAAGGTTGCTTTTCCTTCTAGCAAGGCATTGACTGTTAAGATAGTTGGGAGCTCCATGGAGCTTCCTACGAGTGGGTTGAGGGGAGTTTGCAGGGTGTCAGCTTGTGCTTTTTCCTTAGCTAGCTTTCTTCTCCCTCATCAGTTTGGAAGAGTAGAGAAGATATGACAGGAGAGGAGAGAAGGAGGGATAAACTCTCATTTGGCAGGTGAGTGGCAGAAGTGGGATTGAGGCTCAATTTCTCATCTACAATTTAGAGCATGGACAGAAAGCTCAGGGTTCCATCAAAGTCTTCCACAAGCGGCCTTCTTGCCTCAGGATATCTGCAGATGCAATAACTTCTCCCAAGAAAGCAAATACACATGCACATAATTATTGCACACACTCTGCTTCAAGATGCAACTCAGAATGTCCTTTTGACCATTACCCCTTCCCTCTCCCCTCTCTGGTATTTACTGCACAATACTCTCCCAACAGTTATCAGGGCAGCTTCTTACTGTGGATTTGTAGATCATTCTCCGGACTATGAGTTCTATGAGAAAAGAAACTATATTTTTTATCTTTTCACCCGTATCATCTAGCACAGGGCTGAGTAAAATTGGGATAAAAATTTATAAACTACATGAGCAAACCAACAAGAAAGAGAGGCAGGGAAGAAGAGAGAGAAGAAGGGAGGGAGAGAGAGTGTCGAAAATTCATTTGGTTTGCAGATATGCAGAGGAGGACTTAAAGCTAGGTTTAATAGAATATTATCCCGTCAGACCCCCAATCCTCGGCCCCCAAGCAGCAACCCTGGTTCTGATGGCAGAGTTCAGTTAGCTTAAGGATAACACATGACATAAGCTGAATGACATTAAATGGCTCATGGGTTCATGCCCAAACCAATTCCCTCTGCAGGGAGGTAACATTTCTGTAGTCTTCTATGATACTTTTAGAATCTCTCCAGGCTATGGCAGCAACAGATTTAGTAGACGAGAGGGATCTAGCAGCATATCACATGCACTGAACTGGAAAATGTCCTGGCCAATTAATAGCAAATGTCTGTGGCAATTAACAAACAGCCTGGGAACAAAGACTATCTATGTTGTTGTTATGCTCAGTCCTAGAATGGTTATTGTCTCTTCATGTCTTCAATTTTATAGTTTCAACATTTGAAAGATGTATATTCCATTCTTTTCCTAGTTTGTAAGCTCCCTTGAGGACCCAAAGCCATCTAATACATCTTTTTATTCATACAGTACTTAGCACAGGGTTTGACTCAAAGTAGAAATGCCATAAATATGTTTGAGATAAATTAAAAATTCTACCCCAAACCTGAAGCTCTAACTTAAGTCTCCTGCTACCAGGGGTCCACAGTCTAGCATGGGCACACATGTTAAATACAGTGGCTTGAACATTTCTCCAGGCTTTTTAGTTGCCTCTACGGAAATTAAAACCAATAAAGTTAGGTTTGTATTAGGAAGGACAGTTGGAGGTCATTTAGGTCAAGCCTCGCTTTCAGATGAGAAACCTGTTAAATTGGCTTGTCTAGCATAATGGAGCAGGAAATATGGCAAGGCTGTAATCAGAAGCCCTTCCCCAGTGTTACTTTTACAGCAAGCCTTTTCTCATCACTTCTTTCTAGCGATCAGGACAGCAGGGTGTATTTACAACAATGCTTAAGAAAACAAAGCACTTTGGTACATTTTGGTAGCTTTCTCAGTGACACACATCAACCAGCCTTGAATCTTTGTCAGCTTATATTCAAGAGCTACTTTTGACAGTTTGTCATTAACCCTTCCCTTCTGAAAGAATAGAGGACATCAGCCAAAGTCATTTGTTACTTCTGATTCCTTCTGATCTACAAATTTATCTAATTTCCTCTCTATTAACCTTTGAGAAAGAGGTGTTTCTTCTCCTTTTCAAGGCCAAGATTGCTATCCTGGCACTTGATCTAATTCTTGTCAGTATCTAAGAGATTTGTCCTATGGTCTATCTTCTCTCTTTCCCCAGGCTCAGACCTTTCTCTACATACTAGCACCACAAATAGGCTCAACTTTCTTTCATCTTAAAACCACCTGACCCAATGTACTTGAATAATTACCACCAAATCCTATCCTCCCCTTCTCATTGAAACATTCTGAAAGACTATATTTGATCTCACTTAGGCAGTGTCATTCATTTCTTAACTCAATTGTAATCGGCTCTCCACCCCCAGAATGCTACCGAAGGGCTCTAACCAAGACCACAGATTGCTGGCTAATTATCAAAAGCAGGGGAAATTTCTAGTCATTTGTTACTGTCTCCTTTCTTTCTCTAGAAACAACTCCCTACTTTTTTTTTTTAAAGTTTCCATGACTCTGCACTCATTTGATCCCCTGATATGTTTTTTGTTTGTTTGTTTGTTTGTTTGTTTTTAAAGATTTTATTTATTTATCTGACAGGCAGAGATCACAAGTAGGCAGAGAGGCAGGCAGAGAGAGAGAGGAGGAAGCAGGCTCCCCACTGAGCAGAGAGCCCGACGTGGGGCTCGATCCCAGGACTGGGATCATGACCGGAGCCGAAGGCAGAGGCTTTAACCCACTGAGCCACCCAGGTGCCCCTGATATGTTTTTGATCATGATCATTTCTTCCATTTTCTATGTAGGTTCTTCTTTTTCTGCCTACTCTTAAAATGCCATTTTCCCACCAAAAAAAAATATAGATAGATAGATAGAGATTTCAAGTACCAAATACATACTGATGGCCACTAAAGTTTTGGTATTGAAATACATGTGTTCATATACCTATTTAATGGGTTCCATTTTTATGCATGATAAGCACCACAGACTCAGTATTAAAATTCATCTTGACATCTTTGGTGCTATCCCCCTCCTATATAGTAGAACCCCCACCAAAATGCCAAATGTGGGGTCCAAAAATTGTGTCAGCTAAAATTCAGGGTCATATTATTGCAAGGTTAATTAAAAAATCATGCTGTAGAATTGTAATAGAAACAAAAGTAAAGATAGTGAAACATGTATGGAATACAGACGACCATACACTGAGAATGTCTCGAAGAAGCGCATGGCACTCACTTCCCAATTACTACCTGCTCTGCATTCCTACCCCCTGATTTTTTCGCCCTCATCTTTCCCCGTTTGAGAACTAAGGCTGGGAGGAAAATTAGAACCAATCATAAATTCCATTATATCCAAATTTACTGAGCAGTTTTACTGAATTCTCTATCTTACTTAATTGTACCACCATCAACCTAAATGGCACCACTTAAAATAAAGACCTGGGGCTGGTCCTTGTGTCCTCTTCTCATTACTCTCTACACCCAGTTCTTGGAAATTATATTTCTTTAAAATTATACTTCTTTTAATTATCCTTCCTTAAAAGTCCTCAAATTTGCATAGTGTTTTCATGTTCCTAATCTCTACCTTAGTCTTTCCCTGGATGACCCAAACATCCTCTCTTGGGTCACTCTGTCTCCAGCTTGTCCCACTCAAACTTTGGAATTGGTATTCCAGAGAAAATTTTAAGATATTAAGGCCCTCTCCCTGCCCTACATCCCACAATCCCACTTGTGATTTTAAAATATACCAGGATTTTTCACACATCGGTGGTTTGTAGCTTCTCTGTCTAGAATTCTGGACTACCTGATTGTTCACTTGGCAATTGTCCATTGATCTATTAAGACTCATCTCTAATTTTATCCATAAAGCCATCCCTGTCCTTTCCTTCCTCTCTCCAATGAATACAATTAACCATACCTTGTTTTTGGCATCCACTCTTTATATTCAGGCATGGGTCCTTAAAACGTATCTATAACACTTTGTTATATTTAGTCACTTAATGTTTCCACTTTTCCTCTAAAACTGTAAACTTACTGAAGAATGGAGCTATCTGTGATTCAACACTGGGTGTGAATGGTGATACGGTATACAGTACTTTTTAAACAACAGTACATTTTACACATTGTGAAAGATATCTCACAACTTTAAAAATAAAAATAAAAGAAAAGAGATTATATAAAAGAGATTATATAGATTATAAGATCATCTGAAAGGCAGAAGTAAAATTAAAAAGAAATGGGATGCCTGGGTGGCTCAGTGGGTTAAGCCTCTGCCTTCAGCTCAGGTCATGATCCCAGGGTCCAGGGATCGAGTTCCATATCAAGTCTCTTGCTTAGCGAGGAGCCTGCCGCTCTGCCTGCTTGTGTTCTCTCTCTCTCTCAATCTCTCTCTGACAATTAATTAATTAATTAATTAATCTTTTATAAAATTAAATTAAATTAAAAACAAATAATAGGTAGGTACAAAAGAAGTATATGGACAATCACAGATAAGGCAATCATAGATAAGGCAGGCACAGTGTGTTTGTTGTCTCTCACTTCCCAAATCAAGACCACTCTTTTGAAATGAGTCTTTTGCCTTGATTCCTATTCCTCTTTCCCATCTAGAATGAAAAAAAGCCACCAATGGACAGAAACATTACACAAACACTGATCACTCTAACTGAACCTATAGCAAGAAATTAGTAAAAAGGAGCAAAAGAGAAAATATTCCCCCCCACCAAGTTTATAAAACCCTCTAAAATTGCTTCTAGTGGGTATTATTGCATACAAATGACCTTACCCATCCTTTTATTCTCTTTCAATAGTTTTTATTCCAGACCTCTTGGGATCTCACAGAATTCTGACTTTACCCTTTTGTTATAATTTAAGTTATAGACTACTACAAATAATAAATATCCAGGCTTCTTATTTTTCTCATCCTCTGGAAGTATCTTTGAAGAAGTAGAAAGTTTTTACAAGAACTAGGTGTTCCAATGAAAATGCAACTAGTAGTAACTTGAGAATTTCTATATAGAAAGGACTTGGGGAAAGTAATTTGGCTGGAATGTGAGGCTCAGAGACTAATCTAAGAGATATATTGGACATATGTGCTCACTGTTTCATCCGAGTGTGTGTTTTAGGGGAAAAGCTCAAGGAAGGGAAAGTGGCCAATAGAGACTGTGAAAGGGATACATCATCTCAAACCATCCATGTGTGCTGATACCTTACACCCTGTGTGCCTGGATTGTTGGGATTTCTGGTTTTGCTTTTCATGTTATAAATGCACCAAAATTCACAAAGAATTTAGAATTAAATTATCTGAAAAGAAGTCTGAAAGATCACAGTCATGGATATTTCTAAACTGGGAAAACTAAAAATGTATAAAATGACAATGGAGGAATCAGTGTAAAACTTTTCTTTGTATTATATTTTTTTTTAATATTTTTTTATTTTTTATAAACATATAATATATTTTTATCCCCAGGGGTACAGGTCTGTGAATCGCCAGGTTTACACACTTCACAGCACTCACCATAGCACATACCCTCTCCAATGTCCATAACCCCACCCCCCTCTCCCAACCCTCCTCCCCCCAGCAACCCTCAGTTTGTTTTGTGAGATTAAGAGTCACTTATGGTTTGTCTCCCTCCCAATCCGATCTTGTTTCATTTATTCTTCTCCTTATATTTAAAGGCACAGAGAAATCAATTAAAAAACCCCTCTTCTACCTCCCTCTATATTCAAGCTTTGATTGATATCAAACATGATTGTACAATATCCCTCACTTCATATTATCTGACTTTCTTGAAGGACACTATTGCATATACTACCTGAGGATACATCATAAAATTGTGGGATTCAGTGTCCTAAATTTCACTGAAGTCACAATAAAATGAGTGGAATCTCTCACTTGCCTTAGTTTTTATTTGAGCAGAGTTTGAAATGTGTGCCATCAGACAACCACACATTTTCCCTAAACAACAGTTTTTATTCCCTAAACTCTTTTTAGTTGTAGGGTGGCATAATGTGACAGTAAGTGTCTCCAAGTACTAGTCGAACCAAATTATACTCTTGAGCCTGTGCGTGCTCTGCGTTTTGATGGCAATGTCCCTGTTCTACCGTCCTTCCTCATCAGCTGTCTTGCTAAAGTGTGCAGTGAGTAATGATTACGGGGTGATATTTAATGAAAACGCTACCCATGACTCTGAGCCAAATGTGACCCCTACTATTCTTCTACTATTAAAGAATAATTACCCATTCCCCATGCAATTGCAATTGCGGGCAGCAGAGATGTTGAGTTGCCAAAACATGCCAGTAAACTATTCAATTTTAAAAATTTCTCAACATACAAAATGCTAATATTGATATAGGAATACATTAAGACGTAAAAAGTATGGCTCTTGGGAAAATTAAATATAAATAACCTTGCTTTCACTAATTTGGGTGAGAGTTGCAACATCTTTTTAAACTCGCTTTTATATAGGAAATGAAATGAAGATGCCAAAGATTAATGCTGTCAGTTTCAATGGCAAGCATGAATCCAAAAGGCAAGCATATAAATCTAAAGCAAATAGAAGTGCATTGCTTAATTTCTGCTTATCATTCATTACACAATTGCCAGGAAGTTAACCATTACATTATCAATTCCATCACATCTTAAATTCATCTTGGAAAAGTTCCTTCCTCCATTATTGTATTGGGCTTTTATGGACCTTTGATGGCTCTCACAGTAATCAGCACTGGGGGATCTACAAGATTAACGCAGACTAAAGTTCTGAGAAGAAGAAGATGAATGTATTTTACATTATACTTTAATTTTTTTCAATGCCTCTAAACTAAAAGCATGAGCTCTTAATCTGTTATGACACTTTGCTTTCACTGACCATAATTCTAGCAAGGAAGAATTAAGTTTAGTATTTTCATTCACCTGTTACTCAATGTAGACAAAATAGTAAGCAAATTGTAATTTTTCACAATGCCCCAAACCAAATGCTTTCAACATTGGAAGAAATGGTTTAATAGTATTTTTTTAAAGTAAATCTGTTTTGGAATAAATAAATTTATATTTATAAGCATCACATATATTCTCATATTTCTTATTCAATTTTTTATCCAATTCATTAGTTATTCAATTAAGGATCCTCCCCCAACCCCCAGTTTTTTCAGGCTCTGGGCTAAATAATTGAGCTCATATAAATAATTTCTGCCCTTAAGAAATGTGTATTTTAATAGGCCAGATAATATAGAAGTGTTGAATCGCTATATTGTATACCTGAAACTAATATCACACTGTATGTTAACTAACTGGAATGCCAATAAATAAATAAATGAAGAGAGAGAGAGAGAAAAAAAGAAAGAGAGGGAGAGAGAGAGAGAGAGTCTAGATAAACGTAAATGAATATGGACACAAGAAAAATTATCATTGTTTCTGTAGTAATAACAACAGGTACAAGGAAGAGTGGAGGTACAGTGGAGCACATGGTCAATTTGAGAAAGGAAAAGGAGTCAGGTGGGCATGGTCCTGGTCCAAAGGCTTCATATTGAAGGTGACTGGCAAGAGGCATCTTGAAAGATAACAGATATTTGCTTTGTATGTGTGGTGGTCTCAAAACATGTCTACATTCTTTTACACACCTCCCATCAAGAGATGGGAGTCTAATTCTCCTTTTCTTAAACATGAGCTGTCCTCAGCAACTCAGCTCTAATGAACAGAATGCAGCAGAAGTAATGGTGTCTGACTTTCCAGGCTCATATAAAAGATGATACAGCTATTACCAGACTCTCTCCACCTACTGAGACCTGTATTTTGAAGGCCCACGCCAGCACGTGAGAAGTCTGACTCCCCGAAGCTTCCATGATGAAGAGACCATTTCAAGAAACCACATAGAGAGATTCTCAAGAATCCAGCTATTCCACATACCAGATGTTCAAGTCCTTCAAGCCCAGCAATAAGACATGTGAGTTAGCAAGTCTCAGACAATTCCAGTTCCAGCTATCTGACTGCACCCACAAGAGATACCTCACTAAGCAGTAACTGCCTCGCTATGCCCTGCCAGCTCCCAGAACCACCACTAAGTGTTCGCATAATTTATAACACAGCAGTAGGTCACTGGAACAGTAGACGATGGGAGCAACCTGTGAAAAACTATGGAGGCTTAAAACATCCCCGTGTTTCCAAGCAAGAACAAGAAGCTAAATCTGGCCAAAGGACAGAATACAAGTCAGGGCAGGAAGGCAAGAGTCAAGACTAAAGGGATCAGTAGAGGCCAGGTCATGGAAGTCCTAGTAATTCATGGCACAGAGTTTGATTTTTGCCCTGGAACCAAAGGATACACCTCCATATTTTGAAACATACCTGTTTATAAAGATTAGTTTATTACTTGTGAAAGTGTTGTCAGAATATTACTTATTGACTTGTGGATACACACACACTCTATACATTGTCAGTTTAAGAAATAACATGCTCTGGAAGTGTGCTTGTTTTGTTGATATGTGTCCTCTTTAGTCTTTGGGAACTCCGAAGAACTAACTGCTTAGATTAGCATTTCACTTTCCTGAAATCAAAGCAACCCATCCTGGATAATGGCTTGTCCAGACATATTATCAGTCAGGGGTGATTTTCTAGTCAGCAGCTTCGGTGGCTCTGGCTTTATTTAGAAGGATTTCAGAGCTTCCTTGAAATGGTTCATCGAAACACTCTGTGCATGGTTAACCTTTTGTGGCTATAAAGATTCCTTAGTAAGAGTCTTTAATTATAGGAACCTTGAGTGGAAGAGAGGTTAACATATTTGCCAGGCTCATACAGCTATGCAGTACTAAGGCCAAAAACAAGATCTATATCTTTTTTCAATTAGCAGTTCTTTGCAGAACACTTGACCAGCCAACTAGTGGCTGTGTTGGAAAGAAACCAGAATAAGGTAGTAAATTCCTTAATGCTTGCCTGTAACTATTTCCATAGAAATATAGTTGAGTTTAGCAAATACTGACATTCTGACAATCTATAGTCGCAATTCAATATTACATTTGCAGCAGAAAACACATACCTCATGTTCATAAAAGACAACAGAATAGAAAAGAGTTTCACAAAATAAGGACTGCTTACTTTTCATTATGTGCATATTTATTGTTATATTGAACTTCTAGATTAAAAGGGGGTATTTAAAGAATGTGAGTAGATCTATGTAAGGTGAATTTTGGGAAATAGCATATTATAGTGAAAAGACTAGGAACTCTAAAAACAATATAACAGGGTGTTAAGTGGTTTTGTCCTATTGCCTCTGAATTTCTGCTGAAGCCCCAAGAAGGAGAATAATGGGTGATACGTAGTCCTCACATTTTTTAAAATTTAATTTAAATTAAATTAAATTAATCACATATAGTGTATTATTAGTTTCAGAGGTAGAGTTCAGTGATTCATCAATTGTATATAACACCCAGTGCTCATTACATCATGTGCCCTCCTTGATGCCTGTCACCCAGTTACCCCATTCCCCCTACCCCCTCCCTTCCAACAACCCTCGGTTTGTTTCCTATGATTAAGAATCTCTTCTGGTTTGTCCCCCTCTCGGATTTCATCTTGTTTTATTTTTTTTCTCCTTTCCCCTATACTCCTCTGTTTTGTAAATTCCATATATGAGTGAGATCATATAATAATTGTTTTTCTCTGATTGATCTATTTTGCTTAGCATATTTTTTTTGATGGCCGAGCAATATTCCATTGTACATACATACCACATCTTCATTATCTATTCATCTGTTGATGGACATCTAGACTCTTTCCATAGTTTAGCTATTGTGGACATTGCTGTTATAAATATTGGAGCGCATGTGCCCCTTCTTTTCCCGACATCTGTATCTTTGGGGTAAATACCCAGGAGTATCATTGCTGGGTCATATAGTAGCTCTATTTTTAACATCTTAAGGAATTTCTATACTGTTTTCCAGGTGGCTGTACTGGCTTGCATTCCCACCAACAGTGTAAGAGGGTTCCCCTTTCTCCACATCTTTGCCAACATCTGTCATTTCCTGACTTGTTAATTTTAGCCATTCTGACTGATGTGAGGTGGTATCTCATTGTGGTTTTGATTTGTATTTCCCTGATGCCAAGTAATGTGGAGCCCTTTGTCAAGTGTCCGTTGGCCATTTGGACCATTTGGATGTCTTTGCAGAAACAGTTGTTCCTGTCTTCTGCCCATTTATTGATTGGATTATTTGTTCTTTGGGTGTTGAGTTTGATAAGATACTAGCTCTTTATGTGATATGTCATTTCCAAATATCTTCTCCCATTCTCTTGGTTGTCTTTTGGTTTTGTTGACTGTTTCCTTTGTTGTGAAAAAGCTTTTTATCTTGATGAAGTTCCAATAGTTCATTTTTTTCCTTGCTTCCCTTGCCTTTGGAGATGTTCCTAGGAAGAAGTTGCTGCAGCTGAGGTTGAAGATGTTGCTGCCTGTGTTCTCCTCTAGGATTTTGATGGATTCCTGTCTCATATGTAGGCCTTTCATCCATTTTCAGGGTTTGTTTGGTTTTTTTTGTGAATGGTGTAAGAAAATGGTCCAGTTTCATTCCTCTGCATGTGGCTGTCCAGTTTTCCCAACACCATTTGTTGAAGATGCTGTCTTTTGTTCCATCGGATATTCTTTCTTGCTTTGTTGAATATTAGTTGACCATAGAGTTGAGAGTCTGTTTCTGGGTTCTCTATTCTGTTTCATTGATCTAGTGTCTATTTTTGTTCCAGTACATACTACCTTTATAATTACAGCTTTGTAATAGAGCTTGAAGTATGGAATTGTGATGTCTCCAGCTTTGGCTTTCAATAGATGCAGAAAATGCATTTGACAAAATACAGCATCCTTTCCTGATTAAAACTCTCCACAATATAGGGATAGAGGGAACATAGCTCAATATCATAAAAGCCATATACGAAAAGCCCATAATGAATATCATTCTCAATGCAGAAAAAAACCATTATTCTCCTTCTTGGGGCTTCAGCTGAAATTCAGAGACAATACGACAAAACCACTTAACACATGTCAGCAACATGACAGGGATGTCCACTCTCACCACTGTTGTTCAACATAGTACTAGAAGTCCTAGCCTCAGCAATCAGACAACAAAAAGAAATAAAAGGCATCTGAGTCGGCAAAGAAGAAGTCAAACTCTCACTCTTCGCAGATGACATGATACTCTATGTGGAAAACGTAAACGACCACCCCAAAATTCCTAGAACTCATACAAGAATTCAGCAGAGTGGATATAAAATCAATGCACAGAAACCAGTTGCATTTCTACACACTAATAATGAAACAGAAGAAAGAGAAATTAAGGAGTCCATCTCATTTAAAATTGTACCCAAAACCATAAGATACCTAGGAATAAATCTAACCAAAGAGGCAAAGGATCTGTACTCAGAAAACATAGAACACTCATGAAAGAAACGGAGGGAGACACAAAGAAATGGAAAAGCGTGCCACGCTCATGGATTGGAAAAATAAATATTACTAAAATGTCTACGCTGCCTAGAGCAATCTATATATGCAGTGCAATCCCTGTCAAACTACCATCATTTTTCACAGAGCTGGAAAAAATAATCCCAAAATTTATATGGAACAAGAAAATACCTTGAATAGCCAAAGGAATGTTAAAAAGAAAAACTCTTCATCTTCATATTTTAAAGAAAGGTGTTAGCTACATCTAGGAGGAACCAACTTAAGGTAGCAATCTCAGTGCAGCATTTGACCTCTATTTTCTAACTATATATAAGAGCACTGTCAATGAAGTTTATTAAAGAGGTTAATCAAGGTAAAGAGTTATCAGCCTTGTTGAAGTATTCCCTTTCACACACATCAAGACTAGTCAGAATGAATAAGAGAATTGGCATATATATCAGGAGTGTCTCAAAGCGAACACTGGAAATCTCACTCCCCAGCTGGCTCCTGGGAGAACCTGATATATATTCCCTAGGGTCTGTACAAACATAGAGATTGGCCCCTGCCTCTCCCCCAGATGGTGCTAAAGGTGGGAAGATGGTAAATGGACTGGAATGGCAAGGCAAGTAGAGAGGGCAGCCGTGGGAAGAAAACTGCACTTATATTGCTTTGTGAAGCAAGTTGCTTTGAGTTTCTTCATGCCAAATGGATATCTCAGAAGATTGGGTTTAAAACATATTGATGGACTCCAGCCAAAAGGGCATCCCACAGGAAGAAGCTGGAAATGTGCCTTGCTGTAGGCGAAGTGAAGTTTCAAGAAGTCAGCCAGAAAGTGAATCCCCTATGTCAGCCAGCATTTGGAAGTTTGCCATCAAAAGAGAATATGGGGAGGGAAGATGATTGCTAAAGCCTACTGTGAGAGAGACATTGCTTTTTCCCTCTACCCCCATCCCTCTCCAGATCCCTCTTCTCAGGCCTCCACCCCCACACCTAAACTCTGGAGAAGCCAACTACAGAGGAAGTGGGGAGAAGGAATGAAAAAGTCTATGGCAACTTTATCACTTCCAATCTCTCGTGCCCATCTCAGGCCTTAGGGGAGGCAGGGGAAAAGTTCTGAATTAGGTGGATGTTTGGAATTTGGTTTTAGGAGAATTTGACTGGAGAACACCTGAAAATCGAGAGCATCCTTAAGATGAAAGTGACTTAAAAGCTATGTGATCTCCTGGTCAAGTAATGGGGAAACAGAAAAAAAAACTTTTTTCAAATACAAACATTGAAGGAAAAAAAAAAAAAGCTGTATCCTGGTTATAACCTGTCAGAATATTGTTGTTTCTATAAAGTGGTTATATACAGAGAATTCTGAATCTTAGCACTGTCACCAGATCTGTTTGAACCCAGCTTCATTTATAAAAATGGAATAAGAAGACCTATGTCATAGGCTGTTGGGAGGACTGGTGAGGTAATACATATATAGCATGTAATATATCATTTATAATAAAGTTCTGTTTCTTTTTATTTTTCTCTTGGTTACCATATTAAAATGAAAAAAACTGAAGGTCACTTATACTCAGGTTGCTTAGTTAGAAAATGAAAATCAAAATAACAACCAAAAAAGTAAGTGGCAAATAAACCAACAGAAGAGCCAGGTTTATAATATGATTAGACCTTGCATTTGAATTTATTAGAGACCAGAACAAAAGAGGGACAAAATTCTTATTATCTGATTAAAGAAAACTTTCTAGTTCTTCAACAGAGAGAAGTTCTTATGGGGTGCTAGACTACAAAAACAATTTTATAATATTAAATATTACCCAATTTTATTATATTAAATATTATAATATTATATTAAATATTTAATATAAATATTATATTAAATGTCACCCATAAATTTTAATATATTAAAAATTATATTAAATATTATATTGATATTATATTAAATATTACCCAATAAGAGATTAAATATCTCCTCTTATTTATGTCAACATTTAACTATTAATTCCAAAATTTATAAGCCACTTATATGTACACATTTATTATATTTGTATATTATATGTGCATTGTATATTATAAATGCTTATTATTTTTATCTATAATTTGAAATTCAGAAAAATGTTCTATCCAGGCCAGTCCATAAAAGCTGTGTAAATCACAGTATAGCTAATCCTTATAGTTTTTGGCATTTCCTGAGTTCTATTTCCTGGCAAAATGGAGATCTCGAAAATAGCCTGTGCGTGTGTGTGTGTGTGTGTGTGTGTGTGTGTGTGTGGTGCCTGTCTGTCTGTATGTGCACAGAAAATAGATGGTGCTTTAAAAAAAAAAAAAAAAACTCTATTCTTGTAATTAACCACATCTATCTTTAGTATGTTTCCTGTCCCACAATGTTGCCCATGCAGGATTGGTCTGCAACAACCCAAGTGTTCTATTTTCAAATGATTTGCTTTCCTTTCTCCAAACACTCATACTGCTAAGGGCCCACCGAGTTCAGGAAGAAAGTAACTTGATAAATGAATTCTTATTTACATGTCAATGCCTTATAGCTGTTTACCATTCCCAGAAATGTTTGCAATTTTATTGGAATATTTTTTTAGTCCAAATATTCTAATTATAGGAATTTCAGGTCATATAACAAAATGAAATAAAAAGCAACTACCAGAACCCAATTGACATGGCCTATCCCTTAAAGCTCTAAGTCTGCATAGAGCACCCATGCAGTGATTTCCTGTGCTGGGAAGATGGAGCAGCAGAAATAGCAGTGAATGTATGCAGAGGCTGTGTATGAAGTGGGCCTTTCTCATTTGAAGATTGACTTCCTTTATGAAAAAAAAAATTAACTTCCTTTATTACAAAATCTCATTTAATGTATACACCTCTCATCTATATTATATTTTTAATTAAATTGGGTCATTTGCAACATTTGTAAACATTTCTAAATTGCTAATAATCAAGCAAAATGAGAAAGAAACATTTGCAAAAAGATAATGTCACAGAATAAAATGTATTTGATTTGTTAAAAGCTATGAGCTTTGAGCTATCTAAAACAGAAGCCAAGGGCACCTGGGTCAGTTGGGCTTCTGTCTTCGGCTCAGGTCATGGTCTCAGGATCCTGGGATCAACTCCTGCATCAGGATCCCTGCTTGGCAGGGAGACTGCTTCTCCCTCTACACACCCCCACCCCCACTCATGATCTCTCTCACTCTCAAATAAATAAGTAAAAATATATTTTTTTAAAGAAATAAGAAAAAAATAGAACAGAAGCAAAGTGGCCTCTTGAACTGGTGAGGTCCACACAGCAAAGACACTGCAGAAACTTTGTGTTCCTGTTCTTTTCCAAGATTTTCAATGTTTTGGAAATAGCAGTAAGGCTGTTTATTTATGTGTGATGAACAATTTTCTCTCTAAATTTAGAGAACTTTGAAAGGAGTAAATTGTCCCTGCAGCCAACAATGCTGGGCAGGCTCCAGGGAGCAGAACAGTAGAAGGAGCAATAAAATAGTCATCAGGGACCCTGATAACTTACCATTTTCCCTGTGAATTAAGACATTTTGTTTAATAAATGTTGATGTTCACTTGGTTGGGGCAAAGCATTGTTAAAGCGGTTTTCAAACAAAGAGTATCCTTAAATTTCTCTAAGGCCCCTTCACTTTTTAGAGGCTGACAGTTACGGTGGCTCACAAGACACAAGTCTGAATTCCAATACTATGTCTGTTAGCAAACCCTTGCTGTGACTTTACTGAATCAATGAACTTCTACTTTTCCTTTTTTTTTTTTTTTTTTTTTTTTTTTTTAGTATTGTATGTATTTATTTGGCAGAGAGGGAGAGAGAGAGAGAGCACAAGGAGGAGCAGCAGGCAAAGGGAGAGGGAGAAGCAGACTCCTCACTGAGCAGGGAGCCTGATGCAGGGCTCTATCGCAGGACCCTGGAATCATGACCTGAGCCGTAAGCAGAAGCTTAACTGACTGAGCCATCCAAGTGCCCCTCCTTTATTTTTTTTAAAATATAAATTACTATATTCGGTATGCCTCCCCTTGTGCAACATTGACTATTTCCTTATACTGCAATGCATGTCCCACAGGTTACTGCTACCCCACAAACCCACTTCTGACTCAGGAGATTTTTTTTTCAGGCTTTTTTTTCAACAGTGTAGCTGATCTATCTCCCAGTGAATCCGCAATGAAGTCTTGACCTTTTTGCCTTAATATCTTAACTCATCTGCCTACTCAACTCATTTTGCCACTCTGAGATGTGGTTAAAGCACGCTTAATAGATATTTAGAAATCCTAATGTCCGTTATTGTTTGTTACAGTTTGTTAGTTCCTCTCTCTACTCTACAAGTAACCTTATAAGGTAAGAAAATTCTATAACATGACATTATTTAGTATAAGCTACCTGAAAGTTATAGGACAAGAGTTCCAACTCTATCCAGAGAAGAAGCAGCAGCATCTTTGAGTTCTCAAATACCATGAGGACTTTTTGGTCTTAATTTTAGTAATCCTGTTATCTTGTATAGCCTCTGAATTTAGTGTCTTCAGTTAATGTATTTTTCTTTAATAGCTAGAGCCTGTAAACCTACTTTGTAATCGAATGTGTGGAATGTTCTTTCATAATATAAAATTACCTTTCCACTTTTAATTACTCAGAATGTATACTTTTTCTTCTCAAAATAATCCAACTTTTCTGTGTCTGATCCATTTAGATTTTGGAATCATCAGCACATGAATGGAGGCCTCAGCCCTCCTAATCCATGGGATCACTGTGTATGAGCATGTTAGGGTATGGAGTTCACCACCCCTCAATTAGACAGAGAACACTCCATAATGCAAGTCACACAGCGAGGTTTATTTCCAGCTAGCTGGGGTCCAAGTATCTGCCCGGCGCAGCGGGTTTCAACAAGGACCCCAAGCACTCAAAGCCAAGGGTTTATATGGCATTTTCAAGGCACTTCTTCATAGCTACATACATATCTTGTGCCCCACTTTGACAGTTTAACTTTGTTTAACCTTTTGCCACGCCCTCATCACCCAGGCGCCATCCTGTCGGTTAAGTGAGATTTAGGTTTAGAAGAAATTTAACTTTATTTACATGTCCTTCTGCCTCCGCCTCCCTCAATTTTGTGGTGGGAAGGGAAACCTTAGGCCTTGAGGAACTGAGCCCTGTGTCTCTGGAAATTGGGCCAATGACAAGATAGCCCTTTTTGTTGTAAATCACCAGGACATTTGCAAACCAAGGGAGACTCCTGTCTTGCAGGATTGTGATCTCTACAAGTTAACTATTTGTTTTTCTTTAACATCTGGTCCCTGTGGCGCCATCGCCTAAGCGCCCTGGTGGTATATGATTAAGTTGTTTCTTAGGTTTTAGCTACTTTCTCTTATCTCAAGTTATATGCTCCCTGTGGGCTGGTTAGGGATGCTCAGTAAAATGGCTTCCCAGTCTTCAGGATGGCCATTCTTATGCTAACCCACGCTGGCTTTTGCTTTGCCAAGATGGCTGTACTTATGTCAGGGCTAGACTTGAGGTGGTACAGCCTTGTTTTTCTTGGCCTTCACACCTGGAGCTGGTTTCCGGGACTTGTTTTTTAAGTACCTTGGGGGAAGGGGAGCAGGGACAGTTTAAGGGTTAAACAACAAAGTTATTGTTTAACCTCAATGGAAGCCTCTGGTTAAAATAAAATATAAAATAGGTCCTTACAAGCACAGATTGAGAAGGCTAAGGAGAGTAAACCAACAGGCGACAGAGGACACACTGAAGAGATCAAGAGTCTTTATTAAGAATAAAAACAAAACAAAGACAGTTTAGTAAGGGGAAAAAAATTAGAGCATTTACCAGGAGGCCAAGAAAGAGGAGATATTTCATGTGGGCAGCGGGGATGGGTATGTACAGGTAATAGAGTTCATGTCAAAGGATAATTTAAACAAATCTGACAGGGCACCTGGCTGGTTCATTCAGTAGAGCATGTGACTCTTGATCTTGGGGGTATGAGTTTGAGCCCCACATCGAGAGTAGAGTTGACTTAAAAAAAATGAAGAGATTATTTTAAAGATTTTATTTATATATTTGAGAGAGGCAGTCAGAGATAGTGAGAAAGAGCAGGAGCAGGGAGTAGAGGGAGAAGCAAGCTCCTCACTGGGCAGGGATCCTGACGTGGGGCTCAATCCCAGGAGCCTAAGACCACGACCTGAGCCGAAGTGAGACACTTAACAGACTGAGTCACCCAGGTGCTCCATAAAAAGGATTATTTAAAAAAAAAAATTTTTTTTTAAATAAAGAGATCTGACAATATGAAGATAATAATGAATCAGAAACAGTTGCAAACAGCAGATTGCAAAGGGTTTGAACATGCATAGTAGCTGAACAAAGTTTCACCGCATCTATAGGTGAATGAAAAAAGAGTTGCAAATTCCGTAATAAGGGAAGGGGGGAGCCTTGGTGGCTCAGTCGGTTAAAGCCTCTGCCTTCGGCTCAGGTGATCCCAGGGTCCTGGGATCGAGCCTCACATCGGGATCTCTGCTTGGCAGGAAACCTGCTTCCCTTCCTCTCTCCCTGCCTGTCTCTCTCTGCCTACCTGTGATCTCTGTCTGTCAAATAAATAAATAAAATCTTTAAAAAAAGAAAAAGAAGAAGAAGAAGAAGGGAAAGGTTCACAAGAAGTTTTTTGAATTAACATTATTTAGGAAAGTTATAGAAGTAACTAACACAGAGGAAGAGGTAGAAGGTATAAGAACGAGGGGAGGCAAACTTGCTAAAGTGGAAAGAGAGAATGAAATCTGCAATTCAGTTGTGATGTAAGTTAAGTCCTCACAATACAGGAGACTTCCCCCCCCCCCCCAGTTTTCTATTCAAAGTGATACAACAGTTGTTTTCCTTCCATTCTAGTTACTTAATGACCCCTTCTGTATTCGATGTTCTGTTTTGCGTAGTCCATACCTAAGTATAATGCTCTTTACCATTTTAGTGTGCTAGTCTATCATACTGCTGATTATACATCAATAAATATTTTAAAAGGATCTGCTTTAAATATAAATAATTGGTTTTTGTATAAGTATTCTGCTGATTAAGCTGGTATTTTTATCTTGTTCTCTTCAGATTCCTAGGAAATAAATAAGAAAATATGTCCCCGAGTGATAATACACTTTAAAAAGCACAATTATATTAGAAGAAATGTATTCCCATGGAAATAAAACACACCATAACAGAGATTTGATGAAGGGAAGGACATACTTTGAAGAATTCATTTCTCTGTTAAAGTATCTGCTGAAGCTTTGAAAGCTGGCTAAAGCTATCTTAAATTAAGTAATATCCTACTGACAAATACCAAGAGGATAATGTTGGGTTTTATTGCAGTTTGATACCTGACAAAATGATTGGATCAAAGACAATAATTAAAATCATAAGCTGCTAAATTACACAGTGAAGAGTGTATAGGTCTTGGTCTTTTAACACAAGGAAGAGTAGTCTCAGTCAACTTGCCAATCATTTACTTAGATGTAGACTCCCATGTTGGATAAAATGTTATAAGTAATAAAAGTGTTGCAAATTAAGCAGCAGCCATTTACACAAATAATATTTGAATGACTATTGAAATACAGGTAATTTAAATGTGACATCTGATGGAAACCATTATACAGAGTACCATCACAAACATCTGTCTTTGTAGTCTCCCTCCAAAACAGTTCCAGGTGATCCTCTGTGGGACACCCCATGATAAGTGACTTAAATGGTAAGAACCCACAGGGCCTAGAGCAGGGAGTCTACAATGTTTCTTCCTCACTGAGAACAAATTAGGCCTCCCAGTTTCAATCCTCAGTGGGGGTGAGTATAGACTGGGTTTTTTTGTTCGTTTGTTTGTTTTTGTTTTGTTTTGTTTTGCTTTAGACCTAATGCTGCCCAAGCCACCCCACCAGTGGCTCTTAGCTTTTCTTGGGGAAGCAAGCACAGCAGGACACCAACTGACCACTTCTGGTGCAATCTCACAGCTTTGTTCTGCAACTCTAATAGATTAGAAAGTCAAACCAGTCTCAAAAAAAAAGTTCAGAGCTGATGAAAACGCTTGCCTTTCAATCCATAAACAACCTAAATAAACCTGGAACCATTTTGGTTTCTAGATGAAGCAATGGCAGTAACTGGAGCTAGGCAGAGGTTTGTGATCACAATAGATGTAATAAAATTAAAAGGAAGGATTAATGTCAGTAGCGGGGTGTGTGTGTGGGGGGGTCTTACTTCCTAAATACAGGTTTATAAAAACTCAGGATTAAAACTGGAAATTAGAATTTTAACAAGTCAATTTCTTTATTATCAGGAGAAAGTCAAAATCATAAAAATAAAATTTGAAGTCACGTTTAAATATTTTAATTTTTGCCTGTTTCTCCCATCTATGACTTCAAGAATTCAAATAAATTAAAACCTCCTCTTTTAGGAACAAGTGATGATTTTAGATATTATGGAGGTATAGATGACAATATCTTTAAACATTATCATACACGTGCCTTAAGAAATTAATTAAACAAATTTTCTATTAACTTGTCTATACTGATACTATTAAAATTCCTTATTTATCATAAGGATGTTGTGAAAACCCTCTTGAATCTTGTGGTCAAGAGAAGCTGGTGTTGGGGCGCCTGGATGGCTCAGTGGGTTAAGCCTCTGCCTTCAGCTCAGGTCATGATCCCCGGGTCCTGGGATCGAGCCCTGCATAGGGGCTCTCTGATCAGCAGGGAGCCTGCTTCCTCCTCTCTCTCTGCCTGACTCTCTCTTTGCCTGCCTCTCGGCCTACTTGTGATCTCTCTCTGTCAAATAAATAAATAAAATTAAAAAAAAAAAAAAGGAGCTGGTGTTCTCCTGAACAAGTAATTTGTTTTTTTAATATATGCTTATGTATAGTAGAAGTCCTATAACTTGCTTCATTCTCTGCTTTGACTGCTAGGAAACTCAGAAGAAATATGTAGTCCTACTGCATGAGAGAGCATAAGAGAATAGTAGGAAATTTTTGTACTAATTTTACTATAGCTTTATCTATACTTTCCTTCCAAATTCTTCATCTTTTTAACATTTATATCAGTATATTCTTATGAATATTTATTTTATACTGTGGGTTATAATCCAGTACTATGTTGCTTATTTTGATGCTCAAATTTTCCTCAGTTTTGACCTTTGAGAGCTCTCTCAATTAGCTCCTGTGTTCCACTAACATACCCTTATTATTGTAGATTTTGATTTTAGTTTTTAAACACTTAAAAAAAAAAGTTTGTCACTACTGGATTTTCCAGGATTGTCTCATATATTTCCAGCTCTGGTACTAGAATCAGCCACTTCTCCAAGTCCTGGATCCTTTTCCTGGAGAATGATATTAAAAACAGGATCTGGGCACTAAGTAGGTCATTTCTTCTAGGTCCTCACAGCTGACAGAGCAAGGAAGTATGTGTGTGTATATGAATCTATACATGCACACATATTTCTATGTGTAATCATCTCTATCTCTTTTAACTAAATAAGGTTTATACTTATATCTCTAATCAGTTACTACATGGGTCACTCTAGCTTCCATCACGTGCTTATCTGTATATTCATACTCTGATAGTGAGACGTCTGGTTCCCTCCATCCATCATTCATTTACTTATTTGTTCAATTCCAGTAAACACATAAAGAAATTTCAGAGTTACCAACCCATCCTCTTTTGGGAAAAAAAAAATTATCAGAGTACAGTGCTATGTGCATTTCCTTTTGCTGTTAGTCATACAGACTCCACTCATTTCCCAAAGTACTCAGGTTGGTGCCTTTCCCTCCCATGCCCTTCAGTGAGGTTATTTCATACATTTGTAATATGGTTAAAGTCTCGTCACAGTGTGCAATCCTTCCTGGGAAACTATAACCTCCTAAAATTTTTAAAATTAAATTTATATACACTAAGTTTCACTTTTTTATGCTATAAAGTTCTATGTATCGGTTTGACAGGTACATTGTGTCATATATCTACCATTACAGTTTTATACCAAATAATTTCACCGCCACCATAAATGTATCCTCTGCGATTCACCTTTTTCCTTCTGCCACTGATATTTTACTGTCACTGCAGTTTTACTCTTTCCAAATGCAATTAATTAGATTCCTACAGAATGTAAGCTTTTTCATGTGGACTTCTTTAACTGAGCAATATGCAATTAAGATTCACCCATGTCTTTTTCGTGGCTTGATGATTCCTGTCCTTTTATTTCTTGCTGACTAATATTCCATTACATGGATGTACCACCCACTTTTTATCCCTTCATCCTTTTTTTCTCATCATCTATTATTTTTTCTAGTTTTGGTGATTCTGAATAAAGCTACTATAAGTATCCATGTGTAGGTTTTATGTGTCTATACTTAACCTCCAGGATTCATTAACATTCCCAGTTAAGTGTTTCTACCCTTTATGGCTCCAGTTGCTTCTGCTTTAGGTGAGCAGGCCTCGGTTGTGATTGTCTGGATTTACCCATCTCTACAGAGGTTCTGGGTGACAGTTTGCCCTGCAATGGGTTCAAGAAAAGTAGTTGCTTTTCGATTTCTTTAACTTTTTCAAATAAGGATAAGAGGGCAAATTTCCAAGCTCTTTAAATGTTGGAGCTGAAACCATAAGTTCCATTTACTTTTTATCCATTTATCAAAGCTATTCATTTTGTATGTTCTAACAGAGAAAAGTATAGAGATCCAAGAGGAAAATTAACCCATAATTCTGTTACTTAAAGCCACAGTTTCCTCAAGACTTATTTGTATTCAACTTTTTAATCTTGATATAATATTTCCCCATGTTTTAAAAAATCACCCACAAATATTGCTGCATTTTATCTTACGTAATGGCTATGCCAAGTTCTGCTTCATGTTTTGCAGGATGTGGAACCAAGCATGTATTATTATTTCCTCTTCTTTAACTTTGCAACTGGTAGAAATTCCTACATACGTTTCCATAGAAAGCAGAAGATCTTTACCAAGTTCTATTCAATCAGTTACCAGATTTATTATGAATATTCATTCACTTTGTAAAACTTACTAATATTCCCAGTATATAAACCTTCATGTCCAGTTCTAACCACTGAGGTATATAACTGCGAAAAAAATGAAGCATGAATATGATATAAGAATATGTCTCTATGAAGATTCATTTACATAAAAACTAAGTTGAATACTTTGGAAAGAACTAAATTACGATCATTAAATAAGGAGTGAACTATGGAATGGAAAGATTTGGCCAAAAAAAAAAATAAAATCCCCCAAATCTAGAAGAGTTTGCAAGTCCATTTTACTGATGAAAACTATAGCACATAGAAAGTAATTAATAATTTATATTATTTATTTTATGTCTTTAAAATTACTTCTTTGAGGGGCACCTGGGTGGCTCAGTGGGTTAAAGTCTCTGCCTTCCGCTCAGGTCATGATCCTAGGGTCCTGGGATCCTAGAGCCCGCATTGGGCTCTCTGCTCAGCAAGGAGCCTGCTTCCACCTCTCCCTCTCTGCCTGCCTCTCTGCCTACTTGTGATCTCTGCCTGTCAAATAAATAAATAAAATCTTAAAATATATATATAATATGTAAAATATTTATATAAAATATAAATAAATAAAATCTCAAATAAAAATAAAATAAAATTACTTCTTTGCAATGGCTTTACATCATGTCTATGTAAGAAATTCAACTTGAAATCCCAATATCCGAACATAGTCTATAAATGACAGCCAGCACTTAATTAAGACTCATATATCTTAAGCACAGTTCTAAGTGTTTTGTACATTAAGTCTTACAAAAACACTATGATATAAGTTCCATTTGTATTTCCACTTTTTTAAAAGATTTTATTTATTTATTTGACAGAATGAGAGAGATCACAAGTAGGCTGAGAGATAGGCAGAGAGAGAGGGGAAGCAGGCTTTCTGCTGAGCAGAGAGCTCAATTTGGTACTCGATCCCTAGATCCTGAGATCATGACCTAAGCCAAAGGCAGAGGCTTAACCCACTGAGCCACCCAGGTGCCCTTGTATCTCCATTTTATAGATGAGGAAACAGAAGAAGTCATAAGAAACGTTCTCAGGCTACACAATTTATGGAACTAAAGATATAGCTGTTGTTAATGTTTGTATAAATGAAAAACCAAGTTATGAAGAAAACAATGTGGCAGTTTATAAAAAGTTAAATATAAGTTTACCATACAAACTAGGAATTCCACTTTTTAGATCCTACCCAATGGAAATTAAACCACATGTCCAGAGACTGACATGTGAATGTTCAGACCAGAATTATTCATAATAGGCAAAATATAGAAACAACTCAAGTGTCCATGAGTGGATGGATTAACAAAATGTGGTTTACCCCACAGTGAAATCTATTCAGAAAAAAAAAAAAAGAAATACTGACATATGAGAGAATGTGGATGAACCTCATAAATATTATGCAAAATAGAAGATAAAAACAAAAGACAATAAATCACATGATTCCATATATGTGAAATGTCTAGAAAAGGCAAATCTAAGGAGACAAAAAGTGGATTAGTATTTGCCTGGAACTAGAAGTGAGAGTGGAAGTAAAATCTAAATGGACACAACGAATCTTATTGGGGCGATGGAAATGTTCTGAAACTGGATGGTGGTAATGGTTGTATAACTATATAAGTATAAGGAACTCCTTGAATGTTGCATTTTAAATGAAGAAGTTTTATGATACATAAATTGTACCTCAATAAAGTTGTTTTAAAAAGTTGTGGACAGTAACTAGATAGAGGTGATGGCTGCACAGCATTTGAATGTACTAAATGTCACTGAATTGTACACTTCTAAATGGTTAACTTTAGGTTATGAGAATTTTACTATATAAAAACTAAACTAAATAACTAAAAAGTTATGGACACTGTCAAAATATGTGGGGTTTTTAATGTAGTTTTTAAGTTTGTTTTATGATTGCCCTATTCATTTATTTATTTTTATATATGCAATTTACATTCATTATATAAAAAGCAGGAAATAAAAAAGATAAACCTTTTTAATTGTCCATTATTCTACCACCTAGCAATAACTTCAGTTACTTTTTGGCCATATTTATTATTAATCTCTTTCCTGTGTATTTTTATAAACAAAAATGTACTCATACTATATACATAGTCATATAATACATTTTTGCAGCTTACTAACATTATGCCAATAAGATGACACAGTTTTAAAATTTGAAAACCAAATGCTCACCTCGCTTAAAGAAGAAATACAATGACCAATCCACCAAGTAAAGATACATGGAATAACCACCCTTTGTATGCCATGTACTATACATTGAACTGTGCTCCCCCCACACGCAAAAAAAAACCCTCACACATTAACATCTTAACCTCAATGTGACTGTGCTTGCAGAAAGGACCTACAAGGAGGTAATTAGGTTAAATGAAATCATAAGGGCAAGCTCCTAACTCCATAGAATTAGTGTCTTTTTAAGAAGAGACACCAGGGAGCTTGCTCTCTCTCTCTCCACTATATGATGTCACAGTGAGAAAGTGGCCATACACAATCCAGGAAGAGAGCCTTCGCCAGAAACTAAATTGTCCAGCGCCTTGAGCTCATACTTCCTAGCCTCCAGGATTGTGAGAAAATAAATTTCTGTTATGGAAGCCACCCAGTCTGAGTACTTTGTAATGGCAGCCCAAGCTGACTGATTCTTAATCCTTAAACTAGACAAGAAAAAACATAATAGCCTTTCTCGAGTATGAATTATTGTATTTCAGACACTATAGTAGGGACTTTAAATGTACTTCATTTTATTCTTAGAACCCCGTGAAATCATTTTCCAAATGAGAAAACCAAGAGTCAGAAGACTAACTCGCTCAAATCACGCAACTAGTAAATGTACAAGTTGCAACTTGAACCCAGGCATGTCTGACAGCAGAGGTTGTGCAAACATCCTGACAATTTGCTGCACAATGTCTCCCAATAGGACAGAAGATTGCTAGAGCTAAGAGACTATGCTAGAAATTAATAGTGCAGGGTGTATTTCTAGCGTAAATTTTTACCTAGATTATGCTTTTGTTGATCACCTGCTATGTACCAACTACTATTTATGAAAGGCCAGACTGTAGAGCTTTTATTTTAAGCTGCAGTCCAGAGGTCAGCTAACTTTTTTTCTGTAAGGGGCAAGATAGTGGATTTTTTAGGCTTTGTGGGGCATACCACCTCTATGGTGAGTACTTAGCTACTACAGCAGAAAAGCAGCCATAGGTGATATGTAAATGAATAAGCATGTCTGTGTTACAGTAATTTCCATTTATGAAAACAGACAATAAGTTGGATTAGGTCCTCACGCCATTATTTTCCAATTCTTGCTATAGTCAAATTGTGTATGTGATTAAAGGTGCTTGAGGAGGAGCTGATCAAAAATGTGTTTTTTGAAGATAGATTTGGTAAGAATGTATACTCAAATTTGGAGAAGAGAGAAAATAGAGGCAGAGAAACCTTGAGAAAACTAAGATTTAGCAGGTTTGATACAAAACATGAAGAGAAAGGACCAATGTACATCAAGTATGAATACGTCAGGGTTTTTTTTTTTTTAAGATTTTATTTATTTGTTTCACAGATAGAAAGCATAAGCAGGAGGAGTGGCAGGTAGAGGGAGAGGGAGAATGTGGAACTCTGAGATCATGACATGAGCTGAAGGCAGACACTTAACCGACTGAGCCACCCAGGTGCCCCAATATGTCAGGATTTTAAATCATAAGTTGGTCTCCTTTAGAATTCAAACTTAAAACTTAACCTTTTGAAAATGCACAAGGGCACCTGGGTGGCTTAGTGGGTTAAGCCTCTGCCTTTGGCTCAGGTCATGATCTCAGGATCCTAGGATCAAGCCCCCCATCAGGTTTTCTGTCAAATAAATAAATAGAATCTTAAAAAAAAAAAAAAAAGAAAGAAAGAAAGAAAAGAAAAAAGAAAATGGACAAGAAAAGATTATGTGTCAGTTTAAATCAATGATTATTTTTTTTTCCTTTTTCTTTCTTTTTTTTTTCTGGCTAAAAAATAAAATAAAATTCAATAACCAGAGAGCTTAAAGATATTTAAAGCAAATCTCTCCTTCTCGTTCTCTGTGTGTGTGTGATATAGTCCAAGAAACCATACAAATCAAAGAACCCAAGAATATCCATCAAGTGTCTTTATTTGTAATCACACTACTTAGTGAGTCAACCCAAAGAATGAGGATTGGAAAAGAATGATGAGCCAAGGAGTTCATGGCTCACAAACTGCCATAATTCTAACACAATGCTGGACTGATGAATTCAAGTAGTCATTTACAAAATCTTCCTTGAGAAGAGATAAGAACGAAGCCATTTGGTCTTCTTTTTCTCTCTATAAAATCCTCTTTTATAAAAATGTCAGCATGACAATGTCCTTAGGAGGCAATTATCAGGCAGAGTTGACTATACTACTAAGCAGATGGAGAAAGAGAAGACCCAGAGAGATTTTAATTTACTTGGTCAAGATTACCCATTTAAACATTGCTTTATCTAGGAAAAAGCCAAAACACTATGAATTTCTATCTACATGAACTAATAGCAAAAAACTGGAATGTGAACAATCCAGTTAATGAGCGAATTTCTGTCTCTGTGTTGACAAAACATTGGTTTGACTCCTATTACTTTTGAATTAACCAGCTGTCTAAGTAACATGGTACAAAACAACTGGCATTCCAAACCACCCATTACTTCTTCCAATTAAATTGTATTGCCTTATAACTGTTAGCAAAAGAGCAGTCACTCATTTGTTCATGCATTGTTTACTAGTTAAGCAGTTAGTGAGTATCGGCTGTTTCCCAGGACAAAGCACTGTGCTTAATAATAAAGGAAACACAGAGATGAGTGAGACACAAGCTCCACCTGTAAAAAGTTCTTAATCTCATCAATGACATAAGATAACAAAGCAAATAATGATAAGTAACTGGCAGGATATGAAAAGTGTCATATGCTGACAAAAAGTCAGGTGCTTACATCCTACTGGGTTTCTATTTTTGAGGAAACAACATTTGATGCTACTCTGGTATGCTGGATTCAGGTCCTAGCACAGCCACTAACTAGTTGTTGCCTGTTTGCTTACTCACAACTTTTCCAGGCCTCAGTATCCTCATCTACAAAAGGATAGGTTGCATTAAATGTTTGTTAACATTTTTCCTACTAGTTCTATCTTAAGTTTCAATATCTTAAGTCACAGAAGGACATGAATTGGTGTCTATTACAAAGAATAAAGGAAGCTATAATTGAAATATAGATGTTCGTAAAGACACAGCAATGGGTCTTTTTAAAAAAATTTTTAAAGCTTCTTCTTTTTTTTTTTAAGATTTTATCCATTCATTTGACAGAGATCACAAGTAGGCAGAGAGAGAGAGAGAGAGAGGAGGAAGTAGGCTCCCCGCTGAGCAGAGAGCCCAGTGTGGCGCTCGATCCCAGGACCCTGGGATCATGACCTGAGCCAAAGGCAGAAGCTTTAACCCACTGAGCCACCCAGGTGCCCCACAGCAATGGGTCTTAACTGATGCAGATTGGTTAGGCAAATTTCCCAAGTAAAGGGAACAGAATGAGCCAGCTCTATAATGTAAGAAAGTCTCTTCTTCCTGAAGAGACTGTTAAAGAAGTAGTAAGTAGCTCTGTGGTGTGTCCTGCTTCACCAAGTTTGATAATAGAGGATCTGTTGAGGGATAACTATAAGAGAGCTTGTAGAACACATGGCCAGCCCCAAGTCCTAGGAGATACTTAAGCACACTAAGATGTCTAATGTACAATGCCTTAATTGCATGTGGACCAGAAAAGAAAACAATCTCTTGCTCCTTCCTCCTTAGCATGATCCTAGAAACACCTGAGACTTGAGCCCATTCTTTGTGCATTTTGTGGTATCCAGTATTTGAGCATAAGGATAGGTTAAGGTAAAAATTAAAGTCAACCCCTGAAAATCTGGTTGTGGGATATGCCCAAGGGGAGCAGCACACGATCATGTTAAATGACTCGAGGGCATTTCCGGAACAATCTGGGAAGATTGCCTTGTGAAAGATTAATTACCTGAGGGATCATGTTAAAGGACTGTTGGCTAACAGGATCATTACTGAATCATAGCCCATATGCCTCTCCAATTTTGGTAGTGAGAAAGGAGTCTGGAAAAAATTGAGTGTGTGAATTATCATACCGTTAATAGCTGAGCTAAGAGTGATCAATAGTCTACTTGGAAAGAACACCTAGAGTTCACCTTGTTAGATTTGCAGAATGGGTATCACCTGATAGCAGTTCCAGCTGATGAGGATAAAGAGAGGAGTGCTTTTTATCAGCAGAGAAAGGTTTCATCCATCTCAGTGATGCCTCAAGGTCTCTCAGGAGGCCCTGCTGTCAACCCTTCATGGAAAAGGTTGTTAGTGACAAGAACTAGCTTCAGGCATGTTCTTCCCTTCATCAGAAACATCTATGTTTCTTGAGGATAAGAGGTGAATTACTTCTCACCTTGTATTAGCAAAGTCCCCAACTCAGGGAGTGGTTGCTGTCCATGTCTCACCTATATATATGCTCAGTGTTCACCTCTAAGCTAAAGGCTGCTTACTATGAATAAGTACAACTCCTTACTGGAGAACTTCTTTCCACCACCACTCCTGGCTGAGTAGCACAATAGGCCAGCTATCCAGGCAGGACAAAAGTGATAAAGAATTAATTTCCTTAGAAAGTTTCCAATAAAGAATACTCATCCCTTTCTTGAGATAATTCTAAGGTATGCTCTACACATAGTTCCCCAATGAAATTAAGCTCCAGTTGCCAAAAGTTATAATTTGGTTGATAATTTACTCTCTGATGGCCTCCTCTTTCCTGCCTCACTTCTCTACTCCCTTCCTCGTGTTTCCTAGGACCACATTCCTATTGGATCTCCAATCTTTGTCTCAGTGTTTGCTGCTGGGGGAATCTAAACAAAGACACTTAGGTAACAAACCAATCTCAAAATCTTTTTGATCTCAGTTGTACCTAAAGATTCAGGGAAAAAAAATATATATGTATATATATTTCTAATTTAACACAAAGACTTCCATCTGTTTCTACCCCTTAGCCGAAAATAGGAAGGAAGGTCAGGAAAAATCTAGAATTTCAGGACACAACTCACATCTTACCTATCTGGTCATCTGAGCATCCTAACTGAGGGAAATGGGGAATAGGAGCTCAAGTCGACAGCCTCTAGTTCCTTTAAAAACTTGCTACTCAACATTCAGTCCTCAGTATTACTCTGGACCTTGCTACAAAAACAAAATGTCAGATCCCACCCAGACCTACCAGATCTTTTTTTTTTTTTTTTTGAAGATTTTATTTATTTATTTGAGAGAGAGACAGTGAGAGAGAGCATGAGCGAGTCAGAGAGCGAAGCAGACTCCCCATGGAGCTGGGAGCCCGATGTGGGACTCGATCCCGGGACTCCGGGACCATGACCTGAGCAAAGGCAGTCGTCCAACCAACTGAGCCACCCAGGCATCCCCCAGATCTTTTTTTAAACAAGATCTCCATATGATTCATATTAATATAGTTTGTCACTGCCTTCAGACTCAGGATTGGGGTCTTTTAAGAAAGAGGCAACAGTACTTCCATCAGCAGATCTTAGCAGCTGTAGGTCTCTGCTTAGTTGTATAGTGTATTACCACTACATCAGATAACCCAAAAAGGAGTCCTACAATTTCCCTTTATAAGGAATTACCTAGGTGTACATGAGATTTTACCAGTTGCCAGCAGGTGTAACAAGCTGTCAGGTGTAACAATGCCCTCTGGCCAAAGACTCAAGAACATAAATAATTGAACAAGTTGGGTTTATTATTGGTTGCCTGAAGAGAGAACACACATCATGAGGAATCCTGGGGTGTCTCAGTAAGAGGGTGTCAAAAAGGAATTATTAAAGGATTTGGATTTTGGTTGAGTGATTTTGGACAGGGTCCAAGAAAGTAGGGCATTTCTGTGAATTGCATGTTGTCAGAAAGAAAGGATAATTCTATAATTGGGTATCTCAATAAATCTTATCTATAGAGAGGACAGACTAAAGTGATGCTAAAGCTATAATTGGAAAAACCATAGAGTGAGAGTGAAACAGAAGATATGAATCTGCTTTTTTCCTTTATAGGTCTCAGATCCCCTGTGCCACATTTTATCACCCTCAATTTAGATTAAAGATACATACTATCTGTGCAATGTGGCCTTTAAACTAACCAACTACTTCCTTTAATGTTCAAACCAAGAAATAGCAATATGAGTCTACTAAAAAATAAAAAAACTTGTATTTGGCTTATCGAAAAATTGTATGATTCAATCATTTACCTAAACGAATGATTCTTACTGTTCAGCTACTACACACCACACTGTATTTTCCTGTTGCCTAGAGATACATGGTGAAGAAGACAGATCATATCCCTACTCTGACAGAGCATGTAAATAATGGAGAGAGACAGACAGTTAACAAATAAGATAAAAATTCAAGTAGTGAAAGTGCTATGAATAAATTGAATCATAGTGGGATAGAGAATAATGAGAAAAAATAAGAAGGGGCTGCCTTATTTAACTTAGGGAAGAGTCCTCTGAGGACATGACATTATAGCAGAGACCTGAATGATATGTGAAAAAGCCAGAGGTATACAGGTCTAAAGGAAGAGTCTTCAGGACAGAGAGAACAGATGTGGAAAGCTCCTGAGTTTGATACAAAATTGGTGTTTTCTAGAAATAAGTAAAAGGCAGTGTGGCAGGAATGTGATGAATCAGGAAAAGAATGGTAAAGAAAGAAAAAAGAGAGAGAGAGAATGGTTAAAAAAAAAAAAAAAAAAAAAGAGGCCAAAGGGTAAAGAGATATCTACAACTTTGTTTGCAATTTCTGAACCTGTGAAGTTCAAGATACCTAATAGACAGTTGGCAGCTAAATATTTGAGTTTGGGGTTTAAGTAAAGAGTTCAGGCCAGAGATATAAATTTGGGAACCATCAGTTAAATTGTATACTCTGTTGTTCAATCCTGACTTTTGCTTAGGCTAGGTCTTCAGTATATATATTCTAGAAACCAGGGATAGCAACTGTTAAGTAAAGAAGATAAAATAATCAGAAACTATGGCTGTAGATCAAAGCAGATATCCTTGGAATGGGGCAAAAAGCCATTGTAAGGTCTTTGAAATGTTTTTTTAGGTAGCATTGGGAGAAGATGTCTTCCAGTTGACAAAATCCTGAAGAATAACGAATTGAACTCACCCTTGAGTTGAATCTGCTTATCAGTCTCCAGTTAAGGTAAAGAGTGGCTGAAACTGGGAGATGGAAAACACAGTTCTCAGAGGGCACAGGAATAGGAGAAAAAAAGTGAAAGGAGAAAGACTCTCGGGAATTATTGGGCAGGTTGTTAAGATACAAACCTATGCAGTGACATAGGGATGAACTGAATGTAATACAAACTTTAAAGGAGGAAATGCTATTTATTACTGGAACAAATAGCCTTAAAGTGTAGCCACCCAGGTGCCCCTCCACCATTTTCTTATAATACTTTTCTGTATGTAACTTTTTAAAGTTTCATGTATGAACAGGAATCTTAAATGGTTGTATTTAGGGTACCGGGGTGGCTCAGTGGGTTAAAGCCTCTGCCTTCGGCTCAGGTCATGATCTCAGGGTCCTGGGATCAAGCCCCACATTGGACTCTCTACTCAGCAGGGAGCCTGCTTCATCCTCTCTCTCTACCTGCCTCTCTGCCTACTTGTGATCTATCTGTCAAATAAATAAATTAACAGAAAATGGTTATATTTAAGAATATAATGATGCACTATTGTGCACCTACTTTTTAAAAGATTTTATTAATTGGTTGCTTGGTTGATTTGATGGTGGGAGGAGCAGAGGGAGAGGGACAAGTGGATTCTACTCTGAGTGTAGAGCTCTACATGGGGCTCGATATCATGACTTTGAAATCATGACCTGAGCTGAAATCAACAGTTGAACACAACCAACTGAACCATTCAAGCACCCCTTGTTCTGTACATGTTTACCATGTGAATCATTATTTTTCTTTTTTTTTCAAATAAATGTTTTAAAAGTCATAAAGACTGGGAAGTGCATAGTGAGGAATGGATACGAAACCCCTACTATTTGGTCAAAAAGTTCTACTTTCAGGAAATAATTTAAGGAAATAATCAGAAATACAGATAGAGTTTTATAGAAAGATACTCAGTAAGACATCATTCATTCAACATTCATTAAATTTCTTTTTTGCCTACTAAGTAAGCTTCAAGTGTTATTTTTAGCTGGCTTACAGAATAGAAAAAGTAACTGCCCTCATTGATATTACATTCTTGCCTTATTTAAAACATGTAAAACTGTGAAAACAGTCTTAATTTTCTATAACATAGAAATAGATAAATTACACCTATGTGATGAAATGCTGTGTAACTACTAAAATAAAGTTTACCCATATGTATTAACTTAGAAAGTTCACCAATATATATTATGAAGAGTCAAAGTTGTTCTCAAAAGCTAAGCATATGGTTTCCTGAATACATTTGTATCTGGCATACAAATGAATATTTTGAAGTGTCAATATGTATTCTGTCTCTTTGGGTGGTTAGAAGATAGTGATATTTATTTTCTTAGTTATACATTATCTTCTCAAAACTCTTACTACTACCAGGTATTATGTCTGTAATTAATAAATGTATATTAATAAATGCTAACAGTATTATATACTAATAAATAATATTACTAATATTTTTCTAATATTTTAAAGTATTAATAATAAATGATTCTTTTTAGTTATAAATGGAAAGTCTAATATAACCTGGAAAGGCACTAATATTCACAATGACTTCGCGAGAACGTCACTGAAGCATTGAAACCATTTTTTCCTGGGTCTTCTTTTTTTGTATACTTACCAGGAATCTTTCTTCAAAATGAATGATTTGTGTGTGTTTTAAGATTTGTCCATCTTCTCTCAGTTATAACTCATTCTATCTCAAGAAGAAAATCTGGAAGTATTTCCATTTTTCACATAGGATTCCCTATAGGTTAAAAACAGAAGAGGAAAATTAAAATCTCTGCCATCTCAAAAAAAAAAAAAAATTCTGCCATCTGACATAAAAATGTTTTACTGTTAAGATTATTGAAATTATGAGAAAATACAATGACTTACTTATATATGACATAGACAATGAGAAGCCTGAAATAATAATCTTAATTTTAATAATAACTGTCATGAATTGAGTTCTAAACATATTCTAGGATTTTTGCTTTATACAGTACATGCACTGTTATTTTGTTTTTTTCCCCAAATTTTCATTTAACTTCTAGTAAGTTAACACTTAGTATAATATTGGTTTCAGAAGTAGAATGTACCGATGCATCACTTACATATAACACCCAGGGCTCATCATAACAAGTGTACTCCTTAATACCCATCACCCATTTAACCCATCCCCTACCCATTTCCCTCCACATCCTTACCAACATCTGTTGTTTCACGTGTTGTTAATTTTAGCCATTTTGAAAGGTGTGAGGTAGTATCTTACCATGGTTTTGATTTGTATTTCCCTGATGATGAGTGATGTTGAGCATGTTTTCATGTGTCCATTAGTTATCCAGATGTCTTCTTTGAAAAATGTCTATTCATGTCTTCTGCCCATTTCTTAACTGGATTATTGGGGGGGGGTAAGTTTGATAAGCTCTTTATAGATTTTGGATACTAACCCTTTATCAGATATGTCATTTGCAAATATCTTCTCCCATTCCATCAGTTGCTTTTTAGTTTTGTTGATTGTTTCCTTTGCTGTGCAGAAGCTTTTTATCTTGATGAAGTCCCAATAGTTCATTTTTGCTTTTGTTTCCCTTGCCTCTGGTGATGTGTCTAATAAGAAATTGCTATGGCCGAGGTCAGAGAGTTTGTCACCTGTGTTCTTCTCAAGGATTTTTATGGTTTCAAGTCCACATTTAGGTCTTTCATCCATTTTGGATTTATTTTTGTGGGTGGTATAAGAAAGTGGTGCAGTTTCATGTTTCTGTGTGTGGCTGTCCAGTTTTCCCAACACCCTTTGTTGAAGAGACATCTTTTTCCCATTGGATATTTTTTCCTGCTTTGTCAAAGATCAGTTGACCATAGAGTTGTGGGTCCATTTCTGGGTTTTCTATTCTGTTCCACTGATCTGTGTGCCTGTTTTTGTGCCAATACTGTACTATCTTAATGAGTACAGCTTTGTAATAGAGCTTGAAGTCCTGAATTGTGATGCCTCCAGCTTTGCTTTTCTTTTTCAGAATTGCTTTGGCTATTCAGATCCTTGTGGCATTATTATTTTTTAAGTCTACAAGAAATTTGTTATGCAGGAACAATGAGGTTTCATTCTACAGATGAAAAAGGGTACAGCAGTTTTTAATATCTAGCTAGCCAGTGGTAAAACCCAGATTCAAATCAAGGTTTGTCTTGCTCCAGAGCCAATGGTTGTAACCCCTCTGCTTTTGCGAAAATATGAAGTAATTCAAAGGCCAAGTTTTTTGAGGTTGCTAATCATTACTACTTTAAAAAGAAGATAACGCTCATGCAGAGGAGAAAGAGCATAAGCCTCCCTTTCTGCTTTTTTACCTAAGGAAGTTTCTGATAAGACTATTGGCTTTGTTAAGACCTTCCATGACCAGTGTTGGGTCCACAGTTCCAATATCCCAGTTTATAGGACACTGCTACTACACACGCTAACCAGGGTTGCCAGGTTCTGAATTGTACAGTCTCTCCCCAGTTGAGTAGTTTCAATACTACAAGACTCATCATCACTGGCTCCAAGAATATGTAATTAGTAACCAACTCAATAAAAAGTTTGGGGAGGCAAGACTGATTAAGTGGAAGAATCATGGAGCAGGTAATTCCCTTGAGCAGGGAGTCAAGAATCAAAAACGACCTAGAGAGGGGGAACACACACACACACACACTCTCTCTCTCTCTCTATATATATATATACATACACACACACATTCATGCACACACACACACTATATATATATACATACACACACACATTCATGCACACACACACTATACATATATATACATACACACACACATTCATGCACACACACACACACTATACATATATATACATACACACATTCATGCACACACACACACTATATATATATATATATATATATATACATACACACACACACATTCATGCACACACACACCACACACACACAATAACAAGATTACAGAAATTAGATGCAAACCAGAGTAAGCCAACCATTTCAATCCATAAGATTCAAGTAATCATTAAAAATGCTGCCCAGTGTAGGTGAGGGCCTAGACACAGTGCATCAGGAGCATTTTCCTACAGACAGGCAGAATCTAAGGTCCCTTTTCAGGCAAATGATGGAGAGGTATGAGCCATTCTCTACCTTGAAACTTGATTTGAAACATTGGGAGTCCCTGGATGAAATCTGAAATTGGCCCCCGAATTTGAAATTGGCCTCTGAAAGTGCACAGAGGGCAGGAAGAGCTCAGAGAAAGAAATCAAAGAGATCACCACTACAGATTAGTAGGTGGCAGATTTCATAAGCAAAGCAAGGGAACTTAGATACAGGCTTGTCTTGGGTGGCCATAAGTCGTGTCAGTCTCCATGCCTGCCAGCCAGAATCTTAGTTTACAGAGGCTTTAACTGGGTTCAGTCACCAATACCATCCAGGTGGTTTCAGCAGCACATTGCTCTCTCAAAGTGGCACCCTTGAAAACCACTCAGGCTGTGGGAACAGCAGTCCAAGAACAGGCGCAGTGAGGAGCCCCCAACTGCCCAAAAGGGTTCAGCTCCCAGGTCAACTGGTGGTCACATCACTCACATCCTCTCAATAACCTCCTCTAACAGTTACTTAACCACTATAAAGCTCCATTTTCTCCTCTGTTAAGTGGAGGAAAGAATATCTTAACATTGCATCATGTGCATTGTAAGAGATAATGCATTAAGGGCACCTGTGGCTCAGTTGGTTCACGTCATGAGTTAGGGTTGAGATGGAGACCCACGTAAGGCTCTGCTCTCTTCCTGGAGCCTGCTTGGGATTCTCTCTTTCCCTCAGCAGCAGGTCTGCCCATCCCCCAGTTGTGTGCCTGTGTTTTCTCTCTCTCTCATTCTCAGAAAAAGGAAAAAAAAAAAAAAAAAAAGAATGCACTAAGCATGCTTAAATAGCACCTGGTATTGCAGAAGTACTTACTATTTGAAGAAACCTTTTCAGACCCTCAGAAACATTATCTCTGAATGCTTAGTCTTTTGAACTACCAATGTGAAAAATCTAATTACAAATAAAAAAGTATAGTATCACTTAAATGATGATACAAACCAGTTATATCTCTCTTCAGGATATATTACTATGACTACGACAATTAAAATACAGGTGCTACACAATCTTAAAAAATGTAAAAAGCAAACAACAACAAAAACAGTAACTCTCAAACTTTTATTAACGTAAGAATCTCCTAAAAAGTTTGTCCAGCTGATAAAGTCTTAGGTAACATGCAGAAGTTTGCATTTTGAGAGACACTAGCATAAAGGTAAGTCTCATTCTCCTTTAGCAAACTCTAGTGAATGATAAATGTGATTGTTTTACTTGGACTGATGCTATCTCTACTGTAAATAGCTTGGAGCTAATAAAATGACACTTCTTTTCTTTGTCACTCTGTAATTCAGAGCTTTTATTAATTTGGATAAATCTTAACAAATGACATTAATTAGTGAAGTTTTACTATTGACCCAAATTCTGTGTTAACTATTTATTACCTTAAGTATTTAATGATTATAATTTCAAAGGATGTGAATTTGTGATTTATATAACTGATATATTAGTAGCTTAAAAGGTAATATTCATTCCCAACTGTCCTAAAATGTTGTTCCACAGAGAAAATAGATTTATTGTTTTTTTTGTTGTTATATAAATACATGATCATTATAAAATAGTTGAGTAGTATATAAAAGGCTAAATAAAAAATTAAGCATCACCTAAAAAGGTAAAGCTGTTAGTCATTTAGCAACTGTGTATTTTTGCATTTCTTTATGATTATAAACCCATACATATATGTATATGTAGTGTTGTATATGTTTGTATACATACATACAACATTTTATATAAAAGATATACTATCATATATGTTGTTTTATTTTCAACTTTTCATAAAACTACCTTTGTGGGGCTTTTTTTTGCTTGTCTCTCTTCTTCCCTTCTACTTCCCCATTCTATCTCTGCGTCCCTGGTACTACATTTCTACTCCACTATGTAACCATAATGTAATATTTAGCCTTCTCATAAGAGCATGTACATTAGCCTACCTTTGTTTCTTTTACAAAAAGATCATCATCTTACGCACAACTCTTTTGCATCTTTCTCTTTGCAACAGGTATAGAGCTCATTTATTCTCTTGAATCCCAACCCAGTCACTTAGTAGCTGTGGCTTTAGGCAAATCATTCCATTTCTGAGTTCTTGCCTGTAAAATGGGGATATTTATAGTCTCTAAGTCATTGGATTGTTATTAGGTACAATAAATATATACAGAGTATTTAGAAAACTACATTAGTAAATTTTATAAAAGCCTTAGCTACTATTATTTGCAGTAGTTGCAAAATTTTACTTCATGGCATAGTTGTATCAAAATGTATTCAATCAGAAAACTTCTAATGAAATAATGGATCTAGTCAATGATTATCAAGGGATGCTGATACTTTTGATAAAGAGTAGGTAGGGCATCAGACACTAACTGAATGCAATTAATCAATCACATTAAAGTTGAAAGTGGGATAACTAGATATTATATGCCTGCAAATGTGATGCAAAGGAAGTATTTAGCACCATCTATGACACATTTCTATCCAAACAATTTAACTAAAACCTGTAGACCCTCAGTATCTAATTAGACTGAGTGGTTTTCAAAAGGGAAGAATCAAACAGTATGTTAAATAAAACAAGGAAACAAAGAGCTAAATCAAGAATGTAGAAAATGCTATGACATAACCAAGTTTCTTCAACAAATATATTGTATGAAGAAACAAGAGGAAGTGGAACGCTTGAAGAGTAAAAGAACCTTGAGAAATACACCGACTAAATGCAATGTGTAGATCTTGTTTGGATTCTGATTCAAATAAATCAATTGTAAAAAATCTTTTTTGAATTAAAGAGGAGATTTGAACATCAAGTGGATATTAGATATTAAATAATTACTATAAATTTTCCTAGATATAGTGATGTTGTAATAGTTACTTTTTAAAAAGAATTCTCACTTGGAATAATTATGGGTGAAATTATATAATATTGGGTATGTTTTCATATTCCAGGAAGAAAAAAGTAAAGGGATACATAAAATAAAATTGGGAAAAAAAGTTGATAATTTTTAACATGATTTGATGAATTTGTAGGGATTCATTATATTATTATACTGTCTGCTTTTATGTAAGTTCAAATTTTTATAATAAGAGTCTTTCTCTTTAAAAATATATTCAAACATACTTATATCAAGGGATATTTACTTGCTTCTGGTTCTTAACATTAAGTAGTATCTGTAATATACTTGCGTATATATACAGTGTTACATATTAATGCTTTCTTTTAGCTCTACAGAATAGATTTCAAAGAGTAAGATTGCTAGATCAAAGATGTATATACATTTTTTAAACTTAAAATCTATTGCCATATTTCTCCTTAAAAAGATTATACCTTTTTACATTTCCATCAACAAGGTATATAGCTTTATCCTGTCATGGCTACTAACATTTGAGATTAACACTACTTTTAAAGTTTACCATCTGATGGGTATAAAGTAACATAGCTCATTGTTTTTTAATTTGCATTTTCCTTACAACTAGGGATGTTCAGCCCGTTTTTAATGATTAACTGTTATTTAAATGTACTCCTTTGTGAATTACATTTTAATATTCTTATAATTTTTCTATTGGGATATTTGTTTTCTTGGTTACCAATTTATGAGTTTGTGCAATAGACGTTAACTTTTTATTTATCATGTGTGTTTCAAATATGTTTTATTCTCTATAATTTGCCTATAAACTTTGTTGATGGTATGTTTTTCTGGGCAATATATCTTAATGTATATGTAGCTAAATATATCTATCTTTCCCTTAATATATTTTGGGTTTCCCATCTTGCCTAAAATATTCTCTCCAAAGCCTGTTACACATATAGGCCTCAAAATTTTCTTCCAAATTTGTATTATTTCATCTTTTTTTAAAAAATATTTTATTTATTTATTTAAGAAAGAGAGCATGCAGGGGAGGAACTAAGGGAGAAGAAGAAGCAGACTCCCCACTGAGCAGAGAGTCCAGTAGGGGGCTCAATCCAGAGACCCTGGAATCATGACCTGAGCCGAAGACTCAGTTTTACTTACATAAAAGCAGACAGTTAAACACTGACTGAGCCACCCAGATGTCCTGTATTATTTAATCTTTAAAATAAAAAAAATGAACTATTCTATCAGGAATGTATTAATCAAGCTTCTAAAGGATTTACTTGTTTTATGCAACCTATTTATAATTGGGGTGTTTCTTTTTCCATTTTATTAGCTCAACTTTTAGCTTTAAGCATTCCCTTCACCTATTTTCTTTTGATTTTGTGGCTGTTTTTAAAAATGCCTGGAGATGGATACTAAGTCCCTTTATTAATATTTTTAACTATGGTAACATTAAAGTCTAAGTACATTCTCTCGAGTATTTTTGCAGTGTTCTATAGGTTTTGAAAGTTTTAATTTATTTTTGAATAGTTTGTAATTAAGCTTTTATTTTATCCTTGAGCTAAAAATTATTTGAGATATATTCCTTCATTTTCAAGCAATTAGGGCTTCAAGGTAAACTTTTATTATTTATTTCTAATTTTATTGGATCATAATTATAGAATGCATGGTAAAAATCTCTATACATAAAAGTGCGTTCAAGTTCCCTTTGTGGTCAAGGAGGGATTTGTTTTTGCAATTTGTTTGGACTTATGAAATTTTTTCTTATAAAGGATCTAAAGTTTACAGATATGTATATACATATATGTATTTATAATCAAGTTTGTTGCTTACCTGCTTTTTCTATGGCCATGCATTTTCTTTTTAGTTAAACTTCTGAAAAAATATATATTAAAATTTTCCACTGTGGGGCACCTGGGTGGCTCAGTCAGTTAAACATCTGCCTTCAGCTCAGATCATGATCCAGGAGTACTGGGATTGAGCTCCACATCAGGCCCCCTTGCTCTGCTCAGCAGGGAGTCTCCTACTCCTTCTCCTTCTGCTCCTTCCCCTGCTTGTGCTAGCTCTTTTTCATGCTCTCTCTCTCAAATAAATACATTTTTAAAAAATCAAAATTTTTCCACTCTAATTGTTTTGTTGGGCCTTCATTACATTTTTTAGTATTTTACTTCATTTATTTTGCTGCTACATTTCATTATTCGATACATAGAGATATACTGTATAATCATTCACTAAAATATGCCTTTCTTTATCCTTTTAAGTTCTAGATTGATATTATTATCATACCTCTTGCTTGTTTTTAGGGTTGTGTTTTTTTGTTTTGGTTTTTTGCCTGATTTCTCTTCAACTAACCTTTTCTTTATCACATTTCACCTTTTTTTTTTTATCATTGTTGCTTATAAACAACACGTACCTAGTTTTGTGGGATTTTTAACTGCAACTTATATCTCTTTGTGTCATTTTTATCTTTAAAAGTCAATACATTCATAATTAAGTAATAACTTATATAATTGATATTACTCCTTTCATCTTACCTTGTTTCCTGTCTACTTTCCTATTTTCTTTTCTTTTTAATTTAATTTTATTTTTTCATGTTCTAAGATTCATTGTTTATGCACCATACCCTGTGCTCCATGCAATATGTGCTCTTCTTAAAACCCATCACCAGGCTCACCTAGCCCCCCATCCCCCTCCCCTCCAAAACCCTCAGTTTGTTACTCAGAGTCCATAGTCCTATTTTCTCTTTTTCCCCATCTTTCTACTTATTTTTTGTTTTTTAAGCTACTATTATTTTCTTTCTTGTTTTTTCCCCTAATTTAAAGTTTTGTTTCATTTACCTATAGTTATATACCAACTAGTTTCATATTTTTTTTAAGATTTTATTTATTTATTTATTTGACAGAGAGAGAGAGGAGGAAGCAGGCTCCCTGCAGAGCAGAGGGCCAGATGCGGGGCTCAATCCCAGGACCCTGGGATCATGACCTGAGCCGAAGGCAGAGGCTCAACTCACTGAGCCACCCAGGTGCCCTTATTGTTGTATTTTTAATGACATCCATAATCATATATCCCCCCAAAATATGAAAACAAGATACCAATTATTCTCCTCAACAAAGATGCCATATTCCCCAACTACTTCTTCCTCCCATCCCGTAAGATGAGAATTTAGCATGCCTTTACTTCTGACCACACCTCCCTGGCCAGCCAATCCCCACTTTTTAACTGAGATGGTTTGGGTACTGTTGGCAAGCCAGCATTCTAGGCTGGACTGCATACTCTATTTTCAGGCATCTATGGTGGTAACTCCACCAGTTTCCTGCTGATGAATGAGTTTAATGTCAATCTGATTTTTTTTTTTTTATTTCGCAAGCAACTGTTTTCTTTTCATCTATACTTTGGAAAATGCTCTCCTTATTCTTAGGATCCATGGATTTTAGCATAAAATGTCTGATCTTTCTTTCCCCCTCAGTCTGGTGTGGAATTTGCTAAACCCCTTCAATCTAGTTTCAGAATTTTCTTCTACTGCTTGTGTAATTACACAATTTCTCCTCTATCTATTGTTTTTTGTTCTTATAGATCCCATATTATTTGAATTTTGGGATTCTTAGATTTTTATCTTTTATGATTTTCTCATTATTTACATTTTTTAACCTGAATTTTTTAAAATTTTTTGTTTTGTTTTGAGACTTTTTTTTTTCACTTCATCTTCAAGACCACTGATTTGAGTCTTAACCCGGTGACCATTTTCTCTTTCAAATTATCTACTCACTTTTTAGTTCAAATATAAAGTTTCTCTCATATTAATATATAGAGATAGAGAGAGAGAGAGAAAGCACATTATATATCTCCTGAAGTACTCATCAGCCTTGCCGCCCCCAGCACTACTCAGCTAAGAACCGTAATTGGTGGGGTTTTAATTTTCTCAGTTAGATGTGGGTATAGTTGCTAATCTAACTTAGTGGTGATGATACCATAAGTGAGGGGAGATATGGTTGTCTCTGAATCTATAGACTTCTCAAACTTTAATGTGTCCATAGGTCATCTGGGAATGTTAAAATCCTTGTTCTGATTCAATAGATCTGGGTTGGGGCTGAGATTCTGCATTATTATTAAGCAGCCAGGTGATGCCATTGTTGCTGGGGTTCAAGGACCACAGTATACACAGCAAGAGACTAGCACATACCAGCCAGCTCTTTGTCAGTCCCAAATGGAAACATCACAAGAAAACTCTTCTTCTTGCAGCCCCCTTCTGTGCAAAAGCCAGTGTTTTGCAGGCTTTAGTGTTAGGAAAGACCCATACCATCTGCTTGACTTCCTTGTGGGATATAGGAGACCAACTGGTTTTCCCAGGAATATTCATCTTTCCCCCTGGGGAAATCTCCTGGGGATTTGTAGGCCTCTACAGAATAAACTCTCTGCAGAATTCAAATAATTTTGATCAGCATTTCATACCTCTACATCATTGGTCTCCATAGGCATCCTAAAACCAGAAGAGTCAAAAGTTCTTCCATTCCTTTTCATCAATTCTGGAAGAGCTAAGACCTGGCTCATACTCTGCAGGTCCCCACTCCATTGGTTCAACAGCTGTTTGCCTCAGGAAATATTCATCCTACTGATTTGGATTTGGAGCACATGTTCAAGTTGCCATCTTCATATATATAAAAAAAGAACTCAGGACACCTGGGTGGCTCAGTCTATTTAGCAACTGTCTTCGGCTCAGGTCATAATCCTGGAGTCCTGAGTCCTCCATCAGGCTCCCAGCTCCATGGGGACCTCCACTCTCATGCTCTCTCTCACTGTGTCTCTCTCTCTCAAATAAATAAATGAAATATTAAAAAAAACCAAAAAACAAAAAAAGGACTCCACTATATTTCTTTAAGCCAGGAAGTTGTTTTCATGATAGTAAGGAATATATACATATTTTTAAAGTTTAATATTTGTGAGTCTGATCTAGTCTTTTATAAAGAGCCCAGATGTTAAGCAGAAAGAAGGGGAAAATCAGATGAAATTACATCACCGAGCTCCAAGGAGAAAGAGCTAGCATTCTGTTAGAGACTCCCTCTGACATTCCACTCAAGAAAGTCAAGATGGTATTTTATACCTTGGGCTCCTGAGGAACTAAAAACAAAAATAAGAAAAATGTAGGTAATTGAAAATTGAAAAGAGTGCAGAATCACCATATTCTCTAGTCACTCTTTACTTGAGGGAGTAGGCTGAGGGGGATCCTGACATCATTGGCCATATAGGTAAATGAGAATGAAGTTTGTACATTGGGTTTTCCCCTCCATATCATCTAGGAAGTGTGGCATCATCTTTTTATACCTTTCCTTTGTACCATAAAAGAGAGAGCCAAAATACATGCTGTGCAAAATTTAGTAGTCTTACTTTGTTTTTATACCTCTTCATTCTTGGAGATGTCCCAATACAACTTGTAAGGTATTTTCTTTTTTTTCCCCAAAACTCAAGCTATATATTTTTTTCTATTTATAATAGCTGGTTAAGCCAACAGTGATGCACTTTCCAGAAGAATCAATTCCACCCTGTTTTAATAAGGCTGGTCTGCATGGAGTACAAGGGAACAGAGCAGCTGTAGGCAGAATAAATGCGGCTGCTATGAAGCAGGGAAGGTCTCCCTTAGGAAGAACTGCTCCTTTAACAGTGTGACCTAATGGAAGAGCTCCAGACATAAAAACACCGCCTTCCCAAGGCACGAAGCTTTCATTCTTCTGTATCTGCTGTGGTGAGGAAAACTCCCAGAGAGACTATAAAAGAGCAGTGGTGTTGTCATTATCATTCCTGTGTAAAGGAAAAATCTTTTACTTCTAAAGGGGTGTGTGTGTGTGTGTGTGTGTGTGTGTGTGTGTGTGTGTTTCATTTGATAAGGTGTCTCTGTTTGAAAACTTTTAAATATGATTTTAGGACTCTGCTTCTAACCAATACAACAGGTCTAATACAGTAAATACTCAACTTCAGCTACTCAATGATGCTCTACTTAAATTATTTTCTTATAAAAGTTGAAAGATCATCTATTTACAGCCTTGATGCCAGCTCTGGGATGCTATGGCACATGTGTGAACCAGTAGCAATGTGGTAAAATTTCATGAACCTATAGATAATAAACTCTACAATGATCAGAATTCATGTGTTAAGCTATATTTCACCTACTACACTGGGAACATAATCCTAAGACTATGGATCTAGAAGAAACCTCTAGAGACTCAGGTTTATCCATTTCTTTCCAAATATCTCAATACCATTCAGAACAGATGGTTGTTTGTTTTGTTCATAAACATATTCCAGGACAGATACTCCATCACTTTTAAGTTCTTTAAATCACCCAACTTATAAGAAGGGCTTCTATTTACCCATCTAAAATCATATATATATATATATATATTTATATATATATATTAAGACCTGTAGGATTTTTATCCTACAGTAACCAGAGACATAAAATGAGGGAACAGAGTCCTGAAGAGAGTGATCAGAATTAGAACTCTGTCTTCTGACTGTTAAGCCAACATTCTTTTCACTATATTATGTCACCTTAAAAGTGGACAAAAAATATAATGCATATGAGGAAAGGCAGAATTTGCCCCCCACCAACTCAAGAAGTCTCTTTGGCATAAGGATTATCTTGAGCTGATTATTTCTAAGAAACTGCAAACACAGGAGAAGCTCTGAAAACCTAGTAGAAGTTAACCTTCTGTAAGAGTTAAGGAGAATACTTGTTTATTAAAAATGTCTCCCTCTATGTGCTAGTTAGGAAGAAAAGGATGACCAAATCTAAAACTCTTAGCAATGGGGAAGACAACAATTTCAATCTGCATAACAACATTAACCTTGTTTACTGTGCTTTTCCTAGTAACCTCCAATAATGGACTCTCCACCTCCCAACCCAACATCTTTCTTTTGTCTCTAGTTGGAGATGGTATTTAAAGTGGTGGTGTGGGCTATTTCAGGGTGTTACTCAGTTTTCCTGGGATCACTTGTGTATTCAGTAGGTGTTCATGTTATTAGAGTTTTGTTTGTTTTCCTCTTGCTACTTTATCTTTTTATTACAGTGCTAGGTCTTGGGGATGGGGGCACAGGGAGGAAGGGAGGGAAGGGAGGGTCCTCAGCCAAGAACCTAGAAGGGTAGAGAGAAATTTATTTTACCTTCTCTACACATGCAATAATATTTTAAAATACCTTCATCCATTACTGTTCAGAATGATTTTGTCTTTCAATGTTTATATCCTAAATTCTATCACCTGTGGGAACAATATAAGAAGAGGTTGGAAAAGAAACATATAAACGTAACAAAAATTTTTAAAAAGGTATTCTGTGATCGGCTAACAAATTCTTGTGAGTTAAAAAAAAAAATGGATTAATCCAGACAATTTACCCACAAGCAAAATGAAGATATCGAACTAGATGGTTTCTAAGACTCTTTGCCATTTTAACACTATTTAAATCAATTTACTCTTATTTTATGAAAGTTTTCCTAATACTTTCAACACTAAATGTCATCCATCATATCCACCACGAAAATGCCCAGAACTTCATGATATGTACCTTTAGAAAAGGAAACTAACATGAACTTTACAATTTCTTGTAAGGATCTCTCTGAAACTAGCCTAGGTTTCATTAATGGTATAGATGTGGGTTTGCAGTTATGATCTCTCACTTTATGTCTTCCAGTTCTTTTTTGAGATCCTAAAGAATATGGGAGAAATCAAGGTTAATCAATCCATCAGAGATTAGTATGACAGTCATCTATAAATTATGATTCTTTTTTATGCTTCAAAGTTCCTTTCCCACCCTCAGGAATACACTATAATTTCAATGACATATTCTTTATAAACAGAAGACAGAAATGAATGGGACTTGGGGAATGGATAAGAATTGGTCTTTGCAAAATAAGAGGCTCTCAAGTTGCACATTCTTATGATAATCTGCACTCTATGAATACCATTGTGGGTCTCTAGCATCCTGCAGCAGGATTTCTTCTGCTAATGTAACTAAGAAGGAAATGGTATCTCCTCCCCATGGTACAAGGACAAAGAGTACAAGGAACAATGTCAAAATCATCGCAACCTCCTTCAGTTTTCCCCACTGTAATACTCAAGGCTTCAACTTTACTTTATCCCCATTAATCCCCTCACTGCCAACAGATGGCCCCATCTTAAAATGTTGCTATAATAACATTTCCAGACTGTAATTTCCTCAGCTTCCTCCCTTTTTCCTCCCTGAAAATTTCTATCATCACTCATTTTATTGTCTACATTATAAAGGAAGCGGCTAGAGTTTAACAGAGGGCTCTGCTTGGGCCTATTCCTTACTAGCTAAGCAATCTTGCACAAGTTATTTAAACTCTGATCCTCAGTTTCCTTGAAATGGGAATAACAGTATTTCTCCCATAGGATGCTGTCAGGATTGGACATACGGTATATTCCTCTATATAAGTGTGCTTAGTAGATTGGCTCTAGTTGGCACATCATGTATACTCAATAGATGATTATTGCAAAGTGTCTTTCCTCCGTGGCGAGTCTAATTTCTTTATCTTTAAATGTCCCCCACTCTTGCTTGGCTTTTTAATGACTAAAGCAGGGTTCCTCTTGGGCTTACAAATGTGTTTAAATGTACCTTCTTTAGGGTATGACTTTGAGTTTTGACAAATGTATACGGTCGTGAAACCACCATTGTAATAAAAATAAAGTTCGATTACCCTCTAACATCCTCTGTGTCCTCCCCTCACCCTCAGAAAAGGGCAACCACTGATCTGTTTTCTGGTCTAATAGGTTTGCCTTTGCACATATGTCATATAACCTAACTTCTTTCGTTGAACATAATACATTTGAGGTCCATTCGCATGGCAGCATGTATCAGTCATCTGTGACTCTTAAGTTTATTCCACTGAATCAATACACTCAGTGTATTCTCTAGTTGTGTGTGTTCTCCATTCTACATTTGAAAGGGATTTGACTTATTTCCAGTTTGGGGCAATTATAAATAACCAAGGTTGAGTTTTAAGCTGTTCTTGTTGTTCAAAATATTTGTTATTTTTATATTCAGCTATTTGAGATTGAGAAGCAGTTCCCTCTTCCATCCCTACAAATCTATGCATTCATAGATTCTATTATAATCTCCTTTATTTCTGCTTGCCAAGTGGCAATTTCTATCTGTACTAACTTTCTCGTAGTACCTTGGCAGACTCAGGTTATGTCAACCAAAGCTTGCTACTATCATTCTGTTTTCTAATCTCTTCCCCCAGGACAAAAAGTTCATTAGATATATAATCAGTCATCCACATCCTTACGAGCATCAGTTTTATGAGAAGTTTTGCTACTGCAGAACACAAAGAAATATTCCAACTCCAGTAATAATTTTCTTCCCGCATGCTTCCTGGCCTCCATGCCAGTGTGAGGAATTTGGGAGTTTTTTTAAAGTATCTTTGAAATTCTAGATAATAATTTTTTACATGAATCCGTTTATGTTGTGGTGGCAAACTCACCAAAAAATGTAGTGACTTAACACAATAAAACTTTACTTTTCCCTCCTTCATCCTGTCCAGAGGAGGCAAGTAGGGGAATTTCTGCTCATATGTCACTCAGAGAGCAGGTCTTAAAGACTGTTATCTCAAGGTGCACTTCAGTTATCACTGCAAAAGCAGGAAAGGAAATGGTGAATTGCATGTCCACATTACTTCCACCTGGAAATTACACCTGCTACATATGCTTACTTCTCTTTGGTCAAAATAAGTCACAAGGCCACATCTAACTTCAAAGATGGTGATGAAATACAGCCTTATAATGTGCCCCAAAATAGAGAGCTAAAAGTGTGTGAAGGACAGTACTAATAGCTATAACAGGGCCTAATTTTCCCCCTAGCATTTAGCCAATTTTTCTGACACCATTTATTAAAGATTACATCCTTTGCCCAGCAAATTTACATGCTACCTTTATTATCTACTAAATTCTCATACGTAATAATTCTGTTACTGGACTCTATTCCATTTAGCACCTTTTTGCCTCCTGTTACTGTACCTCAAGTACCATAGCTATTCAAAACCTTTTAATAGTGGTAGGGCAGGTTCCTCGTCACTATTCTTCTACTTCTATTTCAAAACTTTTACCTGCCTCCCACTGCCTCCCTGAGCCACTGTCTGCCAGCTCCGACCGCCTGGCTCCCTGTGTTAGCCACCAATATTTGGAGTTCTTAACAACATGGCAGACATTGACAACAAAGAACAGTCTGAACTTGATCAAGATTTGGATGATGTTGAAGAAGTAGAAGAACAAACTGGTGAAGAAAAAAAATCAAAGCACGGCAGCTGACTGTTCAAATGATGCAAAATCCTCAGATTCCTGCAGCCCTTCGAGAAAGACTTGACGATCTGGTAGAAAACACCAAGATACATTGAAAGCTTGCCTATGGTAGTTAAAACACAAGTGAATGCTCTCAAAAATCTTCAAGTTACGTGTGCACAGATAGAAGCCAAATTCTATGAGGAGGTTCATGATCGTGAGAGAAACTATGTTGTTCTCTATCAGCCTCTATTTGATAAACGATTTGAGATCATTAATGCAATTTATGAACCTACGGAAGAAGAATGTGAATTGAAACCAGATGAGGAGGATAAAGTTTTGGAGCTGAAAGAAAAAGCCAAGATTGAAGACAAGAAAAAGGATGAAGAAAAAGAAGACCCCAAGGGCATTCCTGGATTCTGGTTAACTGTTTTTTAAGAACGTTGACTTGCTCAGTGATAATGGTTCAAGAACATGATGAACCTATTTTGAAGCTCTTGAAAGATATTAAAGTGAAGTTCTCAGATGTTGGCCAGCCCGTGTTTTGTCTTAGAATTTCACTTTGAACCCAAAGAATATTTCACAACTGAAGTGTTGACAAAGATATATAGGATGAAGTCAGACCAGATGATTCTGATCCCTTTTCTTTTGATGGAATCAGAAATTATGGGTTGTACAGGGTGCCAGATAGATTGGAAAAAAGGAAAGAATATCCCTTTGAAAACCATTAAGAAGCAGCAGAAACACAAGGGATGTGGAATAGTTTATACTGTGACCAAAACAGTTTCCAATGACTCTTTAATTTTTTTGCCCCTCCTGGAGTTCCTGAGGGTGGAGATCTGGATGATGATGCTGAAGCTATCCTTGCTCCAGACTTTGAAATTGGTCACCTTTAAAAAAAAATTTTTTTTAATTTTTTATTTTTTAGACAGATAGAGATCACAAGTAGGCAGAGAAAGAAGGGGGAAGCAGGCTCCCTGCTGAGCGGAGAGCCGGATGCGGAGATGGATCCCAGGACCCTGGGATCATGACCCGAGCTGAAGGCAGAGGCTTAACCCACTGAGCCACCCAGGTGCCCCCAAATTGGTCACTTTTTACATGCGCGTATAATCCCAAGATCAGTGTTATACTTTACTGGAGAAGCTATCATAGGTGATGATGATGATGATGATGATGAAGGTGAAGAAGCAGATGAGGAAGGGGAAGAAGGAGATAAGGAAAATGATCCAGACCATGACTCAAAGAAGGAACAAAACCCAGCAGAGTGCAAGCAGCAGTGAAGTAGGATGTATGTGGCCTTGAGGATAACCTGCATTGGTCTGCCTTCTGCTTCCCTGGAAAGAATGAATTTACATCATTTGGCAAGTCTATTTCAAGTTTTTTGTTGTTATTGTTTGTTTGCTTGTTTTTGTTTTTGCAGCCTAAAATAAAAATGTCTAATATAAATAAAAAACTTTTACCTGTTATTCACACATATTTATTCTTTATAAGACTTATTTTATCAAACCTAAACACACAAGTGACATATGAATGAAAGTAATCTAAGAAATATATATCAATAAAGCTTCAATGTTCCCCTTCAAATTCCTTTCCATTCTCATACTCCTAAGAAGCAGTCTTTGATCTATATTCTGACAGGGTTTGGTTCTGTTTTGTTTTTAATACATGCACATGCGTATTTTGTAGATTTACAGTATATTGATTTGTGTGATCAATATTGCTTAACATAAATCGGATTATACTGTTCATATTGTTCTACTTTTTAAAATTTAATTTGGTTGTGGACAGGGAACATGATTTCAAGATTTTGAAAGTTGTTAAGATTTGTTTTATGACTCAACTTGATTTATCTTAATGTATGTGCCATGTGCTCTTCAGAGAAAAGTACATTCTGTAGTTTTTGAATATAGTGTTTTATAAATGTAACTTGCATCAAGTTGATTGATAGCCTTATTCAAATCTTCCATGGTGGTCTATAATGATATTTGATCTACTTACTGTATCATTACTCAGAGAAGTATTGAATTCTCCCACTTAGGGGATTTAACTGTTTCTTCCTTTAATTCTACCTATTTTTGCTTGGTATATATATTTTTAAGGACTTTATTTTTAAGTAATCTCTACACTCAGTGTGGGGCTTGAACTCACAACCCTTAGGTCAAGAGTGATATCCTCTACCAACTTGAGCAAGCCAGGTGCCCCTTGCTTGATGTATTTTAAATTATTATTATTAAGTGTATTCACTTAAAGATTGTTATGTCTCTTCTCAATGAATTGACTCTTTCATGATTATAAAATGGTCCTTTTATGTCTGATGATGCTTCTTGTCTTAAGTTCAGTGTCGTCTGGTATTAATATAGCATACCAGCTTTCATAAGTTTAGTGTTTGCGTGGTGTATCTTTTCCATCTTCTGTGTTCTGTCTTTTGTGTGTACTGTGGATCTCTTGTTGCCAGCAAATAGCTGGGTTCTCTTTTTTATGCAGTCTGATAAACTCTGAATTCAAATTATTGATACAACTGAGACTGTCTCTATCATGATACTTACTCTCTATTTGCTCTTTGTTTCTTTGTTCTTCCTTTCTGTCTCTGTGTTAATAAAATTTTTATATCCCATATTATCTTTTCTATCAGCTATTTAGCTAATATAGCTTTGTGGAACGTCTTTTTTTTGTTTTGTTTTGTTTTGTTTATTTTGGTTTTGAATTTCTGTCATGTTTTCTCTACAGGCTACAATATTCATTCTTAATTGATCAAAATCTTCTTGAGTTATTATTATGTCACTTCAAAGATTATGTAAGAAACAGTGGTAAAATTTAATATGTACTGCTCCTGTCTTCTCCAATATTGTTTCTTATATTTACTTCTACATGTGTTATAAACTCCACAAAGTATTTTTTTACTTTTGTTTTAAGTGGTTTATGACTTAAATAATTTAAGAAAATGAATAAGAGAAAGTATTTTATATTCACCTATGTATATTATATTTCCAACTTTCTTACTCCTTCTCGTATATCTGAATCCCTCTTGGGTATCAATTTTCTTGGCCTGAAGACATCCCTTTAACATCTCTTGTACAATGGCATATTCTGCTGGCAACAGGTTCTCTCAGCCTCCACTTCTCTGAAAGTATATGATTTTTTCTTTCATTTTCAAAAGATATTTTTGCTGGATCTAAAATTCTAGGTGAAACTTCGACTTAGAGCCATGATGGTCCAGATTATCTCTTGCTGTCAACTAGAAAATGGAAAAATTATGGAAAACAAGTATTTTCAGATAGTGGGCAATTGGTAGTACAGGACTATGACTCATAAGAAAAGGAAAACAAATGAGTCCTATTGTTGCTTTGGCTATCTGGCTGGAAGTTCTTGCTAGATTTTGGCACAGGGAAAGCAAACCCCTAGAGGGTACAATATTCTTACTGAATTGAGGAGACAGATTGGAGACCAATGCGGCTAGAATTTTCAAAACAAAAAGTTTCACAGAGAAATATTTGTCAATCTACTTGAGTCCCCTTCTCCAAGGTTCAAACCCCCTCCAGATTCTATGATTTTGGTAGCCTTTGAAAAATGTTATTTCAAATGTTTTCCCCAGATTTATAATTATTATCAGCAAGAGAATGGGTCTGATATTCCTTTGTTAATAGAATCCAGGACTCAAATAGTTTTGTTTTTTACCTATAATATGTCTTAGAGATCTTTTTTCATCAGTGTCCCAGACCATATCTCATTCATTTTAGGGCCTGCTAGCATTCCATAACACAAATGTAGCACAATTTATTTAACCATTCTTCATAGAAAGACAATTAAGTAACTATCGGAGTTTGCTATTAGAAATAATATTACAATGAATAGACTTACAAATGTATCTTTTGCACTTGTTCTAACAATTTTGTAGGTTAAAGAGTCAGAAGTAGAATTCCTGTGTCAAAAGGCCTAAACATTTAAAATTTTTAAAATAGACTTTACCAAATTAAACTTTACAATATATATTTTCCTGTTTCATTTACTCCTCAAAAATAACTTGAGAATCAACTTATCAAGTTCTACTTTAAATACCATTAGAATGTAAATTTAAATTATTTCCTGGGCGCCTGGGTGGCTCAGTGGGTTAAAGCCTCTGCCTTCAGCTCGGGTCATGATCCCAGGGTTCTGGGATCGAGCCCCACATCAGGCTCTCTGCTCTGTGGGGAGCCTGCTTCCTCCTCCCTCTCTCTGCCTGCCTCTCTGCCTACTTGTAACCTCTGTCTGTCAAATAAATAAATAAAATCTTTTAAAAAAATTAAAAAAATAAATTATTTCCTTATTTTATTTATGTGTTTTACATTCATCTTATTTTTCTCTTATATTTTTAGCCCATAAGAATTATTCTTGTTGGTGGTGCCATTCGTGGTTAACTCTACTATTAATGAACATGGTCTTATGTTTCCAGTATAAATGAATAAAACACTAGGGAATTTTTGAAAAACACAGAAGAAAATGTTTTTAAAGGAAGGGATAAAGCATTCATTTTCTTTCTTCTTAGGACATTTTCTTCCAATCTTTTTTCATATGCACAGGTTTTGGTTTTAAACAATTTAATCATACTGTGTATAAAACATTGTAAGATATTTTTCCACTAACATTATACAAAAAGCATTTCCTCCCTTGTTAAATACACAGATGCCTTTCAATTTTGTTTATTTTAAATAACACTGTAATGACTTTGCACTGTTTGTTTATAATAATCTCCCAGAAATGGAAGTACTAAGTTAAAATTTATTGATATCTACTTAGTAAATATTGCTAAATTATTTCTAATATTTTTAACGGTTTGCACTCATATTTTTAAATTATCTATTCCATTACAGCCTTGAAAATAATTTTGTAAATCTCTGCTAATTTCATAGGTTTATTAATTGGTTTTCTTCTATTGAAAATTATTAATGTCTTTCAGTTATTTTTGATCCTTACCAATACTAGTACCTCTATTACACATAATCTACTAACATCCTAATCATTGTCCCTCATTTTTTCTGTCTCTCATTTATTAAAGGCTTCGTAAAATTGCTCAAACTTTCTTAAGTTCTGCAATTATTCTGGTTTATCTATCAATATCTATCTAATATCTTTGTCTCTCATTTTATCAACTTCCTTACTTCCAATGACTTCCATCCCCACTTCACATTTGCCATACTCTCCTGACTCACTTATCATTGCAAATGCTTCATAAAGTAATAAATTCACAATTTTTTCTAACCTTAGCCTCTCTCATCCTTTCAACTTTCTTTCTTCATTATTACCATAATATTGTCTTCATCTAATTTCTAAGTACTTAGGGATCATCAACATTTTTTCTGTTCATCAAAATCTATCTGTAATCTATCCATAAAATACCCCTTATCTTCAGATCTGCATCAACTCCATGAAGTATTTCCATAATTCTCCTGTAGACCCCATCTCTTTTTTTTTAATTAATTTTTTATTTTTTATAAACATATATTTTTATCCCCAGGGGTACAGGTCTGTGAATCACCAGGTTTACACACTTCACAGCACTCACCAAAGCACATACCCTCCCCAATGTCCATAATCCCACCCCCTTCTCCCAAACCCCCTTCCCCCAGCAACCCTCAGTTTGTTTTGTGAGATTAAGAGTCACTTATGGTTTGTCTCCCTCCCAATCCATCTCTTTAGCCCATTTGTCTTCTATTGTATATTTTCTTCAAAACACTCAACCCAGTTCAATTCATCCATCCTCCTTCTCTCTAAGTTTTCCTTGATGAACACTACAGATCACTGACACCATTACAAATTCAAGATTTCCTTAGGGGAACCTTCAGAGTTCCTAAGGAGTCCTGTGTATTTCCTCTAATTACATCCACTTCCTCCAGTTGTCAACAATAACTACCACAACCTTTCTTCATTTTCTTCAACTACCAAAATACCTCTTCTAATGCTATTTTTAGAACATAGGCTCAATAAAGATTACCTCATAAAAAACAGCAGCCAGATCTTTCTCAACTTCCTGCCGCTCCATTTTTATTTTATACTCCCGTTTCTTTTTTTCCTTCTTCCCTGACACAATTAGAAAGTGATTCTTTCTCCTAACTAGAGTTTATGACCTCCATCCTTGCCTTTGTACTTTCTCTGCTCCATTAATCATGCCAACTCTCTCCTGTATCTTCTGTACCTCCAATGATCAAGAATTTTGTCAGAATTTAAATTTACTCAGGTTTCTCTCATATTAGAAAGAGATAGGGGAAAGAAGGAGGGAAGGAAGAAAAGAAGAAAAGGAAGGACTTCAAAAGGGCAGAGGGAGAAAGAGAATTTCATCCAGGACTCCAATAGCTAATATGCTTAGCATATAAAAGGCTGTGATAAATATTTGTGGAATAAGTGTTGAAAAGCATTAGGTTTCAGTGTGATAAAACTGCTCATGAGCTTTACAGTGTCAAGAAAGAAAACTGTACTATCCTTCTAGAACTATAGAGATCAATCAAAATAATACCTTAAATGACATATCAAACCCCTTACCTATTTTGTGTGATAGCAAAATCACAAACTAAAAATAAAATGTATGCATGTGTATGTTTCTTAATCACATAATGTAATTAATAAAAAAACCCACAGCTTTTCTGGCAGAGAAAAAAAAGGGGAACGAGATCCCTTATTTGAATTTTAAAGAATTCCAATATATAGATTAGTTTTCTTTCTTAATACCCTATAAACATATTATCTGTGTGATTTTTTTTTCAGGTTTCACTGGTTTAGATTAGAAAAGAAATTTTGTACTTTGCAAACCATAAAAATCTTTCACTGTGTGGCAACTTTAAGGGAAGTAATTTGCATTTAAAAATACTGTCATTAGTATATGTCAAAATAACATTTCTTCTAAAATTTATTTAAAAGTTTTAATTACTTGGTTTTACTGCTTATTTAAAAGAGTTTAAGAATTTTACTCTCAAATTCTTTAAGTGCTCAAAGTAAATATATTTTAGATTAATTTTAATATTAGAAACAAGAATTATAAGCTCACAGTACATATGAATTCTTATAAGACTTTATACTACTCATAAGACCAGAGTCCTTTAAAAATTCCAAATAGACACCAAGACCTGAAATTCATTGTTTCATGCACCAGATGTCACTGTTTCTCCATGCTAGTAAAATGGACCAACAAATTTTGGCAGTTAAAAATACCCAACTTACTTTAGATTTCTATTCTTAAGTATATACCAACAGAAATGTGTAAGTGTATAAACCAAAAAATAAGAACACAAATGTTCATAGTGGTATTATTAACATTTCAAACAAGAAACTACCCAAACGTCAATCAAGAGTGGAATGGATAAATGCACTGGGAGTGTACACACACACACACACACACACACACACACACACACACACACACGATGGAATACTATACAGCCATGAGAATAAAAAACTACAACCACACACAACAAATCTCAAAAATACATTTAGCAGGAGGAGTCAGATTTTAAAAAGTCTATACTGTAAGAGTCTATATATTTTATTAAGTTTAAAAACATTCAAAACTAATCTATGATTTAGAAGTTGGATTAGCAGTTACCCTTGGGGAAAATTATGACTGCAAAAGGAAAAGGGATAGTTTCTGGGGTGCCAGTAACAGTTTGTCTCTTGACTTGGAGAGTGGTCATAGGGGTTTACTCAGTTTGTGATAATTTTTTGAGCTACAATTTTATGATTCATATGATTTTATTAATATGTGCTAAACTTTATTTCAAAGTTCAATAAAATACTCAAGTATAAAGAATTAATTGAAACTAGTTAATAAGTTATACCCTCCTGAAGACCTATTCAGAATACAATTCAAATTTAATTATTACATATTTTAGGTAAAACTTAAGAATTCCCAAGCTTTTCCTTTCAGTTGATTTCAAATCCCTAAACACTTTGGTTCTACTCCCATGGCAGTTTCTTCCTGTAATTCAAGAGAAATTCCTTTACCATGGATTCCTATTTCATCCTGCTGTATATCCAAGGAATGCACCCTTATTAATCAGCTCCATTTTTCATTATCTCAACAATTGCCTTTATATTGACCCTTATCCTTCAGCATATAAACCTGTTTATATTTCTTCCATCTTCAAAAACAAGCAAACAAACAAAAAAATCCTCTTGCTTCTTAGCTTCCTATAGTTAGTATACCTATTGTCAGAGTAGAAAAATACTTATTCTCTACCCTCTTATGTTCAGTATTAGGGGCTGTAAATTATTTAAACTGACAAAAGATCAACAAGAGAAAAGACCTATTTTCCCCTTTTTCTAGTCTTTCTTGGCTTCATATCCTCATCTCCTAAGCATATCTCTTATGGCAACACATAACTTCATGAAAATTGTTCTTCCTCTGTTCACAAGAATTCTTGATATTGTGAGTAATTAGCCTTTGTGTTATCCTCTAAGGCATTTCACATTACTGATAATTATTTCTTGGGTAGAACTAAGCTGTCTGGAACTTCAAAGTTCTCACCTAATAGGAAATAGAGGAGAATTTTTAGCCTTACGTAGTAAGTTAAGCTACATTCTTAGGCCTCATTTTCTTTAGCTAAAAAGTCCTGGTTTCTCAGATACCTATTGCTATTCCAGAAACCACTCCAAGATGACACCTAGGTACAGAATAAGGAGTCCCTTATTGTTTCTTCTTGGCAGTGAGGATAAATGGAGCTCCTTTAATCCCTTTAATGTACTTGTGTTATTTTGGCACTATCTCTTTTTCTAAGAATATTTCTTGTCTGTGATTACTACTCTTCTAACAACATTTGTGGTTGAAATCTGCAGGATATAAATCAGTGGGTAACAGGATGATGGGTATTAAGGAAGGCACTTTGGTGATGAACACTGGGCATTATATGCAACTAATGAATTGTTGAACACTATATCAAAACCTAATGATGTAGTATATGCTGGCTAATTGAACATAATAAGAAAAAAAGGAAAAAAAAATCAGTGGTTTTCCATGAAGATAGTACAACCCTCTAAGGGATGTTTTGGAAATATGTGGGGAAGGGAGAAAATCAGCGTTGTTTGCAACATTGATCAGTAGATGATACTGGTATTCATAGCGTGGAAAAGGGCTGTTAGATGTTCTGCAAAACAAAACGTCCCACATTCCATTAGACTCTATAATATCCTACCAAATGTTTCCATAGATAGAAAATCTCTTTATAACAATCTAACCTGAAACCAGACTTCATTTTATATATTTGAAAAATATACTTCTTGCAAGTTTAACAAACACTGAATTTTCCAACAAAGCAATTACATTGAAGGAAGACCTTGCTAAGAGTGTGAACTATTGCAGAAATTCACAATGATATTACTAGGTATAACCCTTGATTTGGTATTAAAACGTGTTTCATCAGTCCATATTTATAGTTACAGCATTCACACTGATACACACAGGTGAAAATATTTGTATACTTTATTATCTATTCTAGTAATTAAAGTGATGGGACATTTACATATTGAAGTACATACTAGTTAGGGAATTCCTTTCATTCCTCCTTTATATTACATTAAATATATTGATTTTTATTATTGTATAGATAGGTTATATTAACTGTAATTTAACTTTTGTATGATAAAGAAAGTATTAACAAAATATTTATTTGAAAAAGGACTCACTGGATAGAAGTTGAGAACCATTGGTATAATTTATAGAGCAACCACTTTCTGCTTGGTGAAGGCCCAGTAGTTCTCCCTGGCTGACCACTACTATCTTCTAGTTTCACAAATATTCCATAATGATGGGCTTAGCGGAGACTTTCTTACTCATAAATTCTGATTTCAAAGCTTAGTTTCTTCAGTAGCCCTAATTATGTTGGCTTGTCTAGTACCTGAGCTGTGTCCTAAAGGGAGTATTTGCAATAATCCCAATCATTTTTATCTCTTGCTGTGTGTCTTTCCTACCACCCAAAATCATGCTTTTATAGAGACTAAACTCAGTCTAACTTGGGTATTTAAATGATCCAACTGCTAAGAAAAGGAGACAAGTTTGCCATGGATAAATAGATAAAATGAAATTGTTCTTAATAGTGGTAGTTGTGTGACAATAATCAGTTCAAGGCACAGGTCTAAAACTTTGATGTATTCCCTTAGTTTATCCCTGTTATGAGGGAAATACAAATTATCATATTCATTTTACAGATGAGGAAATTTAGATACTGAGAAGTTAGGTATCTTGTGCAGAACCAGAGATTTTTTTTTTTCATGAAAACATTGTCCTGTTTATGTCTAGGGAAATTCTTACTATGAAAGTCAACATTACGTAGACATCTAACACAAACAATAAATGTGGGTAGAATGAGACTATCTAAATTACAGGTCGGTATCAAATGTGGCAAAGTCTCCTATTAAATTAAATGGGAGCATAAGATGTCCTTGGCATTTTCAAATCCAGTTTCTGTTTTTGCTTGTTGATTTTTTTTCTTTGCGGAATTTCTGTTTAACAGCCAGGATGAAAGGATGTCTCATAGTATAAGCATCCATTTCCAGATGCAAAGAATCTGAGCAGAGGAGCTTCAGTAGCCCTGGGAATGGCTTCAGAAAGTCTTTTTCTCTTTCATCTCCAGATGGGAATCCAGAAATGAGCTTAGTAAAAAACTACAGCCTTAACCACACAGGATGACTATTCAGTTAACTACTTCCATCATTAAGATTTTTGAAAACTTATACTGCTTTCAGACAACCACTTTTTCTCAGTATTACCACCTTTTTAAAAAATCCAAAACTATTTTAAATAAATTTTCTACATGAAAGGATAATCTTGATGCTATGGTTTCAGGCAAAGACACACCAACTTATTTATCACAATATTTTCTATTGAGAATATCATATGAACAAATTTGAATTGTGCACTATGTCTACATATACTCAAAAGGAATGAAGAGGTAGAATCTTCTTTGATTTTTTTCACTCTATTGTGAATGTGGGTTATTACTACATGTTTTATAGCACTCAACATTTTGGCTCTATTTTGTCCTAAAATTGTTTGAGCTATAATTTAAGTGGATTTTATATAAAATAACCATGAGCCTCAGAAGGAGTAAAAAAAAAAAAGTTTAAAGTGGAATAAAAAAAAACACAATACACTTACGAAAGAATGATTCCCTTATACCCCTTCCTCTCACTCTCCTCTTCACCATCCTTTATCAACTCTTCTCTCCCTTTATCAGCAGCTGAAATAAACCATAGGTACGTTTTAAACACTAACTATATTTACTTTCAGTGTTTTATTATTACTTCTACATCAGCTTGTTTTGTTGTTTAATTGAAGTGTTTCCTATTTATGAACATTCTCTGGTGACCTTGGAATGAAATAGAACACATCATAAAACTGCCCATTTAAACTAATGGAAAATTGGTTTACTTTAAGAACTTTTGCATGACAGTTTTCAGGAAAATTTCACATTGTTCAGCAAAGGACAGAGGTATGTATCTTTGACATCTGAACACAAACTCAGAGTGCTTCACCTCTCTACCCTTTTAGGGCCATGTCTACAGTGTTGCCACTGTACAATATGAGTCATAAGGAGCTGTTACCGATGTGACCTGAACTACAGCTACTCCTCAGTCTTTTGTTCCCCCCTAGAGTATACAAAAAGGAAAAGAAGCCTCTCTTTAAATATGACCCATGTGTTGAATATTTTCTCTCTTGTTCTCTAACAATCTCAGTTGGGAATTTTGGGCAATATCTTGTATGTTATAATTATCAGGAATTTGATAAATTAAGGAAAAAAATATGAGGACATTTAGGACCTATTAATACTGTCTCTGATAAGTCTACTTATCACTAGATAATCAACTGTTGATTTGTTTAGCAAAATCATTTATTCTTCTCCTACCCACTTAAGCCCCCATGTTGCATCGCCACTTCCTCATATTAGGGATTTTGTATTTGTTCATAAAAGTCAAGAGCACAAAGTATTCTAAGAGTTATAAAGGCTGAGAACACAAAAGCTTGGCAAATTTTCCCTCTGTGGCCTAATTTTTTTCTTTTATCCTCATCTACTACCAGCCTCCTCATCCCCATTTTGCAATTAAAATATCAAGGAAAAATTAGTGAGAAACAATTATTATACCAATGTATATGTGTATTAAAATATGAAAACACTGTTACATTAGACATTCTACCAGATACTCAAGTTCACACAAAGTAAAATTCTTAAAAAATTCTTTCTGTACAATTATATTAACTTTTCAGCTATTTCACTATAACTTTATTTTTCTTTAAGCTTAGGCACTATCCCTACAAAAGCTATAAAAGCTCAATGATTATATTTTGTGTGGGGAAAACATTGCCTTTTATATCTGCTCAACTGCAGTTTCACGAAGAACTTCCCAAATCCCATCTGTCACCCTATTCTTCCTTGTGTAACTTGTCTATTTTCTTAACTTTGATGATAGTGTATTAGAATAAATTGCAAAAGTAGTCTTTTCTCCCCTTGATTTAAGAAAAATGGATAGATGTAGTATGAACTCATGTGAATGCAATAGCTAGAACTACTCATTGTGTCTCATTTTGCCACCATCAACAAAGTTACAGAACATCTGCAGAGCACCTGGCACCTTGCTAAGCACTGTAGAGACAAGCCATGAGAGACTGTGGACTCTGAGAAACAAACTGAGGGTTTTGGAGGGGAGAAGGGTGGAGAGTTGGGTGAGCCTGATGGTGGATATTATGGAGGGCACATATTGCATGGAGCACTGAGTGTGGTGCATAAACAATGAATTTTGGAACACTGAAGATAAAATAAAAATTTTTTTAAAAAGAGAAAGGAACAAAAAGGAGAGAAACTGCCTTAAGGATCTTAAATCTAGTGGGAGAGAGATGATAACCCAATAAACAAATAAATCTACAATTTCAAATGCTGATAATGGTGTGAAGCAGACTGGGTATAGGAAGAGATGACGATGGTGGTAGTCAAGGAATTTCCCTCAATCAAAGACTAAAGTCAGGGAGTAGTTCACAATGTTTATAACGTGGGGCAAAGGAACAGCATTGTAATCAAGAGAACAGCATGTCAAAAGACACTCAGAAAGGAGAAAGCTGAACATGTTCACTGAACTAATTAAGCTTCTCCTTTACCTCTGCTCACCAATAAATCCCTGGAAGATATGGAAAATATGAACCCTGTTATTAGAGATTTGCCTGAGGAGTCTTTATCATGAATTCTGAATCTTTGTGATTCATATGTCCCATCATGAATCTTGAATACTTTCCTCTCATTTCTGATATCTCTGTTTTACTCCACCTTCCCCCTGCCCCACCAAAGCTCAAGACAAGTCCTTGGAATACTTGTCTCTCATTCCTTCCTTCCTTTATTCCATCAGTCTGTCATATAAGAAATGTTTACTTATTGAGCCTGTATTCTGTGTCAGTTCCTTTTTTAGGCATTGAAAATATAGCAGGAAACAAAACATAAGAATTCTCTAATCTCATGGAAATTAACAAAATCACATGCAGTGAAATGAAAGAAAAAACAGAATAGTGCCTGTCAATGTTTAATAAAGCTTCTATTATCATAATTATTTCGTTGCTATATCTATTTGATTCCTAGATGTAATGAAGTTAATATTCATTTCAATAATTGTATAAATAGACCCAAATATCTGAGACTGGACTTTTTTTTTTTTACTTTGCCCACATGTAGGATCAGGTTTTTCTTCACCATCTTGCATCTGAGTAGTGGCACTTTTCTTTGTAACTAAAAGTCTTCTCCCCCAAAGTTACTCTGGATTCAGTGCTCGTAAGCTCTTTCTCTGCTTGTCACCTCTCTGTGTGGCAACCAACTCTGCAGGTCCTAGTGTTGCCTATGTTGGCCAACATACTCTCTGTTTATAAATGGTCCACTGTTGGTACCCCATTTGGTCCTATTGTTCGAGATCATATTTTCCTTTCTTTCCATGTCTCCCCCTATCTTTTTAAAAAATTTTAGCCAAAGGTGAATGCTTATAGATCAGATAATGTCACTCTTGCTTCTCATCTTAATACTCAAGTCCCATTCAAAATGTAGATTCTTCTGGTGTATTACTCTGTTCTCTCATCTGAGGATTTACACTGCCCATCCTATAAGGGCTTATTCAGCCAGAGCATCCCCACCCCGTTTGAATTGCCATTTTGTTGTAAAAACTTAAATTGACTTTGCCCCCCCCCCCCACCACCAGGGGAACTTACTTAAAAACAAGTCCCGGAAACCAGTCCCATGTAACAAAGTCCAAATACAAGGGCGGGTCAGGCCAGGTGGAGACATTCAATCAGTGGGGGTGCATACTGTCTCCTAGCTACCAAGATGATGGGCTAGTTTCCATGGCTACTATAGGGTGAATTGTAATTCAATTAGCCACCTGTGTGTGGCCAGGCCCAACTACATGGCCTTTGCTCTATAAAAGTTAGCCTGGAAAGCAGGGAGGGGGTCCTCTCTGTAAGGGGTGGCCCCGACTGGTTTGTTTGACGGTCTGTCTGATTCTTGATGCTTGGCGCAAAATAAAGCTTTGCTTGAACTTCACTTTGTATCAGTCTCGCTCCTTTGACCATGGACCCCTTATTGGGGGACCCAACATTGGGAACCCAACAATCCCAACCTCTTTCCCACTTTCTTATTGTTGATTATCATCCAAAACCTTTCACTTTGCTCTCTGAAGTCTTATTTCATTGTCAACTATTTTTTTCTACTTATTCAGTCTATTCAGAGAAAGCTCTCCTCATCTCCTTGCTCTAAAGTAATGCCTCAAAGATGATTTCAGGCTGTTTATTGTTTAAATATTTCAGTTATAGTAATTATACTTTTTAATTTTGTATTAGAAAAATATATATCAGAGTCTTCTTTGCATGCATGTTATTACTTAGGTCAAAATTAAAGGAAGACTTTTAATTTTAAAAAAAGGAGATGGTAAGTTGATTTAAATAAAAATACTGAAAAAACAATAGTTTATATAGAAAGTAAGAAATGGCAAAAATCCCAAATGACTGCAGTTTAAGAAGTGCTACCTTCATTTTCCATTGAAAACTTCAATTTCAGTGTCACTTTCTCCATTGTGTGCTGTGCGTTCTCTTATATCCCAGCTACCATTAGGCCAGGAGATGTCAGTTGCATTCTCTCATTATGTTTTCCAGATCTTGACTTTGTTTGACTTCATCTGGAAACTGTCCTCCTTTGAAGTTCACATGTTCGAACTATAGCACCCTCTAAGCCCCATCTTTTCTCTTATAAACATAAAAAGCTTGAGCAATAAGCTCACAGGCTTACACTCCTGTGGTTAGTCTGTATATCTGTGTTTGTGAATTATTAAAAAAAGTATTATATCCCCATTTGTGAAAATTTGGAAGATACAGAAATTAATTCTGTTTATCATTGTTAATGTTTTTTAAACATTGTTAATAGTTTGTCGTATTTTCTTCAGATTATTACGGATATTACTTTGTTTATACTTAATCATTTGACAGTACATCTTAAGAGCTTTTATGTTATTAAGGTTGTCTGTCTTTACAGTATAATATGACTAATCCTTAATTGCCTAGTATAAATAAGTGCCGTCATTTAATCATCCACCTATTGTTGGAAACTTAAATAGTAATAAACTTTAATTATTATATAATTTTTCCAATGAACATCGTTGTATCAGTCTGAATTACTGCATTGGGCTTGATTCCCAGAAGAGGAGCTTCTATGCCAAAGGTCATGAAGGTCTTAAAATAATTTGAAGGGTAACAGGATAAACTGAGGACTCCCTAGGGCCATTCATAAAGAGCAAAGAAAGTGGCTAACAACCCTGCCTTTGAGGCTTTTGTTGTCTAAAGCTATTCCACCAGCTAGCAGCCTTTTATTATGCTGAGTGTGCTTGGTGAACTTGAATGGACTTTTTGAGAAACCCAGAGTTTTGGAGACCTAGGGAAGAGTGAAGAAAAAGTAGAAGAGAAAGATGTGAGAGTAACCAAGAGTAGTGAAACTTTGTGAGAATGAACAGGAATGGTTAAAGAAGATATAATGGGATTTAGGAAAAATCTTTTTATATGGAGCCTACATTCTCTTTCACAAAAAGCTTGTAATGTTTGTTCACACTCTGTCTTCAAGAAGTTCAGGCAGGTCACATGGAAATTTACAGGGCCTGATACACAAAGGCTTGTAAATGCAAACTTCAAAAGAATATCTGCAAAGCTTGCATGCTATGAATCTATAAAGTAGGTATCTGGGTTAAGGCTGTAAGCTTCTAGAACACAAAAAACCATAAAAGAGGCTTTTAGCAGCTGCCTGGTCGTTTTGAATTGGAAGGTGCAGGTGGGAGTGGGGCTTATGGAGAGCCCAGGAATGAGATTCCCTAACTTTACATTTTAAGAACTAGCTGCAAACATGTAATTTTCAACTGCATGGCTACCCACTCCTCACCCCCATCCCCATTAAAAAGGGATTTGATAATTTCTGATGGGGCAGTTTCAATCTAGCATTTTGTTTAAAATCAGGGACTGAAGAACCAGATTACTTGGGTTCAAACCCAAAATCCAAAACAAGGAAATGCCAAAAGTAAATTTAAAAGTTTCCCAAAACAAGGAAAAAGAGAACAGGAGAGAGACTGCCTAGGAGAGAAGCTAGTTTTAAATTCAGAATCACGTAAATGTCATACATATTTTTTGAAAAAATAATAAATCAAATTGTTGGGCTGGTGGAAAGGGCTACTTAAGATGGCGAAAGTTCCCGCCACAAGACCTGAATTCGGACAGCAGAACAAAGACCCAAGCAGGAATCTGAGACCCCCGCCCCGGGCTCCTGTGGACCAATGGGACCCCGATGAGCAGGCGAGATATCTGAATAAGGGAAACTTGCCAAAAGACCCCTGAGCTCCCCTCGAGACCCCTTAAAAGCCCCCTTCTCCCTGCCTTGGGCGCGACTTCCACCACTCTGCTGTCCAGAGTCGCGGAACCTCGCCCCAGGGTGCCCACCTCCTCCCGGCGCAACTTTCTTGGCTCCCATTCTCCTGAGCCCTGAAACTTCGCCGGAGTGTTTTTAATAAATCTTGCCTTGCACCCACTTTGCATGGTGTTGTGTTTATCTAGCCAGAAAATCCATGCCCGACATTCAAAAACAAATTGAAACAAATCAACCTAAGTGTATATCTGGTAGATACCATAACTATGAACAAGAATTATTCTAAATAATTTTATTTTTTTTTAAGATTTTATTTATTTATTTGTCAGAGAGAAAGAGAACACAAGCAGGGGGAGCAGCAGGCAGAGGGAGAAGAAGCAGACTCCCCACCAACAAGGGAGTGTGACCCCGGCGGGGCTCAATCCCAGGACCCCGAGACCATGACCTGAGCCGAAGGGAGACACTCAACCGACTGAGTCACCCAGGTGCCCCCCAAATAACTTTAAAACAATATTTTGTCTCTGCATCACTACTGGATATATCCTAAGGAAAACAAACAAACAAAACAAAACAAAAAAACACTGAAATTGTTTTTAGTGTTCTTGTTAGTATGTTGGTATCATTATTTTGATATTTGGCATACCGGAATTATTATTTTAAAACCTATGTATATAATATACACATAACAGTAAAACAAATGAGTAATTATATTTATATCATTAAGAAACAAGGCTTTTCAAAGCAGCAGAAAAGAGATATAGATATAAAATCAAATATATTTATATAATAAACCATAAACTTATGCTTTATTTATTTTTTAAAAAATATTTATTTCCCAGCACCATTTACAAAAGATGGAACAAAACCAGCAATAAAATGATAATGACTGCACTAGATCAAAAAATGTCTCTGATGTATATATATTTATATATTATTATACATATTATTTATACATATAAATCCCTAACTTCATAATTATATTAAAAAAGAAATTCATTGGCAGCTTTGATGGTTGCTAAGACAGGAACTCAAAAAAAGAAGAAAACAAACATTTATTTATTTTGTCTTTTCTATTTAAGAATATCCCCCCCCCCAAAAAATGATGGAAGTTCTTTAAGAAGAATAAAAAACAATATATTCAGGAGAATATTAGAATTGGAACATCATCATTTTGTAACTTATAAAAAAATAAATGTCAAAGCTATTTAAGAATAGCTTTCTAGGATTTATGGGCCTTTTTTTAAATGGATGGATGACATTCGAGCCGTCTTAAGCTAAGTAAAAGTGGAACAATTATATCATGGTCTGGATGAGATGCAATAGGAATTACACACCATGTCACCTCTCTGTGGTTTTATATTGATGAAGGAAAGAGGGGCAAGAGAAAAGCAAAGCTGATCTCATGAAGTCTGGATCCATTGCCAGATTACTGCAAAAACATGGGTGTGGAGGATCATGTCAATTAATACCCCACTATAATGAGTCCAGTGAACAATGTGAGAAATTCTGAAGTGTCACATAATCTGGTACTTTTAATGACAAATGGCATGAAAGAGGGTGAGAGAGTGGTCAGCATGCAGTACAGAGGTGACCATACCGCACACCCCCTCTCAGAGGCCTAAACACATGCCTCATTCCCAGGCTCCCAACCTCCCAGACTCCAGTCTTCCAAACATGTTCCCTCCAGACTTCTTACCAAACAGGTGAAGCCCTCACCACTGCTTCAGGTTCCAGGTATACCTTTACCGTGGACCACTTCTGTCTCTACACAAAGTGAATGACCAGATGAACTGCCGGGGTTCTGCCCATTGAGAGGATATCCATTTACTACAGTCTTTCAGAGCCATGCCTGAGTAAGGGATAGTCTTAAAAAGTTTATTTTCAACTTGCAACCATATACAAAGACAACCCATTCATGAATCAAGTCTACATTTTCTTCCTCCAACAGCTGACAATGGAGAACCCCTCCCACAAGGCTGAAAAACAGTTGTTAATGCAACCATTGCAGCTGGCATGGGGCGGGGGGTGCTGAGCCATCTGTGCCTGCAGATTACTTGGACTCTCTGGACCAATTTGGGCCTAAACCTCCATATACCACTTCCGTCTTACACAGATTGCTGTCAGGCTTGCCCAATGATATGACCTGATGGGTCTGACTCAAGATAGATCATTCTTACTACATGGTCATTTGATGTCCTTGGGTCAGAAGCTCAGGTTCTGAGTCCAGTAGTATGCCAGGAAATGTTCTTAAGCATCACATAGCTTTCTTTTGCAAATTGTGTATCTATTTAGTCTCATTAAAAGAGAGAAATGACTGCATAACTGGAACAGGAAAAGTTTAATACAAAGAATTATCAACTATAAGGATTAGAAGAATGAGGAATTGGTTAGTAAAAAGTAGGAAAACTTAGCAAATGTAGAGAGTATCCAGTATAGCCTGGGACTGAGATCAAGAACCTAGGGAGGAGTCTCACCACTCCACCCCAGAGATGAGATCCCGGCCTTACGTCAGGAACTGAGAAAGTTTTAATATTTTTTCCTTGCAGGCTGAGAGATTAGCCTGTCACAAATTTGTAGACACTAGAGAAAAACACCAGATTCTGCAGTGAAGACATAGGACTTCATTACTCAAAGCACAGAATGGGAAAATTCCTAATTGGAGGCAATTTACCACAAGCCCCCTCTCTCAATCCCCAAAGAGGGATACTGGAGGAAGATGCTGGCCACTGGGTGATGATAGGAAGTGTGCATTGAAGGAGGCAGGAGCTGGAGAAGCTGAAAGTGTTGCAGGAGCCTGCTGCTAGAGCCCTGGGACACTACGCGCACTGCGGAGAGCCTGCCTACCAGGGATGATGGACATGGGGAGCGCACTCCTTTTGTCTTTACAGTGTCCCTTCAGTGCCCTCAACTAACAAGGCTTCAGTGCCAGCTTCCAAAACAAAAGACTCATTTAAAGGACTTATTTAAAGGCCTTAGCTCTATTTTAACAGAGCAGGCAGATGTATGAATTTCGAACAGAGAGTAGATAGACTGACAATCAAGATAATATGATCATTATCCAGAATGTAGGGGTCTACATGTTGACTCTGCTTTTCATACTTACCAGAAGTTCCACAGAGCATCTTTTTCTGCCAGAGTTTGCTCTAATACCCTTGGATATGTGGGGTTATCTGGTCCAAGTAGATCTACTTACACCACAGCCAGAATATGTTCTAAGGGCATTTGTTGTTCTGAGTCTACGTTTCAAAGCTAGTAGGCTTCCATGTCATCCAATAAATTGGGATAATATTGCAGGTGCGGAATATACTGCTTCTAAAATACAAATGAGTTTACCAAGCACTATACTTATTTCTTGTTGGTAGGGGGTGCAATAAGTTGCTCTTTACTTTGGAAGAGATGCCCCAGCATTGTGACATCATAAATGTAGTGTACCGATGTTTTGTTTTGTGATATGTTCACAAGATCCAGGTCACTTGACTATACATGACAGGGGGCGTGTGAGTTATCATGGGCTTGAAGCAAGACCACCAATGTATACTGTTGTCCATTCAATGAATGCATATTGCATGTGACTCTTCTTCCTGATGGGAATAGAGAACTCATTCCATGTGCTAGAGGCTCTGTTAATCCACCCTAGGAAGATACCACAGTGGGTGCAGCAAATGCAATTAGGACTACCACCAGACTAAATTTGAAGCAGTTCACTGCCATTCACCATGACCCATCCAGTTTTTGCAGCAGGCAACCCAGTAAATTAAACAAGGGTATCATGAGAATTTATTACAATAGCTTTTTGTTTAAGTTCAGTGAACCAATGTGTGGGATCTTCAAATTGCTGAGTACAACTGATCTAATTTTATCTTTAGGATTAGGGGAATTACCACCATTTGGGTTCTTGAATCAGCTACAAGATGGACCTTAACCAGATCTTCTGTTCTAATCGGGGGCCAGGATAGGGCTCAGGGTCCAGCATAAATTCAGATCCTGTAGCCACAAGCCCCTAAAACATATAGGCATTCCTCTTTTCCTAGTGTATGTTTATGTGAGTAAATAGCCATGGGTCACTTTGGATAATGATTGAAGAATTATGACTGCATACATCTGTGGTAATATTGTTGAGTTATTCCTCGTAAGAGGCCTCTTATTAGGTAAGTGAATTGTGGGTCTGAGAACTGGCTAAAGTCTGAAAACTAGAAATGAAATTAGAACTTTCTGTCAGATCAGCTAATCTTGGCCTTTTGCTCATTCTTTCTTGATCTCTTTGATTATATATTTATATATTGATTATATATATTAAGCTGTAACTTTATATTGGCTGCCTATCAATATTGCCCTTAGGAACCATGTTTCCTGAACCATTTTCATAAAGTCCTTTAGATCAGACCCACTAGCTAAAATTATAATATTCTGACTTTGCTGTTCATTAAAATAATTACATCTACTTTGCTTTTGATAGCTATCCAATACCTATCACCTTCCCCACTTCCATTGCTACTAGAAAGCCCCATGTCTCTTACTTAGTATTGCTAGTGACCCTTCATGCATGTATTATTTTTTCTACTTGATGCACAGTGTCCCCCAGGCCCTCCTGAGGAACATGGTCACCTGGTAGATAATTTTTAGCTTTATATAGTGGATATGCTCTAACATGTCCTCTTCTTAAGCCTTCAGATTTTTTGTGACTCTGATTTTTCCAAGCTTTGAAAAAGGTGTCCCACCAGGGAACTAGAACCTTCATAGGGAATCTTACCAGAATATTAGATCCTACAACATGGGGATGTCCCTTAATATTAACAAAATCTCACTTGCTCAGTTTTATATTCTGCTACTCACCACCCCATCCACCTTCTGTCCCCTGACTCCCAATCATTCATCATTCCTGGGAACCTGGGAACCACATCCAGACATATTTTCCCCACACTTGTCTATACATGTTAGCCACATCTCTCAACTATTTCGGTGTAAAATTCCTTTCTAACTGAGCAGGTCCAGCACTTCTCCAATTGGGTTATGCTAAGCATTGGCCAATTATCCTCAGCTGAGGGTAAGTAGTCTTAGAAGGTACCAGTCTCCTTCTGCTTCATTTGAAGCTGGGAATGGGAGTCTCTATCATCCAAGAGAGATAATGGGCCAATTCAGCAAACAGAGGTTTAAGGGATCTGAGCATTCAAAATTTTCGATCATATCTAGCCAGACATTCCTGTCACAAGTATCAGAGTTCCACTTCTCTATCAAAACCCTTACCTGGGCATAGGAGACTCATATATTGTGAATTCAGCTTTTCTGAAGTTTTAAAAATTAAGTCTTATACTTGATTTTCAGCTTTGTCTGTGTCTAGCTGCAGATGAGTGGTTTCTTTATATGCTTTCAAGAAGGCCCCTTGATTCTCACAATTAGTTTTAAGTTGTTGATTAATAGATCTGAACTTGACACTTTCCTTTTCAATTCATCAACATCTATCTTTTCTCAGTATGTCAATGGCATTTAGCAATAGCAACCAATTCCACAGTGTCTAGAGCTGCCATTTATCCCATACCTCTAAAATTCCCAAGACAGCATAACAGCTAATGCATCTCCTTCCAACCTCCCAGTTAGCCATAGGTGAAAGTGTTAGTGATCGCATTGCTATAGAGTAATCTACCTCCCATCCATCTTTGGGTCCTCTTTGCCACCTACCTGTGAGTGAGCCAACCCTAGATCCCAGACTTGGAGTCTGTTTCCCAGCACAACACCTGGTATTAACTATTTTAGTTCCAATTAGAAGCAGAGCCTAAAAGAGTGGGTTATGTTCAAGTGATTTTTCAAAAAAAGGAAGAGTACCTACAGGAGAATGAGGCCAGTGTAAAACAGCTAAGTAAGAATGTGGTCTTATCTGGAGACTAGCTTCCACCTGATGCCCAAGGTACTTCTGGTGAGCATTTTGAACCCATGTGCCAGGCAGTTGTTGGGTCAGCCAAGGTTTTTCCCTTACTTGGGTGTGTGTGTGGTGGGTGGGCAGAGAGGGTGGGTGATGATGGGAGGCACAATTTCCTTGGAAAGATTAACTCCCATTTTGTCAAATGCAATTCTCCAGTGAAGGGAAAAGGCTGTAAGTTATTAGCCAACACTCACAGAACCTAAGATGGGTGCACCAGCTAGTGAAGGTATCTGTATGGAAGTCCAATAGGGAAAACATGTGATATCTAAGACTGGCTTTACAATACTCTGGTAAAGAAAAAGAAGGAAGGAAAAGATGAAGGAGGGATCGAAAGAGGGAGGGAGGTAAAGGAAAGAGAGGAAGGGAAGGGAAGAGAAGGGAAGGGAAGGGAAGGGGGGAGACAGAAGGGAGACAGAGGAGAGAGAAGGGGAAGGCTAATGGTAAGGATAAATAGAACAAGAGCAGTCGAAATTTTGCAATTCTTGAAGTAAAGTGAATGGTACATAGGGGTTCACTATGCTATTTTTTTTTAATGTTATTTAAAATTTCAATAATGAAAGTTTTCTTATTTTCTTTTTAAGTCAGTCTCCAGCATTTCCTATCTGTACAATTTTGGGGAGTTTACTTAACATTTCTGTGGAGCAGTTTCCTCATCTATAGAATGCATGTCATAGTAGTAATATCCCAATGGGCTATTTTGAGAAATGCCTGAGTTAAACACATGTAAAGTGTTTGGGATAGTTTCTGACAGAGTAAGCACTGTGTTATGATTGTTGTTTTTTAAAAGTCTGTCCCACACAACCCTTGAAATAGAGCTGTGAACTTGTCCCATGATAAAAGGAAAATTCTCAAATCAATCTGCATCCACAAGCTATGCTGCCCATCAAGTTCTAGAGCCCATAGCCGATGGACAATCTGCTTATTAACACAGAGAGAAGATGTTGTCTTGGACATCTGAGAATGAAATACCGTCTCTTGAATTTGAGACAATGGAGGACTCCAGCATGGTAAGAAGTAGCAGTCAACACTGTGTGACTTTCCTTTCCTTTATATTTATAAATCTGCAAGACTTGTGATAAATCTAAGTGGCATTAAACGATGAGTCTAAGAACTCCCTTGGCCTTTCCCAAGACAGAAAATTTGGTAGGATTTTTTCAGTGTGAATGTGATGCAGTCTTCATTAGTACATCCCATTTTTTTAAATTAGTGCTTTTAGAATTAGTTTGTTGACTCTCTTAGTTTTGTAAGAAGACTGCTTGACGGTCCTCTTGTGTAGATTCAGGGTAAGAGCTGAGATTGACAAAGAGGCCAAGTTATATAAGGATCTTCATCCAAATTGCCATATTATTACTGGGAAAATATATTATTTACATTCCTCTACCAATAATGTGTTACGATTCCAGTTTTTAAATGCTCTCACCGGCACTGTGAATTACCCATTTTTCAACTTTGTTCACTTGATAGGCATATAACCATATCCTCCTTTTTATTGAGAAAAGAGACATCTGTTGTGCATAAATTCCGTAAGCTCTCTTTTTCTTTGCTTTAAGACTATCTATAATTATACCTTCCTTTATCTCCTCCCCTTAAGCTTTAGAAGTTGTTGGCATCCCTCCTTCCCTTCCACATTAACTTACTACTTATGATCTGATTCCTATGCCCATACATTTTCTTCTGAAACTTGCTATATTAGTTTTGCTCTCTCACTGGTAACTTCAATTCTTCCTTCTTTGGTTATTACTTCCTTTATGCCTGAAACATGAGTGAGTTTCTATCATCTTAAAATTATTTTTTTCTTGATCTGCATTACCTAGAACTTGCCACCTCCTTTTTTCTGCCTTATCCAAAGTTTTTTAAAAAAGTATAATTGAGTCACTGAAATAAGATTTCTATGTGTAACTTCTCATTACAATTATTTTGGAAAAAATTTCAATTACTTCGTTTGTCAAGGAAGGACATTAATTCTAATGGTTGCCTTCCATTTCATGTCATATTTCATTTCTTCAGATTATTTGGCTACAGTGACACTTTTCTTTTCCTCAAGCCTGTTATCCATTGGTTTTTGTGCTAGAAATTGCTTTATTTTGTTGTTTTCAGATTTTCTCAACAAATATTCATCACCTCTCCTTTTTATTCTTTTCCTTCTAGTGTTGCAACCAGAAACTCCAGGACCTGTGTTTCCCAAATTCCCTTTCCACCAGAGTTCTGAAGTAATTTACATTCTGATAAAGAGAATTTGCTCAAGATTTGGAATACAGAAAAGAAGCAAAAATCAATGATTCTTGGGACGCCTGGGTGGCTCAGTTGGTTAAGCGGCTGCCTTCGGCTCGGGTCATGATCATGATCCCAGCGTCCTGGGATCGAGTCCCACATCGGGCTCCTTGCTCAGCAGGGAGCCTGCTTCTCCCTCTGCCTCTGCCTGCCATTCTGTCTGCCTGTGCTCGCTCTCTCCCCCTTTCTCTCTCTGATAAATAAATAAAATCTTAAAAAAAAAATCAATGATTCTTCCTGTGAAATCAGTGGGTAAATGAAAAGGCTTCTGCAAACATGTAGATAGCTGTGGTTATTAGCAGCAATTCCAGAAGTTCCAACCCAAGCAGCCGCGAAAACTTCCTGCTTCCTTGAGGTGGGAGGCTCTCTGACTCTATCACTTTGAATAGCTTTATATGCACCAAAGTCCTCCTAACAAATCTCTCCCTTATTGTAGGATGGTTATGTCATTGTGACAAGAGGCTGACTAGTTAGCTCCTATGAAAAGTGTTTTGGTGTACATTCTGATTGTCCTTCTATGTTTTAGCCCTTTCATTCTCTGTCTTGTTTGCAGTATTCATTATCTTTCTGCATTCCTTACATATTCATGATCTTTGGTGCTCTTCTCTTCATATTCTATACTGTTTCTCAACTCACTATCTTATTCTACACTATTTCTACCTCACCCTTCCCTATACATTCTAGAGCTCCAGAACATTCATATTTTTCAGCTTTGCCTTAGGGTGAGAGATGATCCCACAATTTCCATAGCTTAAAACAAACAACAGAGGTTTACTAGTCACTTGGATTTCATGTCAACTGTGGGTCATTATGAGTTGGATGTGAGTCTGAGTGCCTATTTAGAATAAGCTGTTTTCATATGGTTCTCAAAGCTTCTGCTTGGATGTGGCACATATCACATGTCACATGATCAAGCATAGCATGAATGGGGTAGCGATGTATACTGTTCCCATGGAGGCACTCCACAGCTCATAACTGTAATTGTAGCAATTGTAGGACTATACAGTCTTCCTATAAAGATGTGAAAATGAATATCTAGGAACCATAATTCAACCTAATGTAATATCAGTACTACTAATATTATTGATACAAAATAGCTATAATATATAGCATTCCCTCTATGGAAACCTTCAGAATACTTTTCATGTATTACTTCATCCACCATTACTTTCATTCCACCATGTAAACTATAGTCAGATATATCCAGAAAGATAAATTAGCAAAGGTTTGTTTTGCTGGAGTAGAAACCAATGTAGTCCATAAGCTGGTAAGAACATTTCAACCATATCTTTGAGAAATTGCTGGAGGATTAGTGCATGCTAGCAGGAGAGTGAAAGGCTTCCAAAAATTATTGTCATAGGAAGACCCCACACACTTGCAGGGTTTTCCTTAGGAGCCCTGCGAGGTTTTCACAGGAAGAATTCCAAGAGAGCACCTACATGAAATTGCCAGGGCAAGAGAAAGAGTAATCGTTGTGAAAACCTTCCCAACTTCCCAACTTTTCTCTTTAACAAAAGAGTTACCTTTCACCATTTTAGCATATTACCTGCCCACCACCCCATCAACAACCCTCATTTGTTCTCTATAGGTAAGAGTTTCTTATGCTTTGCTTCCCTCTCACCCCCCTCAACCATTCCCTAATATTCATCTTTTTTAAAAATTTTATTTATTTATTTGACACAGAGAGAGAGAGAGAGATCACAAGTAGGCAGAAAGGCAGGCTGAGAGAGAGCGGGGAAAGCAGGGAGCTCAATGTGGGGCTGGATCATGACTCAAGCTGAACAGAGAGGCTTAACCCATTGAGCCACCCAGGTGCCCTATCTCTTTTGTTTCTTAAATTCCACTTAGGAGGGGCACCTTGGTGGCTCAGTGGGTTAAGCCTCTGCCTTCGGCTCAGGTCATGGTCTCAGGGTCCTGGGATCGAGCCCCACATCAGAGTCTCTGCTCGGTGGGGAGCCTGCTTCCTCCTCTCTCTCTGTCTGTCTCTCTGCCTACTTGTGATCTTCGTCTGTCAAATAAATAAATAAATAAATCTTAAAAAAAAAAACACTTAGGAGTGAAATCTTACGGTATTTGTCTTTGGAAGACTTATTTCGCTTAGCATAATACAGTCTAGCTCCATCCATGTCATTGCAAATGGCAACAACTCTTTTCAGTGGCTGAATAATATGCCATTTTATATATATATATATGCCACCTTTTCTATATCCATTCATCAGTTAATGGACATTTGGGCTCTTTCCATAATTTGGCTATTGTTGATAATGCTGCTATAAACATTGGGGTGAATGCAGCCCTTTGAATCTTTATTTTTGTATCTTTTGGGTAAATACCTAATAGTGCAATCGCTGGGTCATAGGGTAGTTCTATTTTTAAATTTTTGAGGAATCTCCATACTGTTTTCCAGAATGGCTGCATTAGTTTGCATTCCCAGCAACAGTGTAAGAGGGTTCCCCTTTCTTCACAACTTCACCAACAAATAATTTTTCCTGAGTTGTTAATTTTAGCCATTCTGACAGGTGATAGATTATCCTGGTTTTGATTTGTATTTCCCTGATGATAAGTGATGTTGAGTATTTTTCATGTGCCCATTAGCTATCTGGGTGTCTTCTTTGGAAAAATGTATATTCGTGTCTTCTGCCCATTTCTTAACTGGATTATTTTGTGGGTATGGGTTTGATAAGCTCTTCATTGTTGGTGTATAGAAATGCAACAAATTTCTGTGGGTTGATTTTTTTATCCTGTGACTACTGAATTTGTGTCATTTCAGAAATTTTTAGTGGATCCTTCAGGTTTTCTACATAGAGTATCATGTGGTCTATGAAGAGTAAAAGTTTGACTTTTTCTTTGCCAGTTTGGATGCCTTTTATTTCCTTTTGTTGTCTGGATGCCTTTTATTTCTTTTTGTTGTCTTATTAGTGAGTCTAGGACTTCTAGTACTATGCTGAACAGCAGTGGTGAGAGTGAACATCCCTGTCATGTTCCTGACCTTTGGAGAAAAGCTCTGTTTTCCCCATTGTAGATGATTAGCAGTGGTTTTTTCATATACAGCCTTTATGATGTTGAGGTATGTTCCTACTACTCCTACTTTGTTGAAGGTCTTTATAAAAAAATGAATCCTATACTTTGTCAAATGCTTTTTCAGCATCTTTTGAGAGGATCTTACAGTTCTTACCCTTTTTATCATTAATGTTGTATATCATATTGATTTGTGAATATTGAACCACCCCTACAGCCCAGGAATAAGTCCTACTTGATTTTGTGAGTAATTCTTTTAATGTACTGTTGGATTCAATTTGTAAGTATCATGTTGAGAATTTTGTACCCATGTTCATCAGGGATATTGGCCTGTAGTTCTCCTTTTTAGTAGGGTCTTTATCTGGTTTCGCAATTAAGGTAATTCTGGCCTGATGGAATGAATTTGGAAGTTTTCCTTACATTTATATTTTTTAGGACACTCTGAGAGGACTAGGTATTAACTCTTCTTTAAATGTCTAGTAGAATTCCTTTAGGAAACCATCTGGTGCTGGGCTTTGTTGGGAGATTTTTGATTATTGATTCAAAGTCTTTGCAGATTATGGGGCTGTTCTGATTTTCTGTTTCTTCCTGTGTCAGTTTTCATAGTTTATATGTTTCTAGGAATTTTTCCCTTTCTTCCAGATTGCCCAATTTATTGGTATATGATTTTTCATAATATTTCTTTTCAATTGTTCATATTTCTTTACTGTTGGTTGTGATCTCTCCTCTTTCATTCATGATTTTATTTACTTGGGTGCTTTGCTTTTCTTTTGATAAGTCTGGCTAGGTGTTTATCAATTTATTAATTCTTTCAAAGAACCAGCTCCTAGTTTCATTGATCTGTTCTACTGTTTTGTTGTTGTTGTTATTGTTATTGAATCACTTATTTCTGTTCTAATCTTTATTATTTCTCTTCTTCAGCTGGCTTTAGGCTTTTTTTGCTATTGCTTTTCTAGCTCCTTTAGATGTAAGATTAGGTTGTGTATTTGAGAATTTTTCAGCTTCTTGACGTAAGTTCGTATTGCTATACTTCCCTCTTATGGCCACTTTTACAGCATTCCAGAGGTTTTGGACTATTGTGTTTTCATTTCATTTGCTTCCATATATTTTTTATTTCTTCTTTAATTTCCTGGTTAACCCATTCATTCCTTAGTAGGATGTTCTTCAACTTCCATATATTTGTCATCTTTCCATTTTTTTCTTGTGGTTGACTTCAGGTGTTTCATAACACTGTGGTCTGAAAATATGCTTAGTAGGATCTCAATCTTTTTGTACTTGTTGAAGTTTGATTTGTGACACAGTATGTGATCTATTCTGGAGAATGTTCCATGTGCACTCAAAAACAACGTGTATTCTGGTGTTTTAAGGTGAAATGTTCTGAACATATCTGTTAAATCCATCTGATCCAGTATGTCATTTAAAGCCATTGTTTCCTTGTTGATTTGTTGCTTAGATGATCTGTCCATTGCTGAATTGGGGTGTTACAGTCCCCTACTATTATTATATTGTTATCAGTGAATTTCTTTGTGTTTATTATTAATTGATTTATATATTTGGGTGCCCCAAGTTGGGAGCATAAATATTTACAATTTTTAGATGTTCTTGTTAGATAGACCTCTTTACTATGAATAATAAAGTATGGCTACTCTGGCTTTCCTTTGATGTCCATTAGCATGAAAAATGGTTCTCCACCCTCTCCCTTTCAACTTCAGGTGCCCTTAGGTCTAAAATGAGTCTCTTGTAAGAGCGTATAGATGCGTCTTGTTTTTCCATTCTGATACCCTATTTCTTTTGGTTGGAGCTTTTAGTCCATTTTCGTTCATAGTGGTAATTGATATGAATTTAGTACAACTGTGTTACCAGTAAAGTTGGTATTTCTGGGGATTTTCTATGTTTCTTTCAGTCTTTGTTGCTTTTGGTCTTTCTTTCCCATTCAAAGAGTCCCTTCATAATTTCTTGCAGGGCTGGTTTAGTGGTAACAAACTCCTTTAGCTATTGTTTGTCTGGGTAACTCTTTATCTCTCCTATTTTGAATGACAGCCTTGCTGGATAAAGAATTAGTGGATGCATACTTTTCCTATTCATACTTTTCCCATTGATTATATCATGCCATGCACGTTTCTGTGGACAGATCTGCTGCTACTTAATTTGTCTTCCTTTGCAGGTTAGGAATTTCTTTTCCCTTTTGTTTTCAGGATTCTTATCTATTTTGCAAATTTTACTACACTATGTTTTGGTGTTGGCCTGTTTTTATTGATTTTGGTGGGATTTCTCTGTGTCTTCTACATTTGGATGTGTATTTCCTTCCCCAGATTAGAAAAGTTTTCATGTATAATTTGTTCAATAAACCTTATGCTCCCTCTCATCTTTCTTCTCCTTCTGGGACTTCTATGATATGAATGTTATTACACTTTATGGGGTCACTGAGTTTCCTAAGTCTACATTCATGATCCAGTATTTTTCTTCTCCTCTTCTTTTAGCTTATTTTCCATAATTTTATCTTCCATATCACTTATTTGTTCCTCTGCTTTTTCAATTCTTGTGATCATTACATCCATTCAGTTTTGTATCTCAGTTTTAGCACTTTTTATTTTGGTCTCACTGGTTTTAGGTGTTTTATCTCTGTGGTAAGGAACTCCTTGATGTTTTCTATGCTTTTCTCAAGCCCAGCTAGTATCCTTATGATTGTTGTTTTAAATTCCATTTCAGGCATTTTTACCTATACCTGTTTTTTTTTTTAAGATTTTATCCATTTATTTGACATACAGAGATCACAAATAGGCAGAGAGAGAGGCAGAAATAGAGGAAGGGAAGCAGGCTCCCTGCTGAGCAGAGAGCCCAATGTGGGGCTCAATCCCAGGACCCTGGGATCATGACCTGAGCCAAAGGCAGAGGCTTTAACCCACTGAGCCACCCAGGCGCCCTCTACCTGTTTTGATTAGATCCCTGACCATGACTTCTTTCTCTTTCTTTTGGGGTGAATCCTTCCATCTTGCCATTTTGTCTAGGTTTCTATCTTCTATGTGTTAGTAAAGCCTATTATGTTTCCCTGCTTTTGAGACAAATGGCAATATAATGAAGAGGTCCTTTATTGTTCAGGGCATGGTCCTTCAGGAAGTGTCAGAGGCAGGCCCCTGGCCACGGCGGCCTCCGCCATTAAAAGATGGCGCCTGGCTAGTTGCCAGGTTAGGATTGCCTCGTGAGACTAAGCAGAATGCCCAAAGAGGAAGTAAACAGCATTGGTTGCTAGCGAAGTTGTTCGTTTAGGTGCACAGCCTGATTTGCTCCCTCTTGTACCCTGCTCGCTGATTGGTCATGTAAGCGTATATAAGTGTGTAGACTTGCAGAAATAAAGAGAGAGAGAGAAGATGCATCCGAACCAGGGCGTCTTGTCGTCCTTGCGGGGCGAGGGCGATAAATGGCGCCGGCACCCGGGAACTAAAAAAAGGAATCTTGCAAGGTAATCCGCAGGAAAGCGGGGAGTAAAGGTCCGCAGGTAAGCGGGGACATTAGCCATGTTCAAAAGTGGGAATTCCGTGGTAAAGCGGGGAGTAAAAATAGAAAAACCTTGCAAGGGAGAAGTCCGCAGGTATGTGGGGTAAAACCACGACAAAGGTGGTGGGAAACTTGTACAAGACCGCAACAAGAAGCGGGGCAGCCATAGAGCCGGGATTTTCTTATCGAAACCACAGGTAAACGGGGAAGGGACCACGATCAAAGTGGTGGGAATCTTGTACAAGTCCGCAATAAGAAGCGGGGCGGCCTTAGAGCCGGAATTTAGCGGCGAGTCTTTAACGTCCACGTCTGTTGTCTGTGTGTTCATAATGGGATCTGAAGTATCTAAAGTGCGGTTGGAAGGGTCTTTAGAAGACCTGCTGAAAGCCAATGGAACTCCACTAAAAGCAAAAACTGCTCGGGCCTTTTTGAATACAGTGGAAAAGGCGGCTCCATGGTTCCAGATGAAGGCTTTCTAAACATACCTCAATGGGACCACTTAGGGGAGGATTTGAAGAAACAGGACAATAAAACGCCTTTGCTACCCGGAACCCTGGCAATATGGACCTTAGTCCGGGGATGCCTGGTGGGGCCTAAACCCAAATGTGAATCAGCTCTACAAGAGGGAGCAGAGGCATTGGAGGAAGTGAAAGAGGAGAATTTGTCTTTGCCATTGAGGACCCGGTGCAACAGGCGAGACATTATCACAAGCTGTTCCATGTGAATGCTTTAACTCTTCGCCTCAAATTTAACATAACAAAAGCACTGGCACGGGACACAGTAGTCTCCTGCAGAAATTGCGTGATCTTATTACCTGCACCGACCTTGGGGGTTAATCCTAAGGGTTTGTTACCTAATCATATATGGCATATGGATGTCACACATGTTTCATAATTTGGAAAGTTAAAATATGTTCATGTCTCTGTAGATACCTGCTCTGGAATAATTTTCACCTCAGTGCATGGGGGGAGGGGAATCCAGAGATGTTATCGCCCATTGCCTACAGGCTTTCGCGGCATGGGGAAAGCCACGCCAATTAAAGACATAATTTTCCAGGCTACATATTACAACCCTTTAAAGCCTTCCTACAACAACTTGACATTCACTTGATACATGGAATACCCTATAACCCACAAGGACAGGGTGTTGTGGAGCGTGCACATCTTACAATAAAAAATGCACTTTATAAACAAAAAGGGGGAATAGGGGACACCTTCAGGTCCCCTAAAGATAAGCTCAACACCATTCTCTTTATTTTGAATTTTTTAACGTTGCACAAAACGGGTAAATCAGCTGCAGACAGACATGCAAGTGATGCTGCTGCTTCCCCTAAGCCTTTAGTACTTTGGAAGGACATCCTCACAGGAAAGTGGAATGGACCAGATCCAGTGTTAGTATGGAGTAGGGGGTCTGTATGTGTTTTTCCACAGGAAAAGGAGGCTCCAATTTGGATCCCAGAGCGGCTGGTGAGTGCAGCCTTGCCTCCAAACACCAGTCATGATGCTGAAGATGCGGATGATAACTCTGGGGATGCTACACCTGCTGTGGCAGACTTCAAGCCAGAGAGCTGTGGGCAGTGGTTAAAGCATGGCTATATCCTTTACCAGTGACTAACTCTTCTCTCATATTCCCTCCTCTCCCTTTGATGCATGGCAGGTCTGTAACTTGCTAGAAGCATGTACTGATATCTCAGCAGTGTCCATGTTAAATGGTGGCAAATTCCTCAACTGTTCTTATAAACAAAATGACTCTAGTATCTTTGAGACAACAGTTAATGTGTCTTGTCCCAATAATATTACTTATCAGCCCACTCCCATATGGGTCTCGCCACCGTTTTTCCTCGTAACAAATGCTAGTGAGCTGAATGATACGTTGAATTGCACTAAGAATTGCTGTCTTTCCCAGTGCTGGAATGTTAGGGCCTTCAAGCTGGCTGTGATTATGCGTATCCCTACCCATGTTCCTATCCCAGTTTCCATTCCAGAGGACAAGTTACCGGTGGTGCTATCCAGAAAGAAGAGAGATTTTGGTATCACAGCCGCAGTTGTGACAGCATTGGCTATATCTACAGCAGCTGCCACGGCAGCAGCAGTCTCGCTTGCTGCAACTATACCCACTGCGGAAGCTGTGAACACCCTTGCAGAAGGAACGGCGGCTGCCCTTCAAACATAGACTCAGATCAATGCACATCTATCTGCAAGCAGAAATCCTGATAGTCAACCAGAGAGTGGATTTGGTTCAAGAACAAGTGGACATATGGGGGCCCTATTGGGACTGGGATGTATAATACCCTTCCCGGCAATTTGTGTAACCCCCATAGCCTATACTAATATGAGTGACTAACAGAATGTCTTCCGACAGCTCTCCCAATACTTGAGGGGGAATTAGTCCGCAGAATTCCAAAACTATACTTAGCACCTGGTACTAGGAATCACAAGGATAAATAACACTAGAGTTGAGCTTGCAACCCTCCCAGAGATAATCAAAACATTGCAAGATGTGTTAACCTTTACGAAACAATGGGCTAGCATAATTGGTCTGATAACAATCCTTGTAGTGGGCTTGATTCTGCTAGTATTTGGAGGCAACAGCAACATAGGCAACAGCAAGCCATGGTGCAGGCCTTGTTAGCCATCGAGGCTGGAACATCCCCCCAAATATGGCTAAGTATGCTGGATCGGTAGTCAACGACGGGTAAGATTGGTGGGGGAAATATACCAACCTAAGACAGGACGCAGATCATTGATATCTGCCGTCTGATGATGGGTAAGGATATTCCCCGCCACTGACAACCTAAGACAGGCACAATCCCTGCCATAAAAGAAAAAAGGGGGAGATGTTGGAGGCAGGCCCCTGGCCACGGCGGCCTCTGCCATTAAAAGATGGCGCCTGGCGAGTTGCCAGGTTAGGGTGGCCTCGTGAGACTAAGCGGAACGCCCAAAGAGGAAGTAAACAGCATTGGTTGCTAGTGAATTTGTTCATTTAGGTGCACAGCCTGATTTGCTCCCTCTTGTACCCTGCTCGCTGATTGGTCATGTAAGCGTATATAAGTGTGTAGACTTGCGGAAATAGAGAGAAGATGCATCCGAACCGGGGCGTCTTGTCGTCCTTGCAGGGCGAGGGCGATAAGGAAGTGTTTCTGGTGTATGCTTTGTGCACTCTGCTCTTGTGTTTTGCCCACTTTTTCCTCAGGTTGGTCCTCTGGAGAGTTTCTCCTTGCTTATAGTGGGGAGTGTTTGGTCCTTGTCCGGTGTGTGGTGAGTTTTAACTAAGTGTTTTGCAGCACTCTATGGTCAGTAGACTTGGTGTGTGCAAGGAGTTTCTTCTGTAGGAGTGGACTGTTTCTGCTGTGACTCTCAAGCACATTTGTCCTAGTTCAGAAGCACCTGCAGAGCACAGTGGGGCAGGATTTGGTGTAAGTGGCTCAAGCCTCCATTATGGGGCACTGGGTGCTCGCTGAAGTCCATCCATGCTAATGTGTGGCAGCGGGAGCGGGGTATGACCTGCTTTCTTCCTGGGAGAGGGGAGTTTGAGCATGCTGCTGTTCAGGAAACCCCAAAGAAGAACAAACAATTTCCCCTCATTTGTCCCAGGCATCCTTCAGATCCCTGTCTTCAGCTTTTCTGTGTCTGAACCATCTACCTGCCTGCTAAGTGCAATACTCCTATGTTTCATCTTAGGCATGCTGGCTGGGTTTCAAAACTCCAAATTTTATGGGACCAGTTGGGCATGGGCCTGCACTGATCCTCTGGTGGAGGGTCTTGCAGCACTGGGACTGGTACCAGTTTGTCCCAGAAGGGCAGTTGCAAGAATGCACAGGGGTTTGGGGTTTATGGTAAAGCTCAGCAAAAAACTAGCATCTGGGTCATCTGCCCTCAGGAAGGGGTCTCTGCTCATATACTAATGAATCAATGGTGCCCATTGGCTCTTGTGTCCCTGGGGAGGCAGTACTACCTCTCCCAAATGCACTCCAAGAAGGGGAACTGTCTCTCCCAGTGTGACCCAAGGGATCCTCAGACCATTCTGCCCACTCCCAGGCTTCTGCCCCCCTTCTCCACTGGAGGACCTCTATGCCTGCTCCACCTGACAATGGCGCAGACTTCTAAAACTTTAGTTTTTGAGCTCCACTGCTTGTGAAAACTTGCAATAAATCAGCCTCTCTGGTTTTCTCCATCAGTAGTTTTGGGGAAGTGTTTTTCTTGTGCAATGTCCTATGCTCTATTCTCTCTTTCTCCTCTCTCCCTGATCAGGGCTCTCTCCCCTCTATAGCATTGGTGATTCTTTTCTCCCTCAAATCACATCTCCATATCTCCTACGTTTCACAATGTGGCCTCCTTTCTCCCTCTAGTTGTTCAGTTTGTTTTCTTAGTCCTCAGATTGATTTCCTGGGTGTTCAGAATGATTTGCTATTTATCTGTGTTTGCAGGATGAGGGAAGCATAAGGTCCTTCTACTATCCTGCCATCTTAACCTGCATTTCTCCATTGCATTTCTAAATATTCTAAAATAGAAGTTAGAAGGCATGAGGAAATAAGCATTGGAAGGGTGGCAGGCAAAAACTTGAATTTATGGACTCTTGTTTGTGAATGATAGAAATTGGACTGGAAACCAGCTAAGGGAAAATAGGATCTATGTGGCTCACATACCTGAGAGGTGTTAAGGGTGTGGAGAGAGCCCAAGGCTACTGCAGTGTTATCAGAGCACTTTCTGTCTCAGCTTTGCTTTCCTTTAGAGACTCTTCATGAAGTGATGAAGCTGGCCCTCAGCTTCTCTAGGCTTAGAGCTTGTGGAGCTTTACCAATTTTCTCCCCCTTAAGAATTATAATTGGTGGGGCACCTGGGTGGCTCAGCGGGTTAACCCTCTGCCTTCAGCTCGCGTCATGATCTCAGGGTCCTGGGATCAAGCCCCACTTCGGGCTCTTTGCTCAGCGGGGAGCCTGCTTCCCCCCTTCTCTCTCTGCCTACTTGTGATCCATCAAATAAATAAATAAAAATCTTTAAAAAAAAAGAATTATAATTGGTGCTTTTGGATCATGAATTTGCTTCTGGTGATGGAGGCAAGGCCTTTTCCTAGGTAGTCCTATCATTTTCATATGGATGGAGAAAACCACTTCCGGAGAAGCCAGGGCATATGGCAGGGGGGAAAAATTTACATGTCCACTGCACAGACTAGAATGCCAGGATGGAAGATATTGAAAGTTACATGAATAGATAAAATCATATGTGTCATGGGAAAAACAAAACAAAACAAAACGTGAAAGTGGTGAATTAAGGAAACATCAAAATTTGTATTTTATATGAAGAAAGTTGGAGAAAAAAATGTTATATAATATTTGGGTGGTTATATTGTCTGTCTATATAAGACTTAAAAAGTCATTGAAATCAATCTGGATTCTCATAGTCTTTTTTTCCCCTTAATCATTAGAGAATCATTTTATTTCTATATTAAAGAGGACTCTACATCCTATTTATGACTGTTTGTTATAGTTACTTAAGACACTCTTCGGTAGGGAAGTTGTTTACAAGTAAACTCACAGTTATTCATGCTAAGTCACCCATTCAATAAACAGAGCTTGGCTGCATTTGCCATTTAACACTTTTCTTTTCTTTCTTTCTTTTTTTTTTTTTTTTTTTTTTTTTTTTTTTTTTTTTTTTTTTTTTTTGGTTCATTTGGTATATTTACAGAGCAGGAAAGAAAAATTCTCAAGTGTTTTTTCCACCTTATGGTCTAGCCCTGTATCAATAAAAAGTGGAATTTCAAGATGTGATCACATTTTAACGGGTTTGTAATATGGTGAAAAAGAAAATTGGCAAAAAAAAGAAAATTGGCAATGGTACAGTTATTATTCTTTTAGTTAATAAGTCATTCGGGAATAACAGAAATATACTAAAGAAAGAAACAAATTACATTGTGCATAAGAGGAAAAGATGAATAGAGGTAAAGAAAACCTGACTTTAATTTTCTGCATAATTAAATTTTGATTTCATGTATAGTCCTCTGATTTTTTAATGAAACATGTCTTTTAGACAGAGAGAAAGAAACTCTTTGAACTACTTGAAATATTGATATTTTGAAAGAAAGTAAATCAATAGTAATAGTAATAGTGATAAAAAACAGTAATAGGAGCACTAAACATTTTAAAAATATTATCCTAATTATTTCAAACATAGGAAACAATCCTGAATGAAGATAGAAAACTCAATGCACAGATAAAACATAGAAATGTAGTATTAATCTTAGAAGAATAGTTTTTGGGTATAGTATCTGTTTTAGTCCTTAATTCTTTCATGGATATTCATAATTCTTTTATTTTTTTGTTGAAGGAAAATTTCCTGTCTGAAATAGTAAAAATAGAGTAAAAGCTGTTGCAAACAACACCCAAATCTCAGTGGTTTAATGCAGTAAAGTTTATTTTTCATAAATTCTAAAGCAGATGTTCTGGGTTAGTGGCTCTCCTCTAAGGAGGAAGTCAAGGACCTAGGCTTTTTTCATCTAGTGGGTGCTCCATGGTGGTGACAGAGATTTGACCTCATAGGAATGCACATTTGTTCTGAGTATGGACTTGCTTTACCTGCCAATACTTTGGTCAGAAGCACTATTCATGGACTTACAAAACAGTTAAATTCACCATTTTGAAATCTCACACATCACTGTTTCACTGTTTTACAGCAACAGAAGTGTGGCAGAATGGCATTCACTGGTCTTTCCATATATGTCCCTGACTGGGATATTCTCCTACAGCATAGAGTGTATGTTTTGAACACATATGATACTGTTTCTCCCCAGGTCAGAATCTATGGCAATTCTTGAATCTCAAGAATCAAGAGGGAGAAATAGGAATTGCTCCTCTCACTATTACACCTAATTACTCATTTGCAAAAGTTTGCTTCCCATCTTTGAAACTTGTAACTTTTCTGATTTAGTGATCTCAGTTTCCAAGGAACTAAGGAGTGTTTCCATCAAGTTACATGACCGCTGTTCCATTGAATTGTAAATTGAGACTGCCATCTGGCCATTTTGAACTTCTCATATAACTAAATTAATGGTAAAAGAGGAGAATATTTTATTGATCCTGACTATTCAAGAAGAAATTAGCCTGCTGCTATACACTGGGCACAGAGAGGACTATATTTGGAACTAAGTGGATTCTCTGGATTACCTTTTAGCCCACACATCTTTAATAGTAAACATTAATGGAAAACTACAGAAATGCAATGAAGATAGAATTACTGAGGCATTAGATTCTCTAGGAATAAGGATTGGAGTCACTCTATCAGCTTAATACTCATAATGAGCAGAAATACTGGCTGAGGTCAGAAGAACATGCAGCAGGTAATGGAAGAAATTATAATTACAAACCTTCTTCTGATTAGTTACAGAAACAATGACTCTAGTCATAACTGTTGCATACAGTACTTTCCGTCTTTCTTCCTTATGTTCTTATTATAAATAAAGAAGGGTAAAGATGGTTAGTGCTTTTACTTTTGTGCTAGGTATAGATATCCAAGGTAGGGTTATAAGTGGACCAGTAGAGGAACTAACCTCACCAATAAATCAATAGGATGATACTGACATTCTTGCATGTGTCTTCTCTTTTGTGGGAGAAGGTTAGAGTATTTTCATTGGAATAAATGCAGAAGCATGAAGTTATTGCTATAGAGGTTAAAAAATGTGAGGAAGGATGGGCACAGATGTTGAGATGACAAAGGTAAGGAGTGTTCTCATATCACTGACTCTGTTCCAAATCCTCTCTTCTATAATGTCTTCTGTAATGCTGGGGCTAGGATAGGTTACATGTCTGAGAAACCAATTCATTTCTGCTAGTAGATGGCACAAAGGGGCTTTGGAAAGTGGAAAAGGAGAGAAGAGACTTTCTTTCTGTCAGCGTGGTTTGAACAGCAGCAGTCAGACACCATTTATTTATTTATTTATTTATTTGACAGAGAGAGAGAGAGAGAGAGAGAGGACACAAGTAGGCAGAGTGACAGGCAGAGGGAGAGGAAGAAGCGGACTCTCTGCTGAGCAGGGAGCCTGATGTGGGGCTCAATCCCAGGACCTGGGGATCATGACCGGAGCCAAAGGCAGCCACTTAACCAAGTGAGCCACCCAGGTGCCCCATTCAGACACCTTTTCAAATATGTTTTGTCACCCTCAAAGCTGGACTTGTGCTCTTTCAGGGGTATCAGTGTATACCTTATTAAGAGGTCAGAGTACCATCTCCTGAAATCCTTCCTCTGAGCTCCTAAGATACAATCAGTAGCTGGGAGATGTGTTGTAATAAAGTCTGATTTCATTTTTTGATATTTGATTTCTGACTTTTTTTTTAAGTCTTGCCCTCACTTTCCCATTTGTTCCCACATTTGAACAAGCTAAAAAGAAGGTCTTAGTGTGCCTCTTCCTTTGGCACCAGGGAGAAATTTAAACCTTGCCAATCTCTATCTCATGCACAGGAATTTTTCCCAGTCCCAATAGAGGAGCCAATATAAAGGCCCAACCCACTCTATCTGCCTCACTCAAGTCAGCACAGACTTACTTGTGCATGCCGTTCTTTCCCCCAGCAGTCCTTGTGTTGGTAATATACTTTTTCTCAAATTCTCTTGTGTGGGGTGTCACCAGATTTTTTTATCTTACCTATAATTGGGAGGGAGTACCTTTAAGAAGTAACCATAAATATATTCCCCCCTCAGAGGACTAACAACCAAATTACCTATGGTCACTCTGGGCTCCTAGGTTTTGGTAACTCATCTTTTCCCTTTTGTTTCCCTACTATATTTGTCATTTTTACATTACAAATCACCCAAAACTAATGCTTAACAGCAAACACCTACTATATCACAGTTTCTGAGGATTAGCAATGTGGGCACAAATAACTGGATGCCTCTGCATCAAAGTCTTTCACAAGGTTGCATTCAAACTGTTGGCACGCACTGTGGTCTCATCTGAAGGCTTGACTGGGAGGAGGAGAAATCAGTTTCCAAGATCTCCTATATGGTTTCACAGGTTTTGTATCCTTGCCACCTGAACATTTCTCTCCCAAAAGACCATCTCATGACTTGGCAGCTGGCGTTCCCCAGGTGAGTAATCCAAGAAAGAATGGATAAAAGCATGCCAAGAGCAAAACCATAGTGTTTTTATACCCTCAACTTGGAAGTGACATTTCATTATTTTTGATTTATTATGTTCATTGTAAGTATCACTAAGTCTAGCCCATTTTCAAAGGGAAGTTATTGTGCAGGGCATGAATACCAGGCAGTGGAGATTATGGAGGCCATTTTATAATATCTTTGTAACATTCAGTCCTAGAAGTGGTAGTAGTTGCCTGCAAATTTTTCTGAGTTACCTAAATATTCTCTTTCTGCTTCTTTGGTTTCACAGATTACGCACTGTACAATTTTTGCCTTAACATTAAATCTCCTATCTTTAAATAATGTGGTTTATTGTTCCTGACTTGATACTGAGGGATACAGTTCTTAGAGTCCTCTGCCAGAATTTCTCCAACCACCCAGTTCAACAAGGAAAGAGAGCATGCCATACTTTTGTCCACACTCCATTGGTCAGAACCCAATCATGTGACAAATATAACTGTGAGAGAGGCTGAGAAATGTACAGAGTACACTGATATTAGTGAGATTAGCAGTTTCTGTCACTCTGCTTAATTTTCAAGAAGTCATACACACATTGTCAACACCTCCTGGATTCCACTTTCTTGGCTAAGTAACTTTTTCTACACAAATTTCTGCAGAAAATCAAAACACTCTGTAAGCAGAATGAGTCTATTTTTTTTTCTTTATTTTCATTAAGTTTCTCACATTGAGGCTATTAATTTCTCTAAGGCATTGGAAATAGCTGGAACTTTATACAGGTAACAGTTAAAGAAAATCTGTGATTCAAGGATATTTATATAAGAAAGATCTTAAGTTGTTACAGAATTAAAATATTAGTAGTTGCTACTATACAGTATTTTCAGCAAAAGAATAGTGAATTGTAGAAATTCTGGACAATTTATTAGCATAAATACATTGTGCCTTATGTATCAATTTCTTTATTATTGGGGACTTTAAAGTCCTTAGAGAGAAATGAAAATGAATTTCATCTCTCTGTGTGTCTGTTTATCTGCTATTTTCAAATACTATGGATCTTTAGAGTCAAAACAGTTATAGACAGAATTCATAGTTTGGATAGCAGGAATTCTTAATAGTAAACTTCAGAACTTTTGGAGTTATGACAAGGAGCTTATTCAACTTCAGAATAAGTTTTCCAACTTTAACTTTTTGCACCTAGTGGATACTATTTGGCATTTGTTTTCTTTTATAACAATTAATTTTCAGGGGTGCTTGTCTGGCTCAGTCAGAAAAGCATGTGACTCTTGATCTTGGGGTCATGAGTTTGAGCCCCATATTGTGTATAGAGATTACTTTAAAAATTAATAAAAATCAAATTAATTTTTGAACAGGTAATATATTCATATGGCCCTCCGAAGGAAAACAAACAAAAAAACATGCAGTGAAGTCTCCTTTGCACCTGTTCCTCAGTCCAATCAATACATTTGACCCCCATTTACAAGAGTAGCTACTGCTGTTAGTTTCTTCTATTCCCCTAAAGAATTCATGCATGTACACATAAATATAAACATATCTCCTCTTTGTATAGACAAAGGTTATTTTACACATTGTTTCGTATTTTTTTTTCCCACTTTATGTATCTTGTATTTCCCAAAACTGTTTACAGAAAAGCTCATTCTATTTTTCTTCCCTGACAACTACAGTTGCATGTAGTACATTCTATTGGATGAATGTTCTATAGCAAATTTAACTACTCTCCCATAGATGGACCTTATAAGGTTTTACATGTGTTATTTCTGTAGAATCAATTCTCAAAAGTAATTTGATGGTTCCAGAAGAATATAATTTTGTTTTAATTTTGTTATTAAATTATTCTCTGTAGGGGGTTGTAATAATTTGCACTCCAATAAGAAATGTATGAGAATGCTTATTTCCTACAATTGGTTATTTTTCCAATGAAAATTTTACTTACCTGAGAATCTGTACTTGTGACATTTTCCAAAACCAAAATGATAAGTAATCATTCTTCAACCCACCTCAAATGTCTGAAAAAGATCAGAGTGCTAAGATTTGAATAACTTTAAGTAGACCTCTTCTAAACTATCTGCAATGGATTTCATAAGTACCTATATGTTGTTGTTGTTGGAGGAGGACCAGGATCTGTATCTTTAAGATCTTCCTCTCTTATTGAGCTGGATTAGCTAGAAATCTTGTAATACAAGGTTCTCTGCTAACGCTTAATTTTGGTTGGAGAGTATCACTTCAGCTTTGATATAGTCTTTAGTAGCATTTCTGAAATTAGTTTTCACAAAATTAAACTTGCTGAGACTATTTAACCATTGCTTCTGTTACGTAGAAGCAATGGTTAAATTACCTGTTACGCAACAGGTAATGTCAAAACAGTGTTTGGAATGTGGCATGAAATACTTACTACACCGAAGTTTTAAGTTACAACAATATTGTCTTTGCAATCCAAACAATCCTTTCCAATATAATCTTATGTGAAATCTTAAATGAAAATCATATTAGCACAGCAAGATTAAATTCAGTTGTGTAAAAGGAACTTGTAATGTCATCATTTGATATGATTCCTATAGTTTATCTACAAAATACCTTAAAAAGCAGGTCTTCCTGTGCTTTACATTATTAACATTAATTAATGATGGTTTTAAGAGTTTTAAAAGCAAACACTTTTTAGTCAAAATTCTTCTTTGGATAAATTCATGCTCAAAAACCCATGAGCCAAGGTTTAGTTCACAAAGAGCCAAGAGTTCTACTAAAAAGTGCATTCAAGTAGATTCTGATGATTGAGGTATTGTTAATGGGCATACAAAATCAGGTGGCGAGTTTTTATCTCTATGTAAAATAAATGTAATTATCATCTCAGACCCAAACATTTCAGGCAAGGTAAGATTTTTTATCTGAACTGATAAGCAGTTCAGATAAACTGATCTTTTTGATTCCCAGCTTCAGTTTGTATCTACTATTTGTCTAAAGCAAGTCACAAGCATTCATATTTCAGCCAAAAGTTCAAAGGTTCCCCTTAGAAAAGCTTTCTAATCTCTTTGTATCTTTCTCTGTTTTTTGGCCCTTGGTCTTTTTTTTTTCTTTTTCTTTTTTTTTTTTTTTGCTTCTTTTTGTTTATGACCTTCACACCATTTAAGGTTCTATCTCTTTGTTTTATATTAATAAAGGTTTAATGATAATCTGTTTGCTTCAGCCTAAAGGTTTAGGAAAACTGAAACAGTGGGATTCTTATCTTACTTAAGGTTTTCCCCAATTCCACAAAAACTAATCCCCTTAAATATTTTGCTGGTGTTTCTCTCTGAAAGAGGCACTTCCAAATCTTTTACCCTGCAGGAGACTTCCTAAGAAATCATTTCAAGAATCTGATAAGAGGTTTTTGTTTGTTTGTTTTTTGTTTTGTTTTGTTTTAAACTTCTCTGTTTTCTTTCTTTTGTTTCTATTTGAAAGGCTGGGCAGTAAACCATTTTTCTTTATCTGATGGAGAAAAAGCTTTCTCTAGTCTTTGGTGCTTACAGTAATTAGGGAGTAGAACTGTTTCTGATTTCTATTTCATTCTTTCTCTTTAGTCTATTTTCCTGTTCGTCTAGAACAACTTCTGGTTTCACATCTGCCAATTTACCCTTGTTCTCATTAAAACTTCAACTGAAAAACCTTTCTTTCAAAAAGTTTGACCCTACTTAGAGAGGCCTAGCAAAAATTCTTTCCATGCCTTGGTATTAATTAAAACCATGTTTCCACTAGGCAGTTCCATTGTATAAAGATGATAAAATAAAAGTAGATAAAAAGAAATACAGTGAAAGCAGAAACAAAGCAGAGGGAGGGTGAGTTGGAAGAAATGGTTACTTACTTTGTAATCTTTAACTGCATGCTCATTGTGGGTGGATACTCATGTATTAAGTAACTAGTTCGGCTTTTATTTTCAAGTTCACTTCTTAAATCTTTATTCAGATTCCTTTCTTCCAAAATTGACAGGACAGAGGGAACATCATACAGTTATTAAAACGAAGCAGAATACATCCATCTGGCATGCCTTTCAGGAATCCAGCCCACTAAGTTTTGCTATGGGTTTGATGACTCAACCCCCTAAGATGCAGCACCAGGAAGAATTTCCTCATTTTGCAGAACTGCCAAATCTCATTCATTGGAGTGAAGGATCCTCATTTGGGGCTCATTTTTAGTTGTTTATCTGTTAAAAAAAAAAAAAAAAATTTTTTTTTTTTTTTTTTAAATCTCTCAGCAGAGGGAGTTTGTCATGACTTTCTAAACAGCAAGTAAACATACTCTGCCTTCTTTCCGCCATGAAGCTTCAGATTTTTGGTCACTACGCCCAGTTTTTCTTCTTTTTCTTCCGTTTTTGTACCTCAGCTACATCTCTTAGCTTTATTTTTTAGAGGCTCCAATGTATTTTCCTCCATTCCTCCTAATTTACACCACTTGCTAAAGTTCTTGTTTTATTTTTACATTTTCCTTGTAAAGCTGTTCATCTATAAGCTCGTCTATATTTATCCCCACTTTTAAAAAATATCGTGATTATTAATGTTTAGTGCGGGCACTATGCCAAGTACCCTCCCAGCATTTTCTCCGGAGAAAGACACCTTTATTATCCTGTTCGACAGATGAGAAACAAAGGCACGGAATCCAAGTAACTGGCATGAGGTCCGATGGCTGAAACTGAAGCTGAGCATTATACCCAGCCTTTGGCTCCAGAGGTAATGCACGTATAGAAAAAAAAAAAATCTTTATAAAGTTTTATTAGACACAGAGAGTATTTGTCAACTATGTGCAAATTAAAAACAAAACAAAACAAAACAAAAACCAAACCAAACCAAAACAAAACAAAAAAAACCTCGTATCTGTCCCACCATGAGACAAGTTTTTAAGTTTGGGCCACTTAAAAAAAAACCCGTTTCCTATTTTTGAGCCTCTTGCCATTTAACACGGCTCCTCGAGGCCCCTCATCCCACTTCGCTCGGCAAACGTGTCTTTTATTATGACTCAGCCCAGCCCGCTCTTTGCCAAGCGGCTGACGCTCGCGGCGGAGGCGCCGGGGCCGCAGCTCGGGGGCGAGGGCTCGCGCCGCGGCTCGCGTGCTCTCCTCCCGCTTTACGGCTGCTGAAAACCCGGCCCGCGCCCGGCAGCCGTACCGCAGACGAGCCCGCGCCCGCGCCCGCGCCCGCGCCCGCGCCGCTCAGGTAATCGGAGTCCTTCTGTTTTCAAAGTTTTGTCAAAACGAGCTCGGCGCTCTGAGGCGGCGCGGTCCGGGCCGAGCCGTCCGGCCCTCCCTCTCGCCCAGACTGGCGCGGCTGCGGCGCTGGCCGCACCCCTGCGTGGGTCCCGGGACGCCAACCCAGCGTCGGGACCCGGGCGGAGGGGCGCTCCGGCGGCGGGGCGGGGGCAACCTCGAGGGGGCGGTGCGCGGGGCACCTGGCTCCGGCTGCCCCCCTCTCAACTCCGGCACTCGCGGGCCGAAGGAGCCCCCATCCTCTCCTCGAGCCCCCCGCCAACCTCCCGAATCCGATTGTCCTAAGAGCGGAGCCCAGGATCTCCCGAGTGCCCTTTTATGACACGTTCACACATGCACGCACGCCCGCTGGGCTGCCGGACGCGGCACCCTAGCGGGACGCAGGTAAAGACAAGCGGCGCTGCGGACCGGTGTTTGGGGGATGGCTCGCCCAGAGTGACGCCCCGCGTGTGGAATGCCGCTACAGAGGACGCGCAGGATGGCTTTCTCAAGGAAGTTTATGAGAAGTGTTGCAAGAGCAGCCTATGATTGGCGTCTGCGCTGGCTTCTCAGGGTCTGCCGTACTACACATTTGCCCCGTCGTCTCATTCTTCCGTAGCGCCAACCTCTAGCCCCCTGACCCCTTTGTTTAACACGTTCTTTACATCCCCCCAACCCCCTTTCCCTCCTTTATTGGGTCTCTCATCTTTTGGTGTCTGTGTTCTTTTGTCCTTCGCTGTTAGAATAACAAGTACACGTACAGCATCGTTTACTTTTCTGTCGTCCCTTTCCTTACTGTTGCTTGTGTGCTTGTGTATCCGGCAGAGTAATAGGTCCTGGACCTGTACATGTATGTCCTACTACTTCATTTAGCTCTGCGGAACAGAAGACTTGGGTTGGTTAAAAACTGACCTTAGGAACCTAGATAAATGGTATTGCTTGTTGATGGACTACATCTTGACAAACATAAGCAGCTATGTCATGGGTTCCTGTGGTTTTCACTCCATTTAGTAGAATCCAGTAACAGTTCTTTGAATGCCAGTCATGGATAGCGACTAACCGTGCAGGTTAAGAGAGAAACGAAATTCAGTTCATGTCCTACGGAGACTCTGTATCCAGGAGGAGGGACCATAATGAGTACTGCACTAGTGGTACGAAGTGCTCTAGGTGTATGGGGGGAAGAAGAATAAGGAAAGGGTTGGGTTTTAAACTGGGCTTTGATGTTTCAGTAGTATTTGCCCATTTCTTTAAACTCTCCTAACCATTCTTAACAGGAAGAGGATATCATTCAGCAGTACTTTCACCTGAAACTACTCAGAGCTTTTTCTCCCCTATAATTGGTAGTAATTTCTGATCTCAGGACTTCTGGGAAAAACGAAAGTAACTTCAGATCACAAGAGTGATCCAATGTATTCCTCGTACCATACAAATATTATAAACTTTTATTTTAGGACCAACAAGAATGAAGTGATAAATTTATTAATTATAAAAGCACTAACAGATTCACAGAGACCTTAATATTTATTTGTTTAGTCACCAAACTTATCAAATGCTTGATGTGTGCCAAGCATTGTTTTTGGCACTGGAATAAAGCTCTGCCTTCTTGGAATATACATGCTAGTGGAGGGAGACAGTATATATATATATATATATATATATATATATATATATATGAAATGGAAAAATATGTAGTAAGTGCTATGGAGAAATGGTGTGTGTGGTGTTTGTGTTTAGTGGTTTAAAATAGGATTGTAAGGAAAGGCCTCCAGAGAAGGTGACGTTTCAGTAGACTTAGAGCAGGTGAAGGAGTCAGCCGTGTGATAATTAGGCCAAGAGTTTTCTAGGTGCACAGAACAGAAAATGCAGAGACCCCACATATGGGTGTGTTCAGATAACAGCCAAGAAGCCACTGTGGATGGAGTAGTGTGGAGGAAGGAGGGATGTAGGATATGTGGTCTTAAATGAAGTAGAGGCTAGATTGTATTACTGGTCTAGTAAGCTATTATAGTGACTCTAGATTTTTCTTGAAGTGATCTAGAAGCCTTTGGAGTGTTTGCATCAGAACTGACAACTATTTAACACCCTTACTCTGGCTGCTATGTTAAGAACAGATTGAAGGAAGAAGGCAAGGGTAGAAGCAGGGGTGCCAGATAGGCTTTTATAATAATCCGTGTGATAGATGATATTAGGTTAGACCAGGATGGTAACAGTGGAGATGGTGAAAAGTTCAGATTCTGGATGTATTTTGATGGTTCAATACGCAGGATTTGCTAACAGATTGCGTCTGGAGTATGAAAGCAAAAGAAACTTGGGAGAACTTCTACTGAGATGGGAAGCTAGCAGGAGAAAAGTATGGCAAGTATTAAAAATTTGGATTTGAACACTTTAAGGGTTAGATGCATTTTAAATATCCAAGTGAGGATGTCCAGCAGGCAGTCTGAAAGCCAGACTAATGATACACATTTGGGATTTTTCAACAACTAATTGATTTTAAAAGTGAAGAGATTGGGTGAATTCTTTAAAAAAAAATGTGTAGGGCTAGAAAACTGAAGAAGACCAAGAATTGAGCCTTGGGGCACTCCTACATTATGAAATGAGAAAGAACAATCAAAGGATTCTAAAAATGAGCTGCATGCTTGGTAATAAAAAGAGTTGGAGAGTGTAGGGTCCTGGAAACCAAATGAAGGAAGCATTTGAAGAAGTAGGAGACTCACCCACTGTTCTAAAGATGAAGATTGAGAATTGACTCAGCAAAGGAAAGCATTGATGACTTGATGATAGCAATTTCCATGCAGTGATGGGTGATGAAAGCTTGTTTGGAATGTTTGAAAAATAGAAGAGAAAATTGAAGAGGGTAATGGAGTATGTCCTTTGAAGATGTATATGGAAAAGATAGAGAAATGGAGGATTTGTTGGAAGGCTAAATGATAGAGAGTTTTAAAGATGTGTGAAACAATGGTATGCTGTTTTGCTAATGACAAAGAGCCCTTAGACCTGGGAAGTTAATGATGAAGAAGAAGGAGGGATTGTTTTCATGTTAGAGAGGATGCAACAGGAGAGGTTATCTATTACTAGGATGGGCTGCTTATTGGTAGTGGTAAGAGAGAAGGAAAACTGTGGACACAGATGCAGGTGGGGTTGTGTGTGGATGTTCTTTTTGGATCACTTCACTTTTCTCATTGTGACAAGTGACAGTTGTGATACATTAGAAATTTGTGGGAAATACCTTTTCTTCCCATTTGGTTAGTGAATATATTTGGTGAGAATATACTTAGAGATTCTGAAAATTTCCTGAAGCAAAGAAATAAGTGTTTGTTGAGGAATTCCAGCCTTGGGTTCTCTTTGGGAGGAGTCTCGGAAAGAAAGTTGAAATTATAGAATAAAAGTGAGCTATAGGTGAAGGAAGAAATAAGGTAAGCAAAATCATATCATGAAATTTGGGAAAGGCTGTTATGAAGAAGGTAAAAACATTGAATTTCTCTAATGCTGTTAGATAACTACAGTAAAGTTCTAAGGATATTATCTTCATATCAAATAGATGCCTTAAGTTTTAAGTGCCAAGTGTGATCTAATGGAGAGTGGTGAAATCTACTTATGGATAGATTGTATTAGACCTGGAAAGAGATGTTAGCTAGAAATAGATTTCAGGTTGGATTTTGAAAATGATATAATGAGACTGGATTGGCAACAAATTGGGTGTAGGGAAAGAGCCTTTTGACAACATTACTAATGGATATCCAGCAGTTTGACAAGATGGAGAGAACTGTTGACGTTGGAAATAGGACTTGTTCGAGATGAATTTCTGTCACTTATTTACGGATCATTTGTTTATTGATTCTAATTATAAAACAGGGTTCTGTCTGAGGTCTTGGCAGTAGATGGTGATACCAAGATGCAAATGACATAAGCCCTGCCTTCAAATTACTATATCTAGTAGAGAACAAAACCAAAAGAATGTTACACAAGTATTCTGAGAAAATTGATAAATACCTTGAGATGTTTAAAAAAATATTATGGAAATTATCAGACAACTCCAAAGTAGAATAGTATAATGAATCCCAGTGTATTCATCATCCTTTAAAATCTCTCAGTTCTCTGTTGATCTTGTATGTTGTGGGAGAGTAGAAAATGCAGAGATTGTTTCTGTTTGTAGGTCAGAATATGAAGACTTTATAGAGCCTTTCCTAAATGAATAGGTAAAAAGATAGTTGAACTGCATGGTAGTTGGTTCTAGTTCTGTACCTGCTGGGCCAATTTCTGTTACTTGTTTGATCTGTTCATTTTCTTGGTAGAGTGTGGTGTTATTCTTTATCAAGGGGCTGCAAACTATAGCCCTCAGGCCAAACCCAGCTTGCCACCTGTTTCTGTAAATCAGGTTTTCTGGATCAGAACTACATCTATTAGTTTATTATCTGTGTCTGCATTTGTCATAGACCATAGCATTGAGTCATTGAGACAGAGATGGCTATGGTTGGAGAAGGCTCAAATATTTATTCTCTGGTCTTCTACAAAATGTTTGCCAAACCCAAATTAGCAATAATAGCTAATATTTTTTGAGCATTTACTAAGAGCTAGCATTGTTGTTTTGGTTTGTATGTATTAACATTTAATTTTCACCAAAACCCTATCAGGTAATATTTCAAAAATGAAAGCCACAAATGCGTAAGTAACTTGCTCATGGCTATATAGTAATAAGTAGTGCACCAGGTAGTAATATTACAGCATCTATATCCTTAACTATAATGCTACATTCTTTTTAGATACATAGGAAAAATATATATGAAAAGAATTTTAGCCAATGAGAGTACGATAATTCATAAATCAATGCTTTGCAGTTAAAGTCCTATGCTTTATATGTATAAAGTCTGTAAGATTCTGATTAATCCTTAATGTATATTACAGTTGAAGAGGTATGAAATCTTAAATATGCCTTGATAGAAAATTCTAGTTTGTCATCATTTTCTCATGAGGCCTTATCTTTGAAAGAATACTTTAAAAATTAAGTAAATATAAAATATAACAATAGGAATCTATTATTGTTTCTCCTGATAATATCAGTTTTTAGGAGTTTTAACCTTTAGTATATGACATGATTGTTTGGTGCAAAAAATTAGAATTTAAGGGCCAAGAATTCTAGTCCCAATTCTGTTCCTGGATAGCATTTGTGCCTGTGTCTTCTTTCACCTTCAGTTTTTTTTTTTTTTTTTTTAAACTGAGAAGTGAAGAGGTAGCTCAGGATCATTTTAGTGCCTCTTACAGCTCAAAAATATGATTATATAACTTTTTACATGGTACATTCAAAGAAATATGATAGCAACATGGAAGAATGAGGTTTGTTAAGATAAAATTTTAGTTCTCTTTTTTCCTTACTACACACACACACAAACATATATAGATATGTATACACATAAATATAAGCAGTTACATATAGCTATAAAATCAATATGATTTTTAAAAATATGTGATTTATAGTCATATTTGGTGTGTAGGCAGTTAAATATCTGTCCTTATGTTTGTCTATTTTTGTTTTTGTATGAAGGAATAGATAATTTTTCCCCCTGAGCCAAAAACATAGGGTTACATAAAAAGTGTGTCTTGATGAATCCTTTGACCTCTATGATCTGGCATATTGTCTCATGTTTTCCTTTGCAAAATTTGATTCATTGCTCAGTTTGTTTGCCATTTAAAAGCAAATGGTGTGCTTGAAATCAGGCTTGTCTGTTTTGCACTGTTGCATAGGATATTGATGTCAGACGAAATTGTAATTTAATTGTTTTGACATTTTGATCTGAGCAGTTCAGATAAGAAAGGTGATTTGTCTTGCATAGAAACGTAGTATTTTGAGCTCAGCGTGATTTTCCCTACTTGTCTGTAAGTGTGGTTTCAATGTTTAAAAAAAGTTTTAATCATAATGAGAATTGATGCTGTCAATATTAATTACCAAAATATGGTTTGTTTAGGATGTATTACAGATATTTTTAGATGTTTAGTCATGAAAAACTTTAGAAGAGGATGAATCCTTTAAAAACAAATAATGAAAATTCTATACTTTTGACTTTTTTCATTGCATGTAATACCACCTATGAATATTTTCTGTATTAGAAGTGGCATTTTGCTTTTTTACAACCTTGGCATATAAGTATTCATTAACTTCTTCAGTTTTAGGACTTTATTTATTATATTGCTCCAGCCTCATTTATTGGTAAATTTATAACTCTGCATGAGTCTTGTTCTTGTGCATTGAGTCCAATTATCATTGGTGATAAAATAACCTCAAATAATGCATGCCTTTTTTTTTTTTAAGATATTTATTTATTTATTTGACAGAGAAATCACAAGTAGGCAGAAATAGGCAGAGGCAGGCAGAAAGAGAGGGAGAAGCAGGCTCCCTGCTTAGCAGAGAGCCTGATGTGGGGCTTGATCCCAGGACTCTGGGATCATGACCTGAGCCGAAGGCAGAGGCTTAACCCACTGAGCCACCCAGGTGTCCCCCACATAGTCCATTCTTAAATGTACTTTGAATTTGTTTATCTTTTTACACTTAGAAATGAGAAAACAAACAAAGTAGAAACACTTTTAAACAAATCATACTCTCCAAGTAATTGTTTTTTTTTTCTTACTTTGTTTTGTTTTAATTGTCAATTTAACACATTAGTCAATGATTTGACAATTTTTGGGGCATCTCCTAGTTTTAAGAAGCACTTACATCTTAGTTCCCAGAGGGGACCATTCAGGTTTTTTTTAAACCAAACCTGAAACGTATTTTCTACTAGGCTTCAGAACTCTTAGAGTGTGTTCAAACCTTCTGGTGCACTGTAATACTTTTTTTTTTTTTTGAAATGCTGGTTGTAGAAATCAGTTTGAGATTTTTAATTACATTTAAGTGATAACCGCTTCCTTTATCCAGCCTTCTCAAGTGATGTGAATCTGATTGGGAATGACTAAAGGAGCCTCACAGTCTTGGACTCTTTTCCTAGATTTAATTTTGCTACATTCCCAGAAAACTTTAAAAATAAGATCTAGGTATTTTTAAGCTAATTATGCAGGAAGCCTTATGTATGTATGTTTGTGAAAAATGCCTCAAGGCTTTACTGTCTCTTGTTAAAATGAGAGTGTGTGAATGACGTTTTCTTGGGGAAGCTCTGTTTACAGGGGTACATGGTTCCAAGGGTAAGCCTGTTTTTAGGAAGTCATAGCTGAAATGATAGATCCCTAGCAGTTATTCCTCTTCTAAGAATTTTCCTGAAGATAACTTAGTCAACAAAGGTCTAATGGCTATTCCGGTATTGGCCAGACAAAATGATTTGTAAATCACCGCCTTGTAAATGAAAAGTAAAATGATGATTCTCCAGTTATGCTCTGAGTTGTGTTGGAGGGTTTCAAGCCATAGATAAATATGGTCATATTCTATGAATGTTAGATTTACTAAAAAAGGTTTTTTTGGGGAAAAAGTGTTAATCTTAAAAATAAAATGGCCATCATTTGCAATAACATGGATGGAGCTAGAGGGTATCATGCTAAGCAAAACAAGTCAATCAGAGAAAGACAATTATCATATAATCCCTCTGATATGAGGAATTTGAGAAGTAGGACAGGGGGTCTTGAAGGTAGAGGGGGAAAAGTGAAACCAGATGGGATTGGGAGGGAGACAAACCGTAAGAGACTCTTAATCTCATGAAACAAACTTAGGGTTGCTGGGGGGTAGGAGGGTTAGGGATAGGGTGGCTGGGTTATAGACATTGGGGAGGGTAAGTGCTATGGTGAGTGCTATGAAATGTGTAAGCCTGATGATTCACAGACCTGTACCCCTGGGGAAAATAATACATTATATGTTAATAAAAAATAAAATAAAATAAAATGGTCACTTATTTTACCAGCAAAATGAATTTATTTGGGAATAGCAGAGGAACTACAAATTGGGACACATAAGCGATGGCAAACGATAGGCAGGTCTGGAGGACATAGGTAGAGTAACTGTTATTTTATAGAGAAAATGGAGGCAGTTGGGAGGGGCTGCTGTGAACAAAAATCTTTTGGAGGAAGAGTTCAGGATAGTGATGGTTTCTCATTGGCTGAGTTGTGGCAATTTGTCATCGGCTAGGCTGTTGCTGGACAAAGAGGAAATCTTACTTCTTCTTGCTGGGGTTGTAAAGTGAACTACTTTCTGCCCAGGAATGTAAGGTGAGCTTTGATGGCAAGTTTGTGCATGAGCGCTCTCCCTTTGGGGCTCCCTGACTCCATTTTAAATGAGTGACCCTTTATTAATTTTCACAGTGGTTAAGTAAATTAACTGGTAAATTAAATGTTTAAAAACAAATGAATGTGACTATGACATCAGTGTAAAATACGTGATTTTTAAAAAAAATTCAGACATTAAAATAATTTCTTATTTATATAAGTCTCTCAAATACATTTTCAGATCTCAGTAAAGGATATAGGTTGACATACAGATAGATAGTTTGGTTGTCATGTTCACATCTTGTTTAGTCCCATTAAGCTTATTATATACTATCAAACATTCAGATTATTTGCCATTGTCTGCCTGCTTTGGTTTACTTGCTTTCCTGGTATTTGCCCACACTGATATCTTAGATTTGTGGAAATAATGTTCTTTCTTACTCTTCTATTTTTTCCCCACGCTCCTGGCATTGAGATATTATGATTTCTGATAGGTTTCCCTCCCTTTTTTTTTACTTTTTATTTTGAACTGTAGATATATAGGAACATGGACAAATAGAACAGAAAGGTCCTGTGTTCTCTTTATGGTTTCCCTATAGTACAGTATTAAAACTAGGAAAGAGGCTTTGGTATAACACGTGTATAAAATTTTATCATTTTATCTCAAGTGTAGATTTATGCAGTTTGTCCCCACAGTCAAGGTGTAGAAGTATTCCATTACCACAAGATCACCCTTAGAGCACCCTGCAAAAGAGATACTAAAAGACTCAGAGATATTTAACTTAAAGAGTTATTCACATTCTTTTTTCTAATTTTTGAGGTATTTTAATGTACATGGTAGGTTATTTTGACTACGGGGCCATGTAAGAAAAAGATACTTCAGGAGAGCTTTAAATAGTTAAAATAGTCATAAATAAAGATAGAGATAGAGTTATTTATGAAAGATTTTGAAGGCTTAATCTAAAGTTTGTTTTCCAAAACTTGTGTTTTGGAAGGCTAGACATTAGACATTCATATGCCTGAAGATAGGGACTATGATCTCTTTCTATCTCTATGACTAATCCTTTTTTGTGTTCTGGAATTGACCAGGTGTAACTTAAAACAGAAAAGGAGGAAACACATCAAAAGAGGGGTCCTTGTTGAAAGTCTTAAGTACCCAACCAGCCTTCTCTTTTCCTGTGGAACCAGAGTTGGAGGAAAATAACTTTTTACCATTATCAAAAAGCACTCTTAAATGACATTCTGCCCCATTTGATTTTTTATAGGTACGAATGTCTACAACAACTACATGAAGTCGCTTACTTACTTTGTTTAACCACATTCTATTAGGATAATTATTCTATTACTAGGGCCACAGAAATTCTTCTTGATAGATTTTCTTAGAAGTATTTCCAGAAAATCATGATCTGGGATTTTAGTGTCACATATTGTCATATGAATAGTGTAAATCTATTGTTAAAGTACAGTTGTCATATATATTATTTTAATAGCTTTAAAGATATTTTTAGCTTTATTTTTTTGAAAATATATTATTTTAAATATTTAAAATAGCTATCTTCTGTCTGGTTTTCAGCTATAATGCACTAAATTAAAGTCTTTTTGGAGTTTTGGTGGTATTGTTGAAATTTTGTATTATCATAAACCATTCTTTTTAGGTTATCAGAATAAGGCAAAGAATTCCTATCTCTTTTCTCAGTTTTTGCCTTGTTATCTGAATGTATATCATAATTTTGTTATTGCAGTGATATTTACATATTAGGTCCAGGTTACTGTCATCTTCATTATGTTCCTTATCAATTTTCCAAGGTTAAAACCTTCTTTTTTTCCCCCCACTTGCTTTATTAATTTTGAGTTGGGGGCATAGAAAGGACAAGAAAGTGAGCATGTTCACCTTGTCAAATGTATTTTCTTCTTTTCCACCAGTTGAAATGATGTAATTTCCCCCCAAATCTTTAATTTCACTCAGAATGAAAAAAACACATTTTAATGGTTATTAAATGCTGAACACTTTTTTTAAGTTAGTAAAAACTGATACTGTGTATGTATAGAAAGAAAAGGTGGCTTTGTTTCTGCATTTACCAAGGATGACATGGTATGTTGCCATCTGTCTCTAACTTCTGTATCAACCCTAATTTGGGAATGTTGGTGTGGATTCTGCTAGTACTGAGGGCGTACTTTATTGTAAATATTATAGATAGTGACATTGGTGAGATTCAAGTGACTCATAATTACCAGTTCTTCCCTTGAAGTTGCTCTTTACTTCATTGCTGCCTGGTATATATCTATAAAAAAACAGCTATTCTCTTATTTGTTCAGTATCAAATATAAAAATCTAATTTTGTGAAGCAAGCAGAAAACTACATAATAGAAGCTTAATGTGTTTGTATTATAATGTAGACATTTTCTTAGTATTTATCCAATTTGAACTCCTCTAAGCATTTTTATGATAAAAAAAAATCACAATGTGTTCAGGACAAAGTAGTTATAAAACCTATAAATTAATGTTTGATAAAGAAGGACTGCCATTTTACTAGTTTCCATTTCTGATTAAGGAATTGCTGTTTCTCATGTCTTTTTGGTTTACATATTTTTGGGGGTGGTGGGAAAGAAATCACCCATTTTTTTTTTACAACATATTTTGTCTGCATCACTATTCCTTCACTTTGATATTAAAACAGGAACAGCAGGGTGCCTGAGAAGCTCAGATGGTTAAGCATGGGACTCTTGATTTCAGTTCAGGTCATGACATCAGGGTCCTGAGGTCTGGCTCTGGGCTCAGGGGGGAGCCTGCTTGCGATTCTCTCCCTCTGCCCTTCCCCCTGCTAATGTGTGCCCATGTGCTCTAATATATCTTAAAAAAAAAAAATCAAAAGCAAAATCCAAAACATTGAAACCAATAAAACATTGTTTATTAATGCAGTGCTATGCTAAGGCTAGTGGAAGGATTAAGGAAGGGCTTTGTCGATTTGGTATCTATATTTCACTAGCTACTTTTTAATGCAGTTACTGCACCCTTCTAGGGCACCTGCCTTACGTCATTTCCTCCTTGACTCATTTATGATATGAATGACCAATTTTCAGATTTTAATTTCTTTATTTACATATTAGGTCCAGGTTGAATAAATTCTTTATTTATCTAAATTCTTTGTTTATTTCTCCTTATGTCATTTTCTCCTTGACTCATTTATGATATGAATGACCAACTTCTGGAATTTTAATTTCTTAATTTCTTTATTTAGTATTATGATACTAATAGTAGTCTACTGTACAAAGATTATTGTAAGAATAAATTAAGATGGTATGTGGGGAAACTACTTTATCCTTACATACATGAATATCTTTGGAGTTAGTCAAGTCTGGGTTTAAATCCATTTTCCACCTCAGTGTTCTGCTACTTTGTGATACCTGACAACTTGATTTGCTTCTTTAAAATGGGAATTATTTTATCTACTCAGAAGGTTGTTTTGAAGTTAGATCTGATAATAACGTATGTGAAGCACCTAGTACATTGCCTGCTGCCTAGTACTTAATAAATTTTATTTCTCTTTTTTTTTCTTCCTTCCCTTTTCTCCATTTTCTCATTCTCCAACAGTTTTGGGAAAGGGCATCTGGTGAGATCAGATATAGGGTAGGTGAAAACGTTTTCTGTGTTCTTTGCCAAGCCCCAAAGAAGGGGCTTTCCTTTCCCTAAGGAAAGTCTTTGTTGAGTTTAGTGAGGGGGTTTCCTTGTGGTTGAAAGACTGGGGAGATTTTACAAGTCACCATCTACCAACAGTTGTCTGATATCTGTTACTGCCACTTTTCTGTTTAAAAGTCTCTGACATCTCACTGCCTTTGGGTGAAACTAAACTTAGCCCACTGAATAAGACCCATTGTAATCTGGCCTCCATTATAGATTCCACCTTTATTCCCTGTCCCTTATCCGAAACATAGTTTTTGATTATAATTCCTCCACCCCCACCCCATGCTTACATGTGTGTATGGAGAACAGGGCACTCTGGTCTGAAGATGGTGAAGGGAGAAATGTATCCAATATACTTGGGAGATGTGTTGGCACTCTTTCGTGCCCACTTGTGTTTTTTGTGGATATTCTACCAGGAATGCTTTTCTCCTTTCTGTAAAAGATAGATAGATTACATATCCAGCAGTAGCCAGTTAAAGTATCTTTTTGTAAATGGCTACAGCCCCATCCCCAGAGCTGGTCACATTCCCTCCACTGTGGTCCTGTGTTCTCTTGTATATATGGCTGGCTTTATTGGCACAATTTTCATGTATCTTCCTCTTATCATCATGTTCTATTTGCCACCATGGGCTGACACAGTGTCTTTTCACCTTTGCCTCCTTATTTGTTTATCATTACATTGCTAGAGAACACTTGCTAAACTTTTTAAATGACTTTATCTTCATGACAAAAGCTAAGTGCTCTGTAATGTGCTGTAACACACATAGCAGGCCAAACCGGAACTACTCCTAAATTCCACCCCCACTCCCTACATGAAGATGTTCTTCCACAAGTAGATTATAATCTCATAAGTGTACTCTATACTTAACCTTGTCAGCCACACAGAATATACCTAGGCTAATAGGCTGATAGGGTTGGTGGGTGAAAATATAACTTTATTATGTCATTCCACTGCTTTTTGCTGCTTAAGCAAATTTGGTGTACTGAAAGAAGGAGATAGATTTATAGGTAGGGAAATTATAGATAGAAAATAGGAGAACATAAATTTATACATAGAAACAGCTTGTCCAAAAGTGTCTGAGAATATCCAGTAGTGCCAGGTTTTGCCCATTTGCAAGCTTATGAAGGAGGATAGCATACCATGTGTGTTGGCGGGGTGGTGGTGGTGTGGAATAGATGGGTGGGTGGGAAAGTGGAGCAGAACGACAAAGATAATGAATCTTAGGGTCATACAGGGGAAGTCTGTTTCTAAGTAGTTCTCAGAGGTACTTGAAATAAGTAGGTAAGAATAACTTTGTGAGCAAGAATCAGGAAGCTTGAGAGTATTAAAAGATGTTTAAGGTAGAGCTAACAGAATGGAATGCATGAGGGTCAGTAATAGAATTGGAGTTGAAATTATAAGTGGGCCTCAGGAATGCCACCTACTGGGCCCATGTTCATCTTTGGGGATATTTACTGTCCCCAAGTTACATTACACAGTAAGGAGGCATGGGGAAAAGTAGAGGTACAGAAAGACTAAATCAGTTTGGCTGTGTTTTCCCCTAAATGAATATTGGGATTATGGCCTGAAATATAGTTTGTGGACAGATCTAAGAAATATTTTTTTTTCTTTTTTAAAAGATTTTGTTTATTTGACACAGACACAGTGAGAGAGGTAACACAAACAAGGGGAGTAGGAGAGAGAGAAGCAGGCCTCCTATGGAGCAGGGTTCAAGCCAAAGGCAGACACTTAAAAACTGAGCCACCCAGGGGCTCTGAAATCTGGGGTTTTTATAGTGATAATAGATACGTGCAGACCATTTGGGCCTAGGATTTGGTTCAGCTCAGTTAACTTCAGTAAACACTAAGAGTTATTCTTGACTGAGAAAAACAAAAGAATATTCTGATTTGCCCTTCACAGAGCTTGTGTTGTAATTAGAAGAGTAAGAAAATAATTACTGAAAGGTAAAATAGTGTTTTGTTTTGCTATTTTTTAAAAATTCAAAAAACTATGGTTTTATCTAAAACACTGATTTTATGACATAGATTGGAGAGATGATTTATTTGATGCTGATATTATTCAATAGTAGTACCTTATAACATTTTTAGGATTTGCTTTTTCAAAAGTTTATTGTGCTTACTCTGTTTTCAGATTGCTCTTTGTTTCTTCTGTTGATATTGAACATGTGAGTGTGAAAAATGAGGTCGGTAACTTGAAAAATGTATTATTTTGTAGAACATCAGCTTTTTGATATAACAGCCTTATTTTATGTGTCCTTCATTGAAGCCACATTACATTCTTCTTTGAAGGTTTTAATTATATAAAACTTATAAATACAAATGTTGGGATATAAAAATCAGTATTTTTATATTTTATTCTCTAGAGAACATTATATTCTTAAAGTATAATTTACCTTAAGTGATCATCTAGTTTATCCCTTTTCATTTTATAAAGACACTTCAAATGACCTGCTCAGACTCACAAAGGTTTTACTCAAATGAGACCAAGTTGGGATTAGAATTTGGTGTTCTGGCCCATAATACAGGTCTCTGCTGCTATCCATGTATTGATATTAAAGAAAAGGTTTTTTTTTTTTTAATTTTTTATTTTTTATAAACATATATTTTTATCCCCAGGGGTACAGGTCTGTGAATCACCAGGTTTACACACTTCACAGCACTCACCAAAGCACATACCCTCCCCAATGTCCATAATCCCACCCCCTTCTCCCAAACCCCCTCCCCCCAGCAACCCTCAGTTTGTTTTGTGAGATTAAGAGTCACTTATGGTTTGTCTCCCTCCCAATCCCATCTTGTTTCATTGATTCTTCTCGTACCCACTTAAGCCCCCATGTTGCATCACCACTTCCTCATATCAGGGAGATCATATGATAGTTGTCTTTCCACAATAGCCAAACTATGGAAAGAATCTAGATGTCCATCAACAGATGAATGGATCAAGAAGATGTGTTTTTTTGGGGCGCCTGGGTGGCTCAGTGGGTTAAGCCGCTGCCTTCGGCTCAGGTCATGATCTCAGGGTCCTGGGATCGAGTCCTGCATCGGGCTCTCTGCTCGGCAGGGAGCCTGCTTCCTTCTCTCTCTCTCTCTGCCTGCCTCTCAGTGTACTTGTAATTTCTCTCTGTCAAATAAATAAATAAAATCTTTAAAAAAAAAAAAAAAAAAAAAAAAAAAAAAAAGATGTGTTTTTTTTTTTTTTTTGAAGTAATGGTCTTCCCGTTCTTTTCACTAAGATGGCAGGTGGGCTCAAATGTACTGTCGGTATTCTGCATTATTCTTCTGGAGCTACTCAGGCATTCAGGATTCCTTCCTAATTTAGCAATATATTTTTTCAAGTCTCTCTAATGTTTTTTGGGGCTCTAAAGATCAGAGTAGCGATCCAGCAGTCTTTCAGGGCAGAGAGAAACCTCAGGGAATGGTCAATAGAGTAGGGCAGGGTTTGGAAGGAAGGGGGCTGGTCCAGAGGAATGGTTCCCAAGTTTTTTAGGGAATTCCCACTATTCTTTGACAAAATGAGAAAATAAGAATTATGTAGTGATGACAAAATAAAAAGTTGATAACTATACTAATGCTCTATTTTTTTGTTTTGTTTTGTTTTTTAAAAAACTTTGAGTCCATGTAGCCCAAAAAGTGTGGGAGACACTCATCCAGAATCTGCAGTGCTGTTTGGGGAGAAGAGGTCTGGGTAGAAACTGGATGATATGAGGGACTGGATACCTATGGTGAGAAAGAAGCTGAGAGACCGGCACATTTTAAAATGGATGACCGGGGTGCCTGGGTGGCTTGGTGGGTCAAGGGTCCGACTTTTGGTTTCAGTTCAGGTTTTGATCTCTGGGTTGTGGGATGGAGTCCTGAGTTGGGCTCAACGCTCAGTGGATAGTCTGCTTGGGATTCTCTCTCTTCCTTTCCCTCTACCCGCCCTTCCCTTCTCTGGCTCATGCACTCTCTCTCTTTCCAATAAATAAATAAATCTTTAAAATGAACAGTATGTCAAATTTGAGGTTAGTGGGGTGGTGGAGAAATTGAAAATGAAGGTTATTTAGTTGGCTCTCAATGTCAGTGTTAAATGAGGTTTGTATATGAAGAACATGTAGGGGACAGTGAATTGAAAGCATGCTTATTTGGAATTCTTGGTGTCTGTGTTGGATTCATTCCATAATCTTAACGTAATTATAGAGTTACTGAGTGTTTCACCATCAAAATGGGAACTAAAAATGCTGATTTTTAAAGCATTTTAGGATCTTCAAATAAAGTGTACCACCACTAGCTTCAAAGATAGTTTCTTCACTTAGATAGTCTTTGAAATGGGATTCAACAGAAGTTTTACAAAGTAGTACTAGGGTTCCTAGTGACAGCAGTCTTGTCTTTTGTTCATGTTTTCAAAACCCACCTGCATGTTATATTGTACGTGCTCTGTAATTATGAAGTGATGTGAAAAAATTATTTTTTGGAAAGTTGCCTTAACATGTTAATGGAACACTGGCAACATTACTAAGATTAAAAATGCAAACTGCTTTGCAGAGCTGTGACTTTATAGGACATAAGTGCATGCTGCTAAAGCAAAATGAAAAAGCAAAAAACCACCACAAAAAACACGAAAATGATCCTCCTTCTCCTCTACCGATATTACCTATAAACAATCCACATCAAAAAGGTGATATACTAGGGTGCACTGAAAGTCATGTCATCTGGAATCAACATATGAAATGAAGCATACTAAGAATTGTTTCTGATTTTTTTTTATTCTTCATATTATATAAGCTCTAAATGTGTTTTCCTCTTGGATCAGGAAGAGGAATTCAAAGATCAATTTTTTTTTTTCCAAAGATTTCATTTATTTATTTGATAGTCAGAAATCACAAGTAGGCAGAGAGGCAGGCAGAGAGAGAAAGGGAAGCAGGCTCCCTGCTGAGCAAAGAGCCCGATGCAGGGCTCAATCCCAGGACCCTGGGATCACGACCCCAGCTGAAGGCAGAGGCTTTAACCCATTGAGCCACCCAGCCGCCCCCAAAGATCAATTTTATATTTGGTTAGCTTTTATGTTCATGTATAAAAACATGGGTGAGAAAAATGAAAACATTTAACTTTTATTCCTGCTTAAAGTTTGAATAGAAGGATAAATCATGTATTTAAGACTTGTTTACTTATGGGGCGCCTGGGGGGCTCAGTTGGTTGGACGACTGCCTTCAGCTCAGGTCATTATCCTGGAGTCCCGGATCGAGTCCCGCATCGGGCTCCCAGCTCATAGGGAGTCTGCTTCTCTCTCTGACCTTCTCCTCCCTCACGCTCTCTCTCACTGTCTGTCTCTCAAATAAATAAATAAAATCTTGGAAAAAAAAAAGCCTTGTGTACTTATTGTGTAATTTTCTGAAAGCAAAGTGCAGTTGACCCTAATAACATGGGTTTGAACTGCCTGGGTCCGCTTATGCATTTTTTTTTTTTTTTTTAGTATAGTGTGGTAAATGTATTTTAACAATTTTCTTAATGTCATTTTCTTTAGCTATCTTTATTGTAAGAATACAGTATATAATACGTATAATATACGTATTATAAGTATTGTATAATATATTATACGTATTGTATAATATACAAACTGTGTGTTAATCAACTGTTCATTGTATAAGCTTCTTATTAGTAGTTAAGTTTTTGGGGAACCAAAAGTTATATGTAGATTTTTGAGATTTTTGACCATGTGAGGGTCAGTACACTTAACTTCCTCATGTTCAAGAGTCAGCTGTAAAACTATTTAAAAACAGAGTGTGGGGGCGCCTGGGTGGCTCAGTGGGTTAATGCCTCTGCCTTCAGCTCGGGTCATGATCTCAGGGTCCTGAGATCACGCCCCATGTGGGGCTCTCTGCTCAGCCGGGAGCCTGCTTTCCCCTCTCTCTCTCTCTGTATGCCTCTCTGCCTCCTTGTGATTTGTCTGTCAAATAAATAAAATCTTTAAAAAAATAAAATAAAATAAAAACAGAGTGTTACTCTGATTTATTATATTAATTTCAAATTGACTTTAAGAGTTATTTTCTTTGAAAAACATTTTATGTTTATAAATTTTTTTTTGATGATCAAAATAATACGGAATCATTGCAGAACATTTAGAAAGCCTGGAAATATAAAGAAAGGAAAAAAAATCACCTATTGGTAACTATCCAGATACGCTCTTAAAATCTCGGCATTTTTTTTTTCTGATTTTTTTTTCTCTTTTATTTTTTTCTTTACATTTTTGGGATCATACCAAATATTTTAACATCCTGCTTTTTCAACATAATATGTATTATATATGGAGAGTATATTACAATATATATAGAATATATGAAATATATATATTATAAAGAGAACATTTTAGATACTATTTTAAACATTGTAAACATAATCATTGATTACTACATGATGCATTATCTGGCTTGGACACAATAAATCTTTCTCTGTTGTTAGACAGTTACATTCTTTGAATAAATATTAAATCCTTAAATTAATGCAAGTTTGGTTTTTTTTGAGGCTTTCCTCTTCAATTGAGTAACTTAATTGATAAAACTCTTCTTGGGATTAAATTTTCCTTTCCTCCTTTCATTCCCGCAGTTACATGCTAGCTAATTCCTGGGCTTTTTCCTCCCTGTTTTTTGTAATCTGAAGAACTCCATGTTTTCTGCTACTGGTATGGCAACTTCAGTTAAGCTGTGGTTGAAGTATTAAGATTGTACATAGGTAAAGTGTATATGGCTCCGTTCTTAAAGTTACCATGAACCTCAACTGGTGGTCCTTATGCAGTTTGAGAGCTATAAGTATACTTGGAGAGAATATATACAAAGATGTTAAATAGAATATAAGGAATGAAGTATTACTTATTTACTGTACAGTTTTAATTTTTTTCTAGTATAAAGTGTTTACCTTAGTTGTATATAAAAAGTGTTTTATACCAATATTAATACTGATGGTTGCGTGAATTAACTATTGATTTTTTATGTATAATTTACTTTTTATTGATCTGGGGAGTGCAGCAACAGTTTGTCAGTACTGTATTATAAACATTCTATTGGCTGTAAGGGGCATATCTGAATTTAATAATTATATTCTTTTCAATAAAATTTGTCATTTTGTAGGAAAAGATGTGTTATGGATGAGATTTTTCAACAAAATGCTTGGTCTTTAGATTCCTTGGTAAGGCTATGTGGATTTTTCCCTGGTTTAAGATCTTTTTATTCATATTGGAAAAAAATACTACCACTCTATGCAAAAGTACATTTCTAGTCAAAATAATGTATGTTTCTGGGGAAATTTTGTCAACATTCCTTTTCTTTAACTTGATTCAAATTTATTTTAAAAATAAGCTTGTGAAGTTAAATTTAATTAAATGTTGGCATTATTTCTGAAAATAGTCACAAAATGTAATAAAAGCCAAGGTCTGCATTTTTATTTAACACAGCACTCTGTATGTGTGTTTATGTGTGTGTGTGTGTATGTGTATATGTGTGAGTTTATTATTCTTATATTTATGTTTAGATTATTTTAAAGAATAAATAGCTCATCCGGCATAATATACTATGAATTTCACATCTCATTGAAAGAATAATTTAAAGTGGTAATAATAAATTATATGTTTTATGATTGCATTTCACTTTATCATTTTAGTTGAGATGGTAATAATGAATTGTATGTTTTATGATTGCATTTCACTTAGATTATTTTAGGAATGTATCATAGGATGAGATATGATTTCTTCCTTCTGAGGTTTTTATTGCAAAAATAGCTCTGATTTTTAATACTCTATTTAATACCATTGTTCTACTTAGAAGGCATGAGAAAAATATTAGTTTGCACACAAAGAACCCTGGTATTTTCTCCTTAAATATTTCTTCTTGAATTTTATTCCTTATTTCCATAAAGGATAGGTTATTATTAGAGCATTTGTCCTTGTATGTTGCAAAATCCTTCTGAACTCAGCATAAAGACAGCTTTAATGAATAATTAGATAAAATGATGCAGCCACTATCTTTCTAAATGTTAAGAAAATCAGAATATATAACCATTTTTTTCCACAAATCTATTGAAATCAGAAGTAAAATTTCTTTGCTGCTTTTTTTGTTTGTTTGTTTGTTTGGGGGGGTGGGGCAGAAGGAGAAGGAGAGAGAGAATCTTAAGCAGGCTACATGCCCAGCGGGAAGCCTGATGTGGGGTTCAGTCTCACAACCACGAAATCATGACCCAAGGTGAAATAAAGAGTTGGGCACTTAACTGTCTGAGCCACCCAGGCACCCCAATCCACAGTGTGTGTGTGTGTGTGTGTGTCTGTGTGAAGATTTTATTTTTTTATTTGACAGAGAGAGACAGCGAGAGAGAGAACACAAGCAGGAGGAATGGGAGAGGGAGAAGCAGGCTTCCCACCCAGCAGAGAGCCCAATGTGCGGCTCTATCCCAGGACCCTGAGATCATGACCTGAGTGGAAGGCAGACCCTTAACGACTGAGCCACCCAGGTGTCCCCATTTCCCTACATATTTTTGAAGTGAAAGGAAAAGCAAAAGGATTGTTTAGAACCAGTGTTAACATGAAATGAAGTTAGCTAAAATAAGCCAGTTAATATTTCAGAGTTATAATAAGGAAGGGTCTTAGAAAATTAAGGGTTTGTTTGTTTTCTTTTTAACTGATTGATTGGTTTATAATGTTAGAGGTGCTATTACTGTGTAGTTTTAAAAAAATGGCAATTCAGTAATCCTATTTGCTTCATTGTCAGTGTTCTCTCATATCATTACAAAGATACTTGGGAAAAGTCTATATATCTCTGGGCTTTAATTAGGCATGGGAACACGCAGAGTTTAAAAGTAAAAGTAATTGCTCAGCCTCTGATAACTTGCACGCAATGAATCACCTTTAAAAGAATGCTACATAAAACAAACCATTGTATAGAGGAGATAGGAAAACATAGTTTTGTTGCTGGGTCTGCTGGGAGGGATTTGCAAATTTTGTGAGATCCTGCAGAGAGTCAAGCAAAATCTGCATTACTGCACATTATCTCCTGTGGGGAAGAACCAGCAGGACTGCTTATGGTTCTCAACTATCTCTGCTATATATACTTTTGTCCTACTATGTAAAAAGCTTCCCATTTGCTGGAAACAGTAAGAGTGTCTTAACACTGAGAGAAAAGGATTAAAAAAAAAATGAAAAATACCAACTAAATGAGAAGAACCTTTATAGCCAAGCTTGACAAGAATACTGGGAGTCAGGTTGAAGGGTGGTTAGATAAGCTAATATGATTCTGCATAAGGTCTTTTATTTTAAGAAATAAGTTAAACAGTAATAGGTTTTATAGTAGAAAACCTTTTTAAGTTGAGCTGTAAAATATTCATTTTAAAGGTAGTTGTTAGATTCATTTTTTTGTGTTTAATTTTATCCTCGTTTCTTATATTTACTTATTGTAATTTCTGGCACTTTTCAAGAGGTAGGATGCCATCTTATCAATAAACCATTTATATTGTCTTAAAATAAAAGCTTATTTCTCCTTCATACAACAGTGGTAGGGTAGTTTGTAAGCTTCAAACAATTTTTATTTCTTTATTTATTTATGTAAGATTTTACTTATTTATTTGACAGTGAGAGAGAGAGAGAGCACAAGCAGGAGGCACTGGAGGCAGAGGGAGAGGGAGAAGCAGGCTCCCTATTGAATAAGGAGCCCAGTGTGGGGCTCGATCCCAAGACCCTAGGATCATGACCTGAGTCAAAGGAAGATGCTTAACCAATTTTTATAAAAATGAATAAAATTTTTGCAATAAAAAAAAATAAAACTGTTTTCATGTAACAGAATTGGTCTAAAATAATAGTTGCTCCAGGATTTTAATGCATTAAAGTGAGAACAAATGAAATGATTGATTTTGACAAAATTCCAAATGAATGTTAAATTAGATTAATATATTTGTTATTTTTAATTGAACGAAACATTTGTCATTTTCAAGTAGATAACTTTTTAAGATACCCCATTATAATTCATTTTTCAGATGAAAATTTTAAATTTCAGTGTTTGCCAATATTTTTCTTCCTCTAGTAATTAGAATAAATAAGGTAGATTAGAAAGGAAGAAGTTAGTGACCATGCTGTTACTTTTAAGCATTTTACAATTTTTACTGAGCAGTTGGTTTATATGACAAGGACTAAGAATCTTTGGTATCTTACTTCAGGAGTAATGCTTAAGTGATGAAAAGCTATTTAAAGTATGTGTAATATAAATTTTCATTATAGTTCAAAATAATTTGTTTTTTTTAAAACTTATTTTTATGCACAATGAAGACTTTTTGTTGAATGGTCCTTGTACTAAAGAGATTGGGTATATATGTATGATTCTCTGTGTAGGTGTACTTTTAAAAAAAAACAACTGTTCAAGTAATTGATATTGAAAAGTAATTTTGACACAATTATACTGAAGTTTTATCTTTATATATCAATGCAGTTAATGAAAATTGCTAGTGATCTTTTCCAAAACATAAACTATTTTTTTAAAAAGATTTTATTTATTTATTTGACAGACAGAGTTCACCATTAGGCAGAGGAGCAGGCAGAGAGAGGAGGAAGCAGTCTCCCTGCTGAACAGACAGCCTGATGCGGGGCTCTATCTCAAGATTCTGGGATCATGACCTGAGCTGAAGGCAGAGGCTTTAACCCACTGAGTCACCCAGGCACCCCTCTGCTGAAGGCAGAGGCTGTTTTATTTACTTTGAGATCTCTACATTCAGGACTGTGTCATCTAGCATAGAGTACATATTCAGTAGTGTTTACTGAATGTGTTTCAGTATCTTTTCTCATGAGGTCTTATTTTTCACCAAGCTGAGATACCACATTTGTTATATAATTCACTGAAAGTTTCAATGAATTTAAATGTTTCTAAATCCACTTGTTAATTGTATTTGAATTACCATGCATTTCTGCTGTGAGGAGTAATCTTTTTTTTTTTTTAAAGATTTTATTTATTTATTTGACAGGGATCACAAGTAGGCAGAGAGGCAGGCAGAGAGAGAGAGAGGAGGAAGCAGGCTCTCCGCAGAGCAGACAGCCCGATGCGGGGCTCAATCCCAGGACCCTGGGATCATGACCTGAGCTGAAGGCAGAGGCTTTAACCCACTGAGCCACCCAGGCGCCCCAGGAGTAATCTTTTGAGTAGAACAATAAGGTGTCTGAACTGATGTAGTAAACAAAGGCAAAAGAGAAAAATTAAATTTCCTTACTGTCTGAAGCCCATTGACAAGTCCTTGAAACAGTCAGAGTGACCTTCCTCTGGGAGCTCAGCTGTCTCCGTGTTGACACTTTGCTAAGGGCAAAAGGCAGTCTTCTCCTGACTCCTTACAGTTCTGTGAGTCTACTTCAACATCTAAAAATTCTTCTGGAAACTTTATCTCTGCCCCCCCCCCCCATATAATGTTAGCCATCATCCTACAAGCATATGGCCAACTGATAAACATCTGAAGGATCTCATGAGTAAGTCTTTACTAAACAGTAATGAATGACCTTTTCCTAACAGTAGATAGACCTCTCAAGCTTCTGGAAACCTTGTTTCCAGAACACCCCGGAGGCTTGTGGTTTCCCTAACCCCTCCCAAATTGAAAGTATATAATGTATACAGTATAAAATCACAGTGCAGCTCTTTCTGCCCACTAGTCCAGTCCCCGTGCATAATAAAACCAACTTTTTGGGCCCAGGATGTCTCAAGAATACCTTCTTGGCCACTGGCTCTGAACCCCAGCATTTTCTACATCATAAACAATAATGTAGTTTTCTTTTTTCAAAAATGCTTTTGCAATTTTTTTTTTTTAATCAATTTTCTGATTATAGAAAAGGTGTTTCTGACATCAGTCTTCTGTTTTGGTCAGTTCTCTAATATTTTCTTATTGTTTAATTTTGCTGTATTTTTATTTCTTAATTGTATTCTTATACCGGATTCCTAAAAACAAAACACACTATTTCCTTTTAATTTTACTTCAGGTTTTTACTTTAATACCTCCACAGTCCAGTCTTAAGGGTGCATATAGGCCCATGTTTGTGTGTGTGTCTGTCTATGTGTATATCTATAGTGATAAGATACTATAACAAATGTTTACATTTGACCCAATGTTTACATTGACTTAAATAAAATGAGAGCTTATTTCTCCTTCACATAATGGTGGTAGGGTAATCCAGGCTTGTCAACATGGTTAGCTTCACAAAGTTACCAGTCCCCAATGCAGTACATTTTATTGTTCTGCAGACTGATAGGGCATTGTTCTTGTTTGCAAGGTTAAATCTGGGTCATTGCCATATCTGTATTCTATTTAAAGAAAAGAGGGAAAGAGCTGAAGCAGAAAAGCAGAAGGAAAATGATATCCTTTAAGAAAGTAATCCAAAATTTTCACATTCCATGGCAAATTGCCCCATGGCTACAATGGAAAGCTGGAAAGTTCAGTCTCTCTATTGGTGGTGGTGTGTGTGGGGGGTAGGCACTCATTCAGTTAAAACTCTGTTCCTATACAGCAAAGGAAAGATGGACTTGATGACCACTATAAGTTGCCACAATGCATTTAAATTGTATCCTGATAGTGTTTCATTTATGCTTTTAAGGAAAAGATCAAGGAAGAAGAGAGTTATTTCTGGCTTTTTGCAATGTGTCGACAGTGACCTAGAAGCATTTTATGTTAAGTGTTATTAGGTCTTCCAGTGAGAAAATTGAATCTTAGTGTGCTCAAGGCCTGAATGACCTCATGTAAGGACTTTCCCTTCAGTATCAACCTTAGCATAATTTTGGGTTTGAGGGTTTTTATTAAGGGAAATTGGGTTTCATACACAGGACATCTGGGTGTCCATTGTTAAATATACTGCTTCTTTATGTTAATGATACTGTTACAATTTCCTTTTTTTTTTTTTTTTCACAGCACTTTGGTGAAGTCATAATTCCCAATGTTGCTTTTAATATATTGTCCATTCTCTTAGCTTTAAGGAGTGTAAGACCTATCAGAATATATATATATTTTTTAATGGTTTGTAGTTCTACCTTCAGATGTAAAACTTTTCACATTAAAACACTGGAATATGCTGCATCATCAAAGCTGAGGGAATTCAAGGACCCTCATATATTGCTGGTGGAAGTCTAAAATATCAGTCCTTTGGAGAGCTATTTGTTAATATTTATGAAAATTCCTAAGACATATCCCCTTTAATACAGCAGTTCTGTTTCTACAGATACACTTACACATGTGGCATGATATATTTATAGGGTTATTTGTTACAACATTGTAACAGCAAAGATAGGAAGTATTCTGGGTCACTATCAGTTAGGGACTAGTTAAAAAAAACATGTACTTTTATAAAATGGAATACTATGTAGCTACATAAAATGTTGAAGCCGCTTACTTACTGAAATGAAAAACTCTCTAAGATTTATTATGTGGAAAAAAAAAACAATAGTGTAACAGTATAGAACAGTATATGTGATAAGACTCCTGTGTGAAAAGAAAGGAATAAAATGATACATACTCAAATATGTTTGTAAGCACATAAAATATCTTCCAGAATTAAAAATGTGTATGGTAGAACCAATATATATAAATTTAAGAATTACACCATAAATACTCTCTTAGGAATCCTAATTTTATTCTAATGAAATTATATCTATTTTGACACAGTGAAGGGGATTTTTCTTCATTAAGATAAAAATTGAAGTGTTCATTTTAGAAAAATACGGTACTGATTGGCTAGTTCAATTCTCTCTGATGCAGCAGTTCTCTTCTATAGTATCTCCCCTAACTGGTTATCCCTCATGTTTCTGAATACTGCCATTGATAGGACTCTATTAACTTTCTAACGTAGCGAGTTCTGTTTATTTAGCTACGGTGAGAAAAGGTCTGTCTGGGGTAGGACAGAGATCTGAGAACTGGATATTACTAATCTGAAGTTACTGAAAAATTAAAATTCATTTCTTGAAAATAAGGGATCAGATTGTTATAAGGCATCTTATTGTAGGAGTGTCTATTCGTGTTTGAGACAGTGAATTCTCTTGCTAAATAGTGTTAGAATTCCTTTTTATGTGAGGCTAAAATCTACCCAGATTTACCTCTTGCATGACTTACATTTATTGGATCTTAACTCTTTTTTACGACTATTATTTAAATAAAAGCCTTTCAGATATTTGAAAAGAGACATTAAAGATCCTTTGTTCTTTTGACTATTCTTCATATTATATAATTTCCAGATTTTATTATCCTGTTTCTCCTGTGGACATTCCTCAGTGGAAATGTTGCAAAAGTAGACATAAGTTTCTAGATAAAATGTCAGTATACAGGGACGCCTAGGTGGCTCAGTGGGTGAAAGCCTCTGTCTTCAGCTCAGGTCATGATCCCAGGGTCCTGGGATCGAGGCCTGCATCGGGCTCTCTGCTCAGTAGGGAGCCTGCTTCCTCCTCTCTGCCTGCTTCTCAGTGATCTCCATCTGTCAAATAAATAAATAAAATCTTTAAAGAAAAAAATATGTCAATATACAAAGGATATGCCTTGTTTTAGATGTGTGTATGTGTTTGTTTTAATGCTGACCAAAAGTTTATTAGTTCTTTTGGCACCCTAGGGCACATTGTTGTCTTATTTTGAGTTTGAGGTCCATTGGAATACCAGATATTTTTCATATGAATTTCTATTAATTATTGCCTGTACAGTTACTGTCTCTTCAATACTTCTTATTTTTTATATAAACTATTCTTATAATTTTCTTTTGTTTATCATAGAAAAATTCTTTTAAAAATTTAGAAAAGCAAGAAGAAAGTTCCAAGTTGTACTCATTATAGCCTCTATTAATACAGAATTGGCTATCCTTGCAGGGAAGCAGGCTCCCTGCTGAGCAGAAACCCTGATGTGGGGCTCGATCCCAGGATTCTGGGATCATGACCTGAGCTGAAGGCAGAGGCCTTACCCCTCTGAGCCTTTCAGGCGCCCCTAGAATGGTGGGTTTTAAACTCTAGGATGCTACCCAGTAGTCAGCTATGAAGTCAATTTAGTGAGTTACAATTAGCATTTGAAAAAAGAAATAGAATCATATAAAATGGAAAATATTGTATAGCATTTACAGAGAAAGAGTAAATACTGTTCCATAAAAATATTTTAATTAGGTACTTTTATATATGCATCTGTGCAATGGACCAAGATATACAAGATATTTGTTGGAGTTGATCACATTGGGAAAAAAAAGTTTATCAGTGGATAAACTGTCCTTTTTTCCCCCTTTCCTTCTTTTCTTTCTTTTTCATTTCATTCTTTCTCACCATCCATCTTGGCAGATGTTCAGCCAACTTTGAAACTACCTAATTAAAAGATCGTCCAGCCCACTGTTTTCTTTTGTTTCCACAAGAATTCCATGAAAGACTGTATCATTTTTTTTTTCCCCATAGATCTTATATGAGGTAACATACACAGTGGTTGTAAGAAAAAAGCCTTTAGTAGAAGAGTGTTCCAGGGTTGAATCCTGTGCCCACAATCAACTAACTCCATGTTTTTGGACTTAATGACTCAGTTTCTTCATTCTTAGAATGGTGGTAATAATGCTTTTACTCATAGGGTTATTATAAGGGTCAAATGAGAAAATACTGAATTAAAAAATTAAGTTCAATGAGTGTTGATATCACTGTTAATAACTTTAGCGTGTCTTTAATTTTCCAGGTTAGTAATCCTAATAGAAAATTATTTATATCTGGCATGACCTTTTAATGAACTCATGATAACTCTTGATCAAGTGCTTCATTTTATAAGAGCTCACAAATCATCTATTAAATAATTATTTTTAAAAGATGTTATTTTTGGGGTGCCTGGGTGGCTTAGTTGGTTAAGCATCTGACTCTTGATATTAGCCCAGGTCATCATCTCAGGGTTGAGAGATTGAGCCCCTCATCAGGCTCCTTGCTCAGTGGGGAGTCTGAGATTCTCTCACTCTGTCTTCCTCTGCCTCTCTCCCCTGCTCTCTCTCTCAAATATATAAATACATCTTTAAAATGTATATTCTAAAAGTTTGCTAGGGATTGTACAATAGTCTCCATTCTCTGTAATTGCTATCCTATGCTCTTTGAGAATCAGGATTTATTTTATAGTCTTAATTTTCTGGCACACTCAGTGATCAGATCTGTACTTTATGAGAAAATTTTGAATTAGAATTTATTTGGAACTGAAGAGTTAAAATCATTAATTTAAGACAGCCAGGTACTCTGTCTCTTAATTTATCAGCCTTCAGTTAGCTGTTAACCATGTTTATTATACCTTTTCCAGTGTGAAGATCATTCTCCTTAATAGAACTAAATAGGAATCAAATAGTTTCACTTTCTCTATCATTTGTTTCCATTCATTTGGCAAGTATTTATTGAGCAGCTGAGTACATAGGATTGCTCCTAGTGCTTGAGAATCAAGGCCCTGGATATAAGACTTATCCTCAGAGGGTACCAGTGTGAGTGTGTGTGTGTGTGTGTATGAGTGTGTGTATGTATGAGTGTGTATAGGGGAGAATCAGTGAGCATCAGGGGAAGAAGGAAGGATCACAAAATTCCATTTATGATATTTCTCTTTGTTTTTTAAAATTTCAGGGCCTCTGTTTCTGTGCTTTGTTGTATTCATCATTTCATTAAACTTGAGGACAGAATTATTTTTCTTTGCCAACCATGTTTTCTTGGTCTATTCCACTAGGCATAAGTTGCAGCTCATAGTGGAATGAATCTCAAATATTGTTCAGAACCAGATAAAGCCATTTATACAACCAGCTATTCCTTTTCCATATTTGTGTTTATTTTCCAGTATCACTACTTTCAGAGAGATGAAAATACCTAGATTTTAATGTCCTGTAACTTTCTATTTAGGACTTTATAGAGTTCTCCTGACAGAATCTTGTGAATGTGGTACAGTGGAAAGAGCATCATCTTTGGAATCAGAGAAACTTGTGATCAAACCCTGATACCCACCCCCTCCAGTTAACATTGTGATTTTCTCTGTGTTTCTTACAAATTTCAAACCTAAATTTACAAATATATGGGATGGGGCTAATAATATTTATCTTGATGACTGTTAGTTATCTCCTACTCTTCACCCCACTCTGTCATGCCTGCCAGCTTGAAGCAGTAGACCTGGTTAGTGGTTGAGGGTTGCTGCTACTAGTGATCTCAGCCAGAATGCCAAGAAGCAATCGGTTTATTGTGTTTTGAAAGCCTCTCTAGCAATCTGAGATGATTTGACTTAAGAAAATACCACTTTTTGCTTAATTAAGTCAAAACTACAGGGGATCATTCATCTCTAGTCTCACTTTTCGGTGTGCTAGCCACTACCACATGTTTCTTCCTCCTGGCTAATAACAGGAGTCCTCTAATCTTTTTTTTTTTTTTAATTATTATTATTATTATTATTATTTTTTTTTTTTGAGAGGAAGAGAGAGAGAAGAAGAGAGAGTGTGAGAGGGGAGAAGGTCAGAAGGAGATGCAGACTCCCCATGGAGCTGAGAGCCCGACACGGGACTCAGACCCAGGACTCCAGGATCATGACCTGAGCCGGAGGCAGTCGCTTAACCAACTGAGCCACCCAGGCACCCATGAATCCTCTAATCCTAATGAAACTTAATTTCTTCCTAGGAACTCTCCTTATTTTCTGTGTCAGTGGAATTTAGTTTCAAAGTGGGAGACTTGGATCCTTTCCCTTTTATGATTACTCTGTTTACTTGCTAACCTGTTATTTTTTTTTCAATTAAGATTTTTATTTATTTATTTGACAGAGATCACAGGTAGGCAGAGAGGCAGGCAGAGAGACAGAGGAGGAAGCAGGCTCCCTGCCGAGCAGAGAGCCTGATATGGGACTCGATCCCAGGACTGCTGAAGGCAGAGACTTAACTCACTGAGACACCCAGGTGCCCACTAACCTGTTGTTTTTACTGAAAAGGCAATAATGTGTTTAGACATATTTAAGAGTCATTATACATTAGATTCATAATTAAGAGATTGCCTTACCTCATGAGAATGATATAAAAGTTGGCAGAAGTTTTTGTGGGGTGGGAGGGGTAGAGAGGAGAAAGATATAATATTTCCATTTGTTTTGAAATTCAGTATTAGATGTTATTTGAAGAATGTTTTTCTGATAAATTCATATTTAGAGGCTAGTGTAATATAGTATCTCATCCTTTCACAACTCAGCTTAATGGAAATTACGTATGTTCTCTAAATAATGCCTCACTGAGTTTAGTGTATTTCTAGTGAAAATTTCCTCAGGCCATTGATTCACAAATTTTAATTAACAAAGTTGAAATTAAGATTCCTATAAAAACACTGAATGTAGTCATGAGGTTTCAGACTTTGAAAATTAAGGTCACAGGTTTCCATTTATAAATGGAACATTCTCAAGTTGTATTAGAAATGAGATTTTTGATTGAAGAATTAATATGTACTAGTTAATAAGGAATGAGAATTAAAGTGTGTTTTGCCAGAACAATTTTTGTCATTACAGAAAGCGTGAACCAACAATCTAACCTATAAAGGGTGTTATTTGAAAATCAGTAATATTTACATAGTAATTGGTGTGAATAGTGAGTTGGTAAAATCTGTGCTTTGTAGTTTTGTGTTTCTTATAAAATTTTGCTATTGCTTAATTCCTTCCATTTACTTGGAAAAAATCTCCCATCTTCTTGCATTGGTTTTAAACCATCTTTCTTCTCATGAGACTCCTTGTTAGTTTTGCCATAATTGGGTTCACTTCAGCAAATGCTTGTTGAGTCTCTTTGTCAGGCACTATACTAAGCATGTGAGATCTGAAAACGAGTGAGACGGGTGTTTTGCTTTAAAGGGTCTTCTAGTACTCTGTGGGAGAATGACATATGCATTTTTATTATTATATTTCAATCTCAGAATGGTAAAATACCTGAGAATTTTGTTAATAGTATTTATTTGTGGGTGCCTGAGTGGCATCTGCCTTTGCTCAGGTCCTGAGCCCAACTCAGGTTGTGATCCCAGGGTCCAGGATGGAGCCCTGCATTGGGCTTCCTGATCAGCGAGAAGTGTGCTTCTCCCTCTCTCCCACTTCCTCTGCTTGTGTTCGCTCTCTCCCTGTATCTCTCTTTGACAAATAAATAAATAAAATCTTAACAAAAAAAAATAGGGAAAGCATTTATGCACACACAGGGTGTTACATAGGTGCTCATTGCTCCCTGTTATCACAATCTGATACAGACATTGCTCTTATAAGAATTGGTTATATATATATACACACACACACACACACACACATATGTAACCTATATATATATGTATATATTATCAAAGAGACAGCTCAAATTTATGAAGAGAGAAATAATATTTAATACATGGTTTGGACTTTTTCATCGGGATTAGAGAAATGATTAGATTGTCACCTAAAAGTTCATGGCAAAATAAATTCTAACTGGATAGTAGTAAAATTAAAAAAAAGCCACTCATGAAGAAGTAAAATTGAATATTAAATATTGGGGGGAAAGGAATTTCAAAATCTGAAAGCAAGGAAACATGACATTAAGGAGAAGATGGACTGGTTTGATTAAATTAATATTATTTTACGTAAAATCATTAAAAGAGAACTGTAGAAAACAAAGTGGACAATATTGATGTTGCAGTAAATATAAAACACATTTAGAGAAAATATTAATTTCTGGAATGAGTAAGATATATAAAGGATGATCATAAAAATAAATATACTTTCTATATTTGTGAAATTAGTTTCTTTTAGTCTCATAGAAAACTAGTTACAGACACAAAAGTTAGAATAAAATAGTAATTTATGAAAGGATTGACTAAATTTCTAATTAATGATACACTGTTATAAGAATCATATACTCAGTGAAATTTCAGCATAAATCAGAAACTCATTCATTCTGCAAACATTATTTGAAGATTTAATGTGTCAGATACTGCACTAACTGCTTAAATGATAAATATGAATAATAAAGAGCTCCTTATCAAGGAATTCATAGCCTAGGGATAGACACTTCTTTACCCCCTTTCTTCTCTTCACTTGGTAAGGCTAGTCCATTAACCCAGACACTCACCTGTCCATACAAAAAATGGCTAATGAATTTCTGGAAGGTATAGGACCTTATAGTAGGTGCAGGGATATTAAGATAAAAAGTGGGACTTTGTCATTAAGGAGTTTAGTCAAGGAGATGGGCAGAGGAAACAGTGCCAGAGATAGCGTTCCAGAGAATAGAGATCTCTCTCTTGAAGGGAACACTTACACTCTGTTGGCGTATCTTACAAGTGAACACCAAGATACTAATACATTTTATTTATTCAGATTCTGTACTTTTAACATAATTAAAATATATTATTCTTTCCAAATATAATACTGTTGTTTCTGTCTTGTAGTTAATTTGAATGAAATAATCAAATCCTTGTGAGAACATCATTACTTGTCAAAGACCCTATGTGAGTTTATTAAGGTATAAGCAGGTTTTGCCAAATATCTATCCTTGTGATTTGTTAATTGTTATTCAAAGGCTAAAAATAGAGAAACAGTCTTCTTTTTGACATGACACAATTATTACTGATAGAATGAAGTGTGTGCAGCAGGAGAGGAGCACAATGTCTGAGAACTTTATAGAGATCAGTTATGATGTATTTTTCCTATGAAGGCCTATTTTCATGTAATATTTTTTACTGACCTAAGGTATTTTGCTCTTCCAAGTTTGTTTTCTTTCCTTTGGTGTTGTTTCTGTCTTGTAGTTAATTTGATCACTCCTCCAGTGTTTTGATTATAATATCCTAATTATTCTCGAAGTTTATTCAAGTGGTCCATTCACTTTACACTTTAAAAATTTTTTCCTATGGAGGCCTGGGTAACTCAGTCATTAAGTCTGCCTTCAGCTCAGGTCATGATCCTAGGATCAAGTCCCATGTCCGGCTCTCTGCTGGGCAGGAAGCCTGCTTCTCCCTCTCCCACTCCCCCTGTTTGTGTTCCCTCTCTCGCTGTGGCAGTGTGTCTGTCAAATAAATAAATACAATTTTTTTTTAAAGATTTTATTAATTTATTTGACAAAGAGAGATCATAAATAGGCAGAGAGGCAGGCAAAGAGAGAGGAGGAAGCAGGCTCCCTGCTGAGCAGAGAGCCTGATGCGGGATTGGATCCCAGGACCCTGAGATCATGACCTGAGCCGAAGGCAGCGGCCCAACCCACTGAGCCACCCAGGCGCCCCAAATAAATACAATTTTTAAAAATATTTTTTCCCCTATACATGTAAGTACTCATAAATGAATATGATTCTTAAAACATGTTTGTATACTATATAAATTTTGAAATAAACTCTGCATCTTGCATGTCAGAGAAATACTAAGGTTAGTTTTTAATGATTAAATGTATTTGAATAATATGTTTAACATATATTTAATAAAATATATTTAAAATAAATGCTCAATAATTGGTTAACCTTTTTTAAAATATTTTTTTTAAAATTTATTTGAGAGAGAGAGAGAATGAGAAAGAGAGAGATAGATTAAGAGGAGAGAGATCAGGGAGAGAAGCAGACTCCCTACTGAGCAGGGAGTCTGATGTGGGACCCAGTCCTGGGACTCCAGGATCATGACGTGAGCCAAAGGCAGCTGCTTAACCAGCTAAGCCACCCAGGTCCCCCAATAATTGGTTAATTTGTATAATGCATTACTTGCATTGACTGAAGTGATTTCATGAATTTTACCCAATTGAATTTTGTATTAACTAGCTTAAATATTTTTATTTTATTTTATTTAAATATTTTATTTATTTGTCAGAGAGAGCGAGAGAGAGAGTGCGCACCCAGGTAGGCAGAGAGGCAGGCAGAGGCGGAGAGAGAAGCAGGCTCCCCGCTGAGCAAGGAGCCCAATGTGGGACTCAATCCCAGGACCCAAGCCGAAGGCAGCAGCTTAACCCACTGAGCCACCCAGGCATCCCTAGCTTAAATATTTTTAAATGGGAATTACTGAGAAGGTGTTACTGAAGTATTAATCTAGGGAAGGAATGGAAGCCTCAGGGACCAGAAGTCTTTTTGAGGTAGGTCTCTCTAAATACTTCTTGTGGAAATTGACCCCTAATGGCTTATGATCAGGACTAAAGTTCTATAAAAATGAAAGAGCAAAATTACTCACATGTAACTTTGTTACAAAATGTGCATAAAGTCTTGAATTTATGAAATCTTCCTTATGGCCATTCTGTCATGTATTCGGTGTTTGGACCAAATATGGTTTTCTTGATATAGAGCTTGGGTTAGAATCTCATTCTGATGGTTCATAGCTCTGTGCTCTTCCTATACATTTTTCCAGTTTTGTTTATAATAGAGAACACTGAAGGAATAAAACCACATGGCAGAGGTGGGAAGTGAAAAAAATCAAAACTCATACTTAACATGCACATCCCATTGGAATGCTTGTATAGGCACCTTGAGTCACTTTTCAACAGTCACTTGCTGTAGATGTATACTTAGAGATTGACATCTTAGAATCACAAAACATCATGTTGGGTGTAAGTAAGGGGCAGTGATTTGCATTAAGTTGCTGCCTAAATTGGTTAATTGGCTTTCTACAGAACTCCCTTGTTTAATTTGTTTTTGAAATAATAGCAGTTACAGCATTAAAAAACATGCTTCCAGAGCAGGGATTTGCATGCTATAGTTTTGCTGTTTAGTTCTTACTAGGAACCGGTCTGCAAGTGCCCTAGAGCAAAAATTATCCACACGTGGATTTCCTCTGGGGAAGGATTAATCTGGAAAGTCAGTGAGCAGAAGAGATTTAGCATTCTTGGTTTATAAACATCATAGAGTAAGAGAATAATTCTTCTAAGGAGGTATACAGGTATTATTCTTTCACTGTTATCCATGAGTATCTCTATGGGAACTGGTAAGGAACAACTGTAGTGTGAAGGTGGTAAGAAGGAAAAGGGGTTTCATAGATTAATGGAGAAAAGTCATTAGCTGTAATCTATGCAGGAAGAGTGTAGCGAGGAGTGTATATTACATTTAGCTGAAAAGAAAAATGCTCACTTACTTCAATTATTGATTGTTTAAAGTAAAATATAATTTATTATTTTCCATTTTACCTGTGACAATTTTGTGATCTATTTATGATGTGAAACCTAAAATTGCCTTTAACAATCTGTTTTACAAATATTGATTGGTTTTGTTTTCAGAAGCTTGTGACTAATTTAAAAGGGGAAATATGGTCTCATGTTTTGGACTGTGTCTTCTGATTTATTTTTATATATAGACATGTGCTGCAATTGTAAGATTTATGGCAATTAAATTTAGACTCTGGAAAACAAGACTTCCCCCTAGTGACAATCTCTAACAGTGTTTCTGAGGATCTAAGCATTAGAAAAACAGTATTATCTTATGTACTGTGAAGTTACACAAATACCTAGAGTCTATGCAGATCACTAATTAAACTATCCATAGTAGATATGGAAAAAATAATGTCTACCATATCATTTATTCAAACTGTGGTAAAAAATGAGTCAGTTATAGAAATCAGATATAATTTGGGGTATCATATTCCCCTCTAATTCTACAAAAAATATAGTACTCATCTGTAACCTTATTAAAATATGTTAACAAATATGTATTAGATATCAGTTGAGAAGATATTCAGTGGTAGTATTCTTGGGTATTTAGTAATACATATATTTTTACCACAGATATATCTTTTTTTTTTACAAAATTGCCAATTTTTGTCTTAAATATAATCTTTTATACTATTTATCCCAGCAATGTAGGAGAATACACTTTTTGGCTCACCTGTGCTAATAATAGCAATGATCTGTCTTTTTAAGTGTTTGCCAGTCTTACAGGTATGAAGGGATAACTCATTGTTATCTTAATGTACAAATCTCTGAGTTTGAGCTTCTGTTTAATGTTTCCCCCAAATTTGAATTTTCCCTTTTGTAAATTTCTACTTGGTTGCCCTTTTTTCTGTTGAGTTGTTTATATCTACCTTATCAAGTTTTAAGGACTCTTATACCATAGAGTTTAATTGTGCTCTTTAATGGTTTTCCAAAATATATACTTTGCTGATTTTGTTCATAATGTCTTTTGCCTTATGCAAGTTTTAAAGTTTTATATAGTTGAATATATTTTATAATTTTATAATATAGTCACTTTTGATTATGAAAGTCTTCTAAGACTCTACGTTATGCGTACAATATGCTGTATTTTCTTTTTTTAAGATCTTATTTATTCATTTTACAGACATCACAAGTAGGCAGAGAGGCAGGCAGAGAGGAAGCAGGTTCCCTGCTGAGCAGAGAGCCCGATGTGGGGCTCAATACCAGGACCCTGAGATCATGACCTGAGCCGAAGGCAGAGGCTTTAACCTACTGAGCCACCCAAGTGCCCAATATGCTGTATTTTTAACAGAATTTTTGTTGTTTTATTCTTTTCTATTTAAGTTTTTAATCCTAAATTTTTAAAGATATGGTATAAAATTATCATCTAATTATATTTTCTTCCATATATATATCTACTATATATATTATTTATATATATCCCAAATATATAAATAATAAATATATATCAATATATTTAGTTTTATATATGTAAATATATATAGATATATATATATCTGTATATTTAGTTTTGCCAGTTGACACTTTTTATTAAGCTATTTACTCTTTTCTCCTTATTAGTGAGATTATCTATCTGATAATAATCATATTATCTTCTGCTCTTTGTCTTTTTTGTGAGTTCCATGATTTGATAATAGAGGCTTTTTTCAGTAAATTTTGATATGTACATGCATGTACCTTCTCACATTTTTTTTCTTCAAATTTTGGGCATCTGCAATACACATTTAAGAAAATTTTATCCACTAGGGACAAAAATTGGGATTCTAATTTGGATTTTTAAAAAATATACATAGTAATGTTGAGAAGCAAATTTTTTAATACTAGGAATTCTTATTCAAAAGCATTAAATAACTGTTCCTTTTTGGAAATGTCTTCATATCCTCTAATAAGATTTTAGTGTTTCCCCTATAAACGTTCTATGATCATTCTTACTGAAATTAGTCCTAAGTATTTTATTTATTTATTTATTTTGAGTACTACGAGTGAATTTTTTTATTTTTATACTGTTTTCAGCCTTCTTAACTAATTTTTATTCTGGTAATTTCCTTCCACTAGAACTTTCAATTAAGTGGTTTTTTTACTTTACTTAAAAATTTTTTTTTCTTTTCTTTTTTTTTTTGAAAATTTTATTTATTTGACAGACAGAGATCACAAGTAGGCAGAGAGGCAGGCAGAAAGAGAGAGGAAGGGAAGCAGGCTCCTTGCCGAGCAGAGAGCCTGATGCGGGGCTTGATCCCAGGACCCTGCGATTGTGACCTGAGCTGAAGGCAGAGGTTTCAACCCACTGAGCCACCCAGGCACCCCTAATTTTTTTTTTTTCTTTTTAAGTGGTGTGAGGTTTTCTTGTTCCATTTTATATGTGGTCTGGTAAGTTTGGCAATAGTAATGCTACCATTTGGAGGGAGTGCACATTAGGATTTATACTACTTGGCGGGATCACCCATTATTCAGAATAGAAGCTTTAATTCACAAAGAGTATTTGAGGTGGGACACTTGGTTACTGGACTGGTTTTGCAAGCATAGGCAAAATTATAGTTGTATTAGTTATATTATTAACTTAGTTCCACATTATGTTTTGTTCCCTACCTAGTTATATTTTATGCATCTCTTAACCTCATGTATGATCAATCATTAATTTCGCCTTTTTAATCCCTACTCCCTGTTTACCTACTAATTGTAGAAACCTCAAATGGTAACATTAGCTTGAAATGATCTGAAATTATCTAGTCATATGACATCCCAAATGATGTCCAGAAGAATGTGTACCTCCAGATTGTTTCAAGTCTCCCCCCACCAAAAGGTTTTAAGAGACCTGTCACTTCTCTTGTATTCACCTCATTCCCCAAACATATGTAAGCTGTCCTTAGGCTCAACAGGGCAAGGCAGCTTTGGGAACAGTCCTCTGCCTTCTGATTGGGCTGTCCTTCTGACAGAGCCTCTTTTTTTTTTAAGATTTTATTTATTTATTTGACACAGAGAGAGAGAGATCACGAGTAGGCAGAGAGGCAGGCAGAGAGAAAGGAGGAAGCAGGCTCCCTGCTGAGCAGAAAGCCCGATGTGGGGCTCGATCCCAGGATGCTGAGACCATGACCTGAGCCGAAGGCAGAGGCTTAACCCACTGAGCCACCCAGGCGCCCCTGACAGAGCCTCTTTTGCCTCAAACCCTGTGTCTGCGACATCGGCTTGCTGCTCAGGTGTACAGGCAAGTTTGAGATCAGCAACATATGTACTTGTACTTTCTCATCAATCTCATTGTATCATTTTATTGGAAGATTTTTTATGTGTAGATTAAAAAATAGAATGAAAAGTATCAAAAATAAATTATTTGACATCTGATTATTTTTCTTCACCCATAGCCCATAACCTTCTTGGAATATTACTTAAAATAGGAAATACACATATTTTTCCCCTCACATTAACCACTCTTGCCTCTCCCTCCATAATCTTGGTGTGATTAGTGCTGCAGAAATACTTATACACTAAAGGATCCTTACGAGAAAATAAAGAGGGGTGCCTGCATTGCTTGAAGGGCTGTTCACAGTGGTTCTTTTCATTGGCAGAATATGTATTGACACTTCTGCCTTGGACATAATGAAGAACACAGATAGTTAGACATGTGGGCTGGTCATGGCTTTGCTACTTACTAGATGGTATAATCAGTGATTCTTCAACAGTATCTTTCCACAGTTGTTTTTTTTTTTCCCTTAATCATTTTGGGATTATGAGCTCCTTTTTGATTATGGGATTATGAGCTCCTTTTTGATTATGGTGAGAATATAAAACTTCCCAAGAAGATGTCCACATGTACATACACATAATTTTGCATGGTATAAAATTTGTAATGTCTTGAAGCTTGCCCATTGACTGATATGGTTCTGTTCTATCTAGCGTGCATGACTTTAAGTATTTGTTCTGATACTACTTATTTTATCTTTCTTAATCACTTAAACTCTCTGACCTTCAATTTTTATCTATAGATGAATATATTGGATCTAATGACCTCTAAAGTCTATTCTAGCACTAATATTCCTTGAGCTGCAGGCAAAGGTTATTGTAATATCACAGTCAACTTGATGAAAGCAGTGTACTCTTACTATTCTGCAATTATAGAGCTTACCATAATTAGTGTTTGCTATTGATTGAACTCTTTTGCATTCATAAATTGTGCTTAATCTGATTAAATAGATGTTTATCGAGTACCGAAGAAGTGCAAAGCACCGTGTAGTGCTTATAAAGTTGGGTCCTTGCCCTTAAGGATTGTAAAATGTAAGTTTAAAAGATGAGTAATAAAATGAATGCTTAAGAGAGATATGAAGTGTGGGGATTAAAAGGAATAATTGCCCTTTCAATAATTTTCCCGAGATTGGACAATTTCATCTGTAAAGTGCCAGATAGTAAATATGTGGTTTTTTGGACCAAATAGACTGTGTCATAATTACTCAACTCTGTATTGGTATCACATAGAAGCATAGACAACACCTAAATGGATGGGTATGGCTGTGTTCTAGTCAAACTTTATTTATATAAACAGGTAGCTGGCAGGACTGTAGTTTGCCCACTCCTGAAATAAAGATTATGTTCATCAAAGACCACTTTAATAGAGGTTATGGGGGGTATGTTATGAAGGAGTGAAAGGCATTTGGATGGAGTAGAAGCAGTATGGCAAGAATTCTTGGCTGGGAAGATAACATGATCAAAAACTTAAGAATGTTTCAGAAACATATCATTTCAGATGGAGAACTAGTTTTATTTGTATTATTCAGTATTGAAGAGATAACACGATCAAAAACTTAAGAATGTTTCAGAAACATATCATTTCAGATGGAGAACTAGTTTTATTTGTATTATTCAGTATTGAAGAGATTTCATGAGAAAGTTTATCCATTGTCATCAGTCTCGGGATGTTCAGACTTATTTAACATTTTAAATGTTGTTTTTCTGCTGTTTGCATTGGGGAATTTGGTGAAGGATGGATGGCTTGGAGAGTTGTGGGTGGTTGCTTTGTTTTAGATTTGGCATTTACTTTTGGTTAAGGTAATCAAGAGAGAAATCTCTTTCAAAATTTTCTATCGCATTGTTCATGGATTGATACATCTCCCTTAAGAGTTTATTCAGATATAATTGCATATAATATACAATATACAACACCTACTTAAAATGTATTTTGAAAGGTTTGGATTTGTTTATGCATTGTCAAACATCACAACAATCAGGATAGTAAACATACCCATCCTCTCCGGACATTTCTCCATGCCTCTTATTAGTCCCCCACCCTCACTTTTCTTGACCCTTTTCTTCACATCATCAAATGGCTAGTGCTCTGCCTTCTGTCACTATAAATAATATATATATATATATTAGTTTGTATTTTCTATAGTTTTACGTAGATGGAATCTTATTGTATGCACTCTTGAAATTCATCCATGTTGTAATTTGCGACAACAGTAACAATTTCATTCATGTTTGGACTTATAGTTATGACTAGTTTTTGTTGTTGTTGTTGTTGTTATCCTAAATAACACTCTATGAATGTTTGTGTACAGATCTTTATATTGTTATGTGATTTTTTTTGAGGGGGGTGGTAAATACCTAGGATTAAAATGACTGAATGTTATTGTAGGTACATACTTAACTTTTTAAAGAACGTGCCAGACTGGTTTTCAAAGTGATTGACCATTTCACATTCCAATTAGCAGTGTATGCGAGAGTTCCAGTCCCACCACATTCTTGCCAGCAGGAAAGAAAACAAGAGACTAATCTCTTGTTTCCCCCACCCCCATCTTTAAAAATTTTTAATTTAAATTCATTTAATTAACATACAATGTATTACTGGTTTCAGAGATACAGGCCTGTGATTCATCAGACTTATATAACACAAGGGCTCATTACATCACATGCCCTCTTTATTTTTTATTTATTTTATTTTTATTTTATTATTAACATGTAATGCGTTGTTTCTTTCAGGGGTACAACAGGTCTGTGATTCATCGGTGTTACATAATTCACAGTGCTCACCATAGCACATACCCTCCCCAATGTCTGTCTCCCAGCTACCCCATCCCTCCCACCCACCTCCTCTCCAGCAACCCTCAGTTTGTTTCCTGAGATTAAGAGTCTTTTATGGTTTGTCTCCCTTTCTGGTTTGTCTTGTTTCGTTTTTTCCTCTCTTCCCCTATGATCCTCTTGTTTCTCAAATTCCTTATATCAGTGAGATCATATGATAATTGTCTTTCTCTGGTTGATTTATTTTGATTAGCATAATACTGTCTAGGTTCATCCATGTCCTTGCAAATGGCAAGATTTCTTTCTTTCTTTTCTTTGATCATTGCATAATCTTTGTATATATATATACTATGTCTTCTTTAGCCATTCATCTGTTGATGAACATCTAGGCTCTTTCCATAGTTTGGCTATTATGGATATTCCTGCTACACAAACATTCAGGTGCATGTGCCCCTTTAGGTCACTACATTGGTATCTTTAGAGTAAATACCCAGTAGTGCGATTGCTGGGTCGTAGAGTAGCTCTATTTTCAACTTTTTGAGGAACCTCCATACGTTTTTCAGGGTGACTGCCCCCGCTTGCATTCCCACCAAGAGTTTAAGCAGGTTCTCCTTTCTCTGCATCCTTGCCAAAATCTGTTGTTTCCTGACTTGTTATTTCCAGCCATTCTGACTGGTGTGAAGTGGTATCTCATTGAGGTTTTGATTTTTATTTCACTGATGCTGAGTGATTTTGAGCAGTTTTTCATGTGTCTGTTGGCCATTTGGATGTCATCTTTTTTTTTTTTTTAAAGATTTTATTTATTAAATTGACACAGAAAGAGAGAGATCGTAAGTAGGCAGAGAGGCAGGCGGGGTGGGGGGGGGAGCAGACTCTCTGCTGAGCAGAGAGCCCGATGTGGGCCTCGATCCCAGGGCTCTGAGACCATGACCTGAGCTGAATGCAAAGGTGTAACCCATTGAGCCACCCAGAAACCCTGGATGTCTTCTTTGAAGAAATTCTGTTCATGTCTTCTGCCCATTTCTTGATTGGGTTATTTGTTCTTTGGGTGTTGAGTTTGATAAGCTTTTTAAAGATTTTGGATGCCAGCCTTTTATCTGCTAAGGCATTTGCAAGTATCTTCTCCCATTCACTCAGTTGTCTTTTGGTTTTGCTGACTGTTTCCTTTGCAAAAGCTTTTAATCTTGATGAAGTCTCAGTGTTTCATTTTTGCCTTTGTTTCCCTTGCCTTTGGAGATGTGTCTAGCAAGAAGTTGCTGTGGCTGAGGTTGAAAAGGTTGCTGCCTGTGTTCTTCTCTAGGATTTTGATGGATTTCTATAACCACATTTAGGTCTTTCATCCATTTTGAGTCTTTTTTTGTGTATGGTGTAAGGAAATGGTCCAGTTTCATTCTTCTGCATGTGGCTGTCCAGTTTTCCCAACACCACTGTTGAAGAGACTGTATTTTTTCCATTGGACATTCTTTCCTGCTTTGTTGAAGATTAATTGACCATAGAGTTGAGGGTCTGTTTCTTGGTTTTCTATTCTTTTCCATTGATTTATGTGTCTGTTTTTGTGCCAGTACCATAGTGTCTTGATAATTATAGCTTTGTAATAGAGCTTGAAGTCCAGAATTGTGATGCCACCAGTTTTGGTTTTCTTTTTCAACATTCCTGTGATTAGTCTTTTAAACTTTAATCATTCTAATTGTTTTATAGTGGTGGTGTCATTGTGATTTTAATGTGTATTTTTCTAATGTCTAATGATATTTAGCATGTCTTAATTTGCTTATTTGCCATCCACGTATCTTCCTTGGTGAAGAGTTTGTTCACATCTTTTGCCACATTTATTGGGTTGTGTGTATTCTTATTAAATAGCTTAAGAGTTTCTTATTAAAAAGTTTTAGAAATTCTTTATGTGTTCTGTATATGAGTCCTTCATCAGATATATGGTTTGGAAATTTTTTCTCCTGGTCTGTGGTTTGTCTTTTTATTTTTGTGTCTTTTGAATAATAGAAGATATTAATTTTGATGATATACAGTTTATTATTTTGTTCTTTTTGAGTTTTGGCTTTAGTGTCATATCTAACCTAACCTAAGGTCACAGAGATTTTCTCCTTTCCCCTCCACTTCTTACCAAGATTTTGGGCCAAGAATTTTTGCTTAGGGATATGATTTACTTAGAGCAAACTTTTGTATATGTTACAGAGTATAGATTAGAACCTTTTTTTGTTTGCCTATGAATTTACAAATTTTGTAGCACCATATACTTTAAAGTCTATTCTTTACTGAATCAATTACTTTTGCAAATTTGTGAAAAATATTTTGTCCATATATTATTTTTATAATCTAAACTATTTGATTGATTTGCTTATTTTTGTGCCTATACTATACAATTGTAATGTAGCTTTCTGACAAGACGGGAAATCAGGAAGGAGTGACTTAACCTTATTGCTTTTGTTGACATTGTTTTGGCTATTCTGAGTTCTCTGAGTTTCCACATGAATTTTAGAATCAGTTTTTCAATTTCTATTAAAAAGCCTATTGGAATTTTGGTTAGGATTATATTGAATATACACATTAATTGGGGAGAACTGATATCTTTCTACTGTTGAGTCTTTTGACCCATGAACAAGAATTGATATCTTAAAGCTATTGAGTCTTTTAACCCATGAACAATTTTATCTCTACATAGTTAGGTCTTCTTTAATAAACAAAGTTTTCAGTATACAGGTCTTGCCCATATTTTACCAGATTTTTCCCTAAATATTTATATTTTTGATACGATTGTAAATGCTATTCTGTTTTATTTCAATTTCTGTTATTTATTTCTAGTGCATGTAAATAAAGTAGATTTTTAAATATTAAATTGTATCCTGAAACCTAAACTCATTTTTTGGTGCTAGTGGCTTTTTTATAGATTCTAGCAGCTTTACAAAATAGATGATCATGTTTTTAGTAAACAAAGATATTGTTACTGTGTCATCTAATCTAAATGTCTTTTATTTATTTTTCTTGTCTTATTTCACTGGCTGGAACTTGTTGAATAGAAATGGTGAGAGTGGATATTCTTCTTTTGTGGTGATCATTCAGACTTTCATGTAGGCTTGTACTGTTAAATATGATGTTAAATGTAGACTATTTTGTAGATATACCTTATCAGATTGAAGAAATTAATTTCTATTACTAGTTTGTGAAAATTTTTATTAGAAAGGAGAAATGATGTTGGATTGCTAAAATTTTGTTTAGAATTCTCATGGATAAATAAAAATATTAATATTTTAAATATGATAAATATTTAATAAATGATTGTTAATTAAAACTATAGTTTAATAATTATTAAGCAGTTTTATATAAAATATAAATAAAATATTAATTTAAAAATTGTTAAACATGATTACAATTACTAAAATTTGTTCACCTGTGCTCCTAAGGATTATTGGTCTATAGTTTTATTTTAAAGCTTTGTTTGATTTTGAGATCAGTGTAATGTTGGCCTCATAGACTCTGTTGGAATATATTCCCTTTTTCACCTTTTTAGATAGGTTTGTGTATAATTGATTTTATTTCTACTTTAAATATGTGGTAGAATTTGCTAGTTAAGCCATCTGGGCTGGGCGTTTTCTTTTCTTTTGTTTTCTCCTGTTTTCTTCTACAGATATAATAGTTTTACTTTTAGGATTACAGCTATGATCCATTTTCTTTCAATTTGTGTGAAGTGTTTAAAGTCTGTGACTAGAATTTTTTTTTTTTTTTTTTTTTTGGTATGTGGATGACCAGTTGTTCCAGCACAATTTGTTGAAAAGACTCTCTTTGCTCCATTGTATTGCCTTTCATCTTTATCAAAGATGAGTTGATTTTATTTATCTGCATCTATTTATGGGTTCTCTACTTTGTTCCATTGATATATTTGTCTATTCTTTTGCCAGTACCACACAGTTGTTACTACTGTAGCTTTATAATAAGCCTTGAAGTTTGGTAGTATACCATCTTACTCCTCCAATTTTGTTCCTGTCCTTCAATATTGTGTTGGCTATTCTGGGTCTTTTACCTTTCCATATAAACTTTAGAATCAGTTTGGTGGTATCCACAAAATAACTTTTTGGTATTTTGATTGGGATTGAGTTGAGTCTATAGATTAAGTAGGGAAAAACTGACATATTGATAACATTGAGTCTTCCTATCCACTTACTTAGATCTTTGATCTTATCTTCTTTTTTTAAAAAAATATTTTATTTATTTATTTGACAGAGATCACAAGTAGGCAGAGAGGCAGACAGAGAGAGAGAGGAAGCAGGCTCCCTGCTGAGCAGAGAGCCTGACATGGGGCTGGATCCCAGAACCCTGGGATGGCGGCCAGAGCCAAGACAGAGGCTTTAACCCACTAAGCCACCCAGGATCCCTGATCTTATCTTCTTTGTGAGAAGATTTTTAAATACATAATCCCTTTAATAGATAAAAGTCTATGCAGGGTTTTCTATTTTTCTTGAAGGAGCTCTAGGAGTTGCTCTTCTTGGGAGATTTTTCCATTTCACTTAAAAATACCATTAAATTTTACTACTGTCTTTTTTTTTGTTTGTTTATAAATAGTTTACATATTATGCAATTGTTGATATGAGGAAGGGCTTAAATTTATCACCTTATTATTTGTTTTTTATTCTTTCCATCCTTATTTTGATATCCTTCTTTCCTTTATCTTTCTTCTTTTGGATTGAGTATTTTTTAAAAAAATTATTTTATACTATTTATTTATACTATCTAAATTGGCTTATTATCATGAGCTATAATTCTTCATTTTTTAATTTTACTAGTTACTTTAGAATTTACAGCATACTTTTTTCAACTTGTCAGAGTCTACCTTCAAATTATATTATATCACTGCATATGTAGTATAAGAACTTTGCAGTATTCTGTTATTTTTCTCCAATTCTTTATGCTGTTGTTGTCATATATTTTACTTATATACATTATATTCTCCACAATACCTTCTTCTTTTCTCTTTCTCCTTTGGTTTCCACCCCTTCCCTTCCCTTTCCTTGCCTTGTCTTCTCTTTTTGGTTCTCTTTCTTCTCAGTTTCCTTTTGCATAGTTACCATTACTTTGTTTTCAAATTCACCAATTTTTTTTTAAATTTATGTAATCTGCTGATAAACTGATGTGTACTTTTCAGGCATTATACAATTCATTTTTATAGTATGAGTTGTTTTTTTTTTTTTTTTTTTTAAAGATTTTATTTATTTATTTGACAGAGAGAAATCACAAGTAGATGGAGAGGCAGGCAGAGAGAGAGAGAGGGAAGCAGGCTCCCTGCTGAGCAGAGAGCCCGATGCGGGCCTCGATCCCAGGACCCTGAGATCATGACCTGAGCCGAAGGCAGCGGCTTAACCCACTGAGCCACCCAGGCGCCCGAGTTGTTTGTTTTTAATGTCTTCTGTTTTTCTTAATGCTTAAGGTGAGGTTTCTTTCCTTTTATTTTCTAATATAAAATGTATTTCTATTTCCCTCATCAGCTCATTTGGGCTTTTTTTCATAGATCTTATTTTTACATTGTTTAGAACCCATGTTATATTATTGGGTTGCTTTAGATCTCAGTTATATTTTAAGTAGATTATTAAATGATAAAGTATCTTTTACCCACATACCTTGTCATCCATTTTTATTCTCTTTCTTTTCTCCTAATATCTATTCATAGTTGTTTCTATCAGTACTACCCTTCTGATTCTCATATCTCCTTTTTTTTTTGACAGAAACTGACAGTTGACAGTTACCTGGACAACTAAATGCATGATTTCCTTCTGTTTTGTTCCTAACTCAGTTGACTAGTGCTATAGAGTTATTGCTGTAGTACATGGCAGACCATTTATTCCCTTTCCCCAGGCTCTTATAACTAATAAATTTGATTCCAACTGGATCTCCTCTAATAACAAGTTTATTATTCTTTTTTCTGTTTTTCCACTGATGAGTTACAGAGCTCCTTGAAGCCTGGAAACATATGATTAAATAGCAACAAATGAGGAATGTAGAAATTCAGAAAGGTTTCAGTATGGCTAGTAGTTTTAAATGCCTTCATAAAGGGGATTAAATTGAGCAGATTAAACATTTAAGTAATAAGGAATAAATGAGAATGATAATAAATGCTGCCTGTGTGATAACTTTTAATATTATATGAGAGAGCATCTATAAGAAATGAATTGATTTTCCATTTGACTAACTTCTTCAGAGATCATTTTTAGAGTTACATTTACCTAACACTTCCCATTAACAAAAGAAAAATAGTTCCTAATGTAAATGTTAAAATTTTAAATAGTGTCTTAATGGGCTAAGGCCAACATTTTCTTCTGGAGAAAGTAATCTCTACAATTAGAACATAATTAATAGAAAACTATGATTTGATTTGCAAATCATTAGTTTTGTACATTAGCATTCATTCAGTGAGTAACTTTTGAATATATCTACATAGGATATGAATTGGAGGTCAAATTCCATCTGCAGATTTGGTCTCTTTGGCCTGTACAGCACTTGAAAAAATATTTGAGTTTGTGGCTCACATTTAAAGTTCAGGTGATTTCATATTTAACACTGACTTTCTGGAATTTTTAAATAAAAAGAACCATATGATTTTACCACACTAGTTTGCCTTCTTTCAATGGAACAGTTGGCTGGAGCAGCATAGCAGCTGCCCACTTTGAGTAGGCACTTCTTAAATCACTGTATTTCTTACTCATTTATGTTGTTTTGCTGGCTATGATAGCCATTTGAGACTGTGACCCTTGATGTTCTGTGTGTATGATCCTCTGAGAGATACATGATGGGTATTTCCAACAATAATATTAGAGGAGATAAATGTCATGCAAGGAAGAAAATGATAAGCTATGTAAGAAAGGCTAAAAACCTTTTAGTAACATTGTTTAGCCATTACAGAATACTAGATTCCCAAATAGTTATGCTAAGCAGCCATTTCCTTTTCCATATTTATGAACAGTTGTGCACAGCCTTAACTATAAAACTATGTCCAAAATCTGAACCTGCCCTCATAAGAATGTTGGAGAAAGAACAATAATAGGAGGAATGGGAAAGCAAATGATGCGATGTATATCTTTTTCTTTTTCATTAAGTGTTCCAAAATGTTGTATATAGACTGATAGCTAACATTTTCCTTTCATTCCTTTAAAAAAAAAAAAAAAAAACTCAACTCTATCAGTTAATCATTTATTACCATTGAAACTTTTAGCTTATATAAAAAGAGCTTACATTAAGTGGGCATCAAATATTTTTTCCATGTACTACATCTTCCCTCATTTTCTGAGAAAGTCAGCTTTCCAAGAAACGTACACACATATGAATACTTCACTTTATCCATGAGGCCTGAACAGTAGTTGATACCTCTTATGCTTGACTTTTGGCCATAGTCATCAATTCAGTGATCCAGGCTGGGCCAGTAAGAAAACTTTTTTTCTGGTATATTTTATTTTATTTTATTTTATTAATTTTTAAAGATTTTATATATTTATTTGAAAAGGGGAAAGAGAGAGAGCATAAGACCAGGGGGAGGGAAAATCAGATTCCCTGCTGAACAGGGAGCCTGATAAGGGACTAGATCTCAGGATGCCGGGATCATAACCTGAGCTTAAGGCAGACGCTTAACTGACTGAGCCACTTAGGCACCCCTTACCTGGTATTTTTAAAACAGTTTCAGGGATAGGGATGAGTGTGGTAGAATATTCCTTTTCTTTCTGTCCCTGAAGCTTAGAGAAGGGAAGCTAGGAAGCTGCTGGTGCCCGTGTCTCTGAGAAGGTAGGCAAGGTCAGTCCATAAGAGGTGGGAACAGAGCCAACCCAAAGGAGAAACACAGTGGCATAGTACACAGTCCTGTCAGTATCTGTGTCATTTGGAAGCCAGTTCCATCATTTATTTTTCATAGTTCACATGAACCAAAAACAATTCCCGCTTTGGTCTCAGCTAGATGGAACACCTGTCATTTGCAGCCAAGATACTTCTGATTAGTACATTACTATATTTTTTCAACTTTAATAATAGTTTAACAATTATTTCTAATGCCCATAACTTCAAATAATCTAAGTGTTTATGGAATTCAGAGAAGAATAATACATGGGCTTTTCTTTCATCGAAGTCTAGAAAGGAAGATTACGAAAATCCACAAAGCTAGAATAATTTAGAGTCATATGAACCATACAAGAAAAATATAATTAAAAGAGGAAGCAATCGTTACGTTGAGGGAGTTAGTTTTCAGGGGGTTTCTTGTACAACATGGCATTTGAGGTAGATTGGATTTCTGTTGGCAGATGTGGAGGAGGCATTTCATGCCCAGAGGAAAGAATGAAGAAACGCATTAAGTTTGAAAACAAGGAATATTTTTCAGTGATAATAAATGATATAGTTTGGCTGTAGGTGGCTAAGATGTCTAGGCTGGATGGGGAAGACATGGCTATATTGTAGAGGCCTGGGATGTGAAGGTCAATTTGCTTTATTTTTGATTTGGTGGACATGGGGGAGAGAGTATTGAATAGTTTTGAGTGTACATATGCCATTATCAGAGCTACATTTCACAATCAGTTTTGCAATAGTGAATCACCTGGATTTATGTAAGGAGAGCCATCATATAAATTAGCTTGGTGGATACTATAATTATCAGTCTTAGGAGTGATGATGATCTGCAGTGTATCTGTGAAAGTAGCACGGACATGAGAGGGATGTCAGGTGGAAATATGTTGGGTAAAGAAGAAATCAAAGGAACCTCAGAAGTTTCTTTTTTAAAAAAATATTTTATTTATTTATTTGACAGAGAGAGAGAGAGGGCAGGAACACAGGCAGGGAGAGTGGGAAGTGGAAAGGAAGAGGGAGAAGTAGGCTTCCCACTGAGCAGGGAGTCTGATGTGGGGCTTGATTATAGGACCCTGGGATCATGACCTGAGGCCAAAGGTGGATGCTTAATGACTGAGCCACTCAGACACCCCAAAGCTCGGAAGTTTCTGATACAGGTGATTAGTTTGCTGGTAAAACTAATAGCCAATGAAGATTAGAAACCCTGCCAACTTCTAAGCTTTAGTACTCAAGCCACATATACCACTTATATATTACTTTAAGTAAAGAACTAAGCTTTTAGATCCTGATGCAGTTTTTCTTTATCTTTACCTGTATAATCAGAAGACCAAATAATTTGGAGTCAGCTGGATTTGGTTTTAAGTCTAGACTGCTGTTTTATAGCTGTGCGACTTAGATATTTAACTTTTTAAAAATCTCGATTTTGTTACCTCTAATATGAATATAATAGGGTTAACCTGTTATGTTACTCATGAAAATTAGGCAAGGTAATACATGTGAAACAACTGAGAGAGTGCCTGGGATATAGAAGTATTCAGTAAACACTTTGCCATAGGCATTGATGTGCTCCTAAGTCTTTACAAATCCATAAGTCACTCCTTAATAAAGATGCAGTGTGTGAAAAGCCTCTTTCTAAACAAAAAGTGGAAACTATTCTCAATTTTTTTCTTTCTTTTTTTTTTTTAAGATTTTATTTATTTATTTGACAGAGAGAGAGAGAGAGAGAGATCACAAGTAGGCAGAGAGGCAGGCAAGAAAGAGGCGGAAGCAGGCTCCTTGAGCAGAGAGCCCAATGTGGGGCTCAGTCCTGGGACCCCGGGACCATGATCTGAGCCAGAGGCAGAGACTTAACCCACTGAGCCACCCAGGCACCCCAAGTATTCTCAATTTCTTATCTAGGGTATTTGGAGTGCATTTCTGGCTTACTTTTTTTTTTTTTTTTCCTTTTTTTTAATGTCATGGCAGTCCTCAAATTTCTGTCACTTTTGCCTCGTCTGTATAACTTGGTTTCCACCTTTGTATCTTGATTCATATTCTCCACTGTCTCTAAACCCTATTCTGAATCAGGGTAAGCAGCTGGTTTCTATACCTGTTTACTTAACTGTCATTGACATTCACAGACACTCCATCTCATCCTTTGAGGCTGCTTTTCATACCTCTTCAAACTAGATTGATTATATAAAATCCTTCCATAGCTAACTAACTTGACTTCGTCATTATTATGGTTTACAAACACTTGATATCATTGTCTACCTGTGAGATTTTAGCTTTTTCCTCTCCTAGTCCATTATCACCTTTGTTATTGATATTGATGTAAATAGGGTCAGTGTTTCATTGATACACTGTATCTGTCATCAGGATGTTGACCAGCCATTTCTCTTTCATTGACTTCAATGAAAGCCAATGAAAGAGCCTTTCATTGATGGTTACTGGCTAAATCTCGTATTATTTACTTAAAAAATTTCAGGTGATTTCGATAGCCCTACCTCACACTATATACAAAACTTAATTTAAAATAGATTAGATACCTAAATAAAAGAGCTAAAACCATAGAACTCTTAGAAAAAAACACATAAAAATAATAATTTTGAGATCTGCAGTGTTTTTTGAGATATGACACGGAAAGCACAAACAACAAAAGAAAGGATAGGTTACATCAACATTTAAATTTTTTTTAAAGATTTTATTTATTGGGGCGCCTGGGTGGCTCAGTTGTTTAAGTGACTGCCTTCGGCTCAGGTCATGATCCTGGAGTCCGGGATCGAGTCCCACATCGGGCTCCCTACTCGGCAGGGAGTCTGCTTCTCCGGCTGACCTCTCTCCTTTCGTGCTCTCTCTCTCTCAAATAAATAAATAAAATCATTTAAAAAAATTAAAAAAAAGATTTTATTTATTTTACAGAGAGAGAGACCATATGCAGGGGAGTGGCAGAGGGAGAGGGAGAAACAGGACTGGGGAGAGAGAAGCAGACTCCCAGTTGAGCAGGGAGGCTGACAGGGGGCTTGATCCCAGGACCCTGAGATCATTACCTGAGCCAAAGGCAGTTGCTTAACTGACTGGACCATTTAGGTGCCCCAATATTTAAAACTTTTGGCTAGCAATTATACCATCAAAATACTGAAAAAAAAAAAATCCATGTTAAGGGAGAATATATTTTCAAATTATATATTCAAAATGGGACATATCTAGAATATATAAATAATTCCTATAACTCAGTACTAAAAAAAGACAACTAAAAATGGGCAAAAAGTCTGAATAAACAGTTCACCAGAAAAGATATACAAGTAGCCAGTAAGCGTATGAAAAGATGCTCAACATCATTAGACATTAGGAAAATGCAATTCAAAATCAAGTAACATACTACTTTATACCCACTAGAATGACTAATTAAAAAGTCAGATAAACAAAATGTGTTGATGAGGTTGTAGAGAAATTGGAATCCTCAGAGGCTGAAAAGGGGAATACAAACGGGTACAGCTGTTTCAGAAACAGTTTGGCATTTCCTTCAGTTATTCAATATTATCTTTCCATATGACCTGGGAATTCACATGCTAACAGTATATTTAAGAGAAATGAAAACATGTCCATCTACACAAAGACTTGTACAAGAATGTTCATAGCAGTATTATTTGTAATAGCCTAAAAGTAGAAATAATCCCTTTGTTTATCAGCTGATGAATGGATAAATAAAATCTTGTGTATACATTGTAATATTATTTGGCATTAAAGAAATGAATGAAGTTTATGATCTATTCTACTACATGGATGAACCTTGACAATTTTATAGTAAGTCAAAGAAGCCAGTCAGTCACAAAAGAACACATACTGTGTGATTTCATTTATATGAAATGTTCAGAATTGGTAATTCTCTATAGAGACAGAAAACAGATTATTGGTTTACTAGGGCTGGAAGAGGGGGAGAAAAGGAATATGAGTTCTTTTGGGAAGGATGGAAATGTTCTCAAATGACTGTTATGATTGTTGAATAATTCTGTGAATTTTACATTGAATCATATACTACAAGTGGGTAATTTTACTTTATGTGAATTGTCTTGATGATCTTTTTAAAAAAAGTCAAGAATCATTGGTTTCAAGTTTGGAGGAAAGGGGCAGTCTATAATTTTCAATAATGTGGAGAGTATAGAGGAGGAAAGCTTAGACAAATTGAAAATAATCGAATGAATTAAATAAGTAAGGGGGGAATGTTAGCTCCTGTCTGATGGGTGGAGAGCCTTTCTGTTCAGAGAAAACACCTTTGAGAATCCTTTTTTGAGTTTCTCAGTGAGTAAAGTGGAAGTTGTGTTTTTATTTCATTATTAGTAAAAATAAGCTGGCCAGTTTATTTATTAACTGGCCAGTTAATCTCTTCATACTTTACACTTATGCTTATAAAATAGTTAGTGCAACCTCTATTCTTTTTTTCCCTACCTCCAGACTTAATTAAAATTTGAAATGGGTTTTGCATTATGAAAGGAAAAGGAGAGTTATGTACTTTAAAAGTATCTTATAGGTATGTAAAATACTTATATTTCCCAGGGCTATTGTCAACCAGAATGAGTAAACCATTCTCTAGGAGCACTTAGGCATAAAAGATGAATCAACCATATAAGAACATTGAGACACTGTCTTGTAAGAAATTACTTGTAGAATGGGGTTTTGCTTAGAATTATTTTTATCAGTTTTGTGTGATTGATATACTCTCAGAAAGCATATTATGAACCTCTGATCACCATAACCTGTGTTAATATTGCTGGTGTTCTTTTTTCAACTCTGTATCATTTTTCACCATTATATCAATTACCGAATCTTGTATCTGTTGTCCATGATTATATAGCCATCTGCCCCATGCTCTACTATGCTCTCCAGTACCTTTTGACTATGTAACAGTAGCAGTCGGAGCAGAAGTTGTAAATCTTAGAAGCTTCCAGTAGTCAAAGTACACTCTTAGACTTAAGCTGTTCATTAACATAGTTATGTAAAAAAAAAAAACCAAAACCCAAATGTGTACTTTATACTCTTAAATATTTCATATTGATGGTACTCTTTAAATAATTTATCATGATAATTTTAAACTGTTGCATATTGACAGTTGTTTTTTGATGTCACCTCATTTGTTTTTCTTCAACATGTATACTATGTTTAAATAAATTAATGTCAATTTAATGTATAGCCGATATCCTCAAGAATTAGTCTCAGCTGGTAATTTTACATAGATGTCCCTTCTAAATGATTCTTTTTGTCCTTCATATTGTCCTACCATATCCTATAGTCTTGTGTTATAATAGTCCATGATTATTTCTCAAAGGGAATGTTTATATGAGTCATTGTCTTTCAACATATTTTCCCAAAACTTTTGATCATTAAACTCTGTATCAAATATATAAAAGCACTTTTATCAGAAGAAATGTACTTTTTTCTTTTTTTATTAGTATATGTAAATATATTAATACATATTCTTATATATAAATATATTTAAAGGCTTATTCATTTGAGAGAGAGAGAGAGCGCATGCAGGGGATGGGGAGAAGGAGAGAGAATCTCAGGTAGACTCCATGCTGAGCATGGAGCCCATCAGCTTGATCTCACCACCCTGAGATCAGGACCTGAGATGAAACCAGGAGTGAGGTGCTTAACTGACTGTGCCACCTAGGCAGCCCAAAGAACTCTTTTTCAAATGCATGTTTCTTCAAAGACCATCTAATTGTCTTGAGTCTGTTGTTACTTGGTGTATTTAAAATACAGATATAATGATGTATACTTTTTTAAATTTACTAGTTCAGAATACCTGGACACCATTTAGTAAATGAAAAATTACATGTTTTGAGTATTGTCATTGAATCTGTATCCAAGGCAATTTTCATAAATTAACATATAAGTCCTATAACCTGTTTTGGTAAGTTTGAATTTTCTAGAACTAATTTTCAAGAAAATAAAGACTGCTGGAATATTCAGCATTGCTGAAAGTAATTTTGGAGTAGCAAAGGGCATGAGGGATACCTAACATAGGTATTTTTGTGTGCTGAAAGCAACATTCATGTGCATTCACAAATCCAAAAGCAGTCTGTCTTCAGAGAATGGGTGAAATTTGTCTAAGAAGTCTGGAAGGTTCATGGTTTTCAGCTGTACAAACATTTCCAAACTCAAACTGAATTTACATTAATCTCTTCATTTAAATAAATGTTCTTGTGTTATTTCTAGGCCACCTTTGACAGCGCCAATTGCAGCAAAATAAGACAAGGTAGAATCAGAGTCTTTGGGCTTGTGGAGTTGCAGAGGGATTGAATCCAACCACTTCCTTTCCCAGGTGAAGAATTGAAGTATGCATTATTTAAGTACTAAGTACAGAGCAAATTCAATGGTTAATGGCTGAGCCAGGACTAAAATCAGTCCATTTGTTCTTTCGACTTTGCTGTAACAGTTGAGTTTCAAAAGCATAGTTAGACACCTTAGGGATTTTTCCTTAATAAAATGTTTTAAAGGTAATAAAAACTACTCTGAAAAAATATGGTTCATTATTTAGAAACAAAAGGCTGAAAACATAACTGAAACACAACTTTTTATGTGTGAAGCTAGATATTATGCGCTGAATTGTATGTGCCCTGCCCCCGCAAAAAAAAAAAAAAAAAGATTCTGTTGAAGGTGTAACCCCCAGTACCATAGAACATGTCCTTATTTGGTATAGCATCTAATCACAGAGGTGATTAGATTAAAACAGCGGTCATTAGGGTGGGCCCTAATCCAGTATGACTGACATCCTTATAAATTTGGACATAGACAGAAGAAAGACCATGTCAAGACAGAGAAGATAGCCATCTGTAAGCCAAGGAGAGAGGCTTTAGACAACTGTAAAGTTAAAGTTCTTGTAATTGTTTTTAACAAATGCCTTTGGGAAAAAGGCTTTTCCCACTGTGTGAGATATGATTTAGGTCAAATACAGAGGAGCTTGAAGTGGGTCTTCTAGGAACCACAAAATGGGTCATATCATGACATTGCCCTGGGAATGAGAGTTTGAAGATACTCCAGACCCATGCTGCTTTTTTTTAGAGGTGGCCTGTCTTCTGGTATTCACCACAAATGTGGGCTCTTAGTTTTCAACTAATGGGAGAAAGGAGTAGGGCAAATTCAGATTCCACAAGGATCACTGTTTTTACTGAAATCTGTTATTTTTCTTGAATAAACACTCCTCAAAATGCTGCCAGCCTTTGGTTTTCTGAGTTTTGAAAAAGTTGATTCTAACAATTTTGCCAGCTCTCGTTGGTTTTATGTAAGAGAGAGTTTTTAGATATTCTTACTCTGATTTTCACTGATGTCACACCATTTCATGAATTTCGTGTAACATGTATTTAATATCTTTTAATGCAGCATGTTTCCTAATTTCCCTGTTACTCCTCCATTGAGCCATGGGGAAATTAGAAGTATGAATATTTTGGAGATTCTAGATGTCTTTTTGGTACTGATTTTTAAATCATTCGTGTTATGTTCAGGTTATATGTTTAGCTTCAGTCTGTATGTTTCATTCAATATTGTTTTAAATGTATTGCTAGAAATATGGACAAAATATACTTAATTGGAAAGGAAATAATTGGGGGAGGGGAGACAAGTAAGGTTTTTTTTTGCAGTTTTTGCCTAAGCCATGAAGGAGTGGTAGCTTCTATTCCAAATAGAAAATGTGTCAGGGAGAGTGTTTTATGGAGTATGGTTACAGTATATGCTAAAATTTGAGAGAATTAAAAAAAAAAAAAGCAGGCTGACATGGAGAACTTGACAAGGTCTCTAAGCAGAGTATTTAAAAGAGCCTGTAGGAGATGTAATGGGTTGCTGCACACGAGAATGGAAAGGACACCAAATTTTAATTACCAAAAACCTTATATTTTAAGGTAAAAATCTGAGTTTACTTGAATGTAGGAAGCTACTAATAGGTTTCAAGCAAGAGTGAGAAATGATTAGATTTACTTTTTAGAAAACTAATTCTTATGTCATATGAAGGAACAGCTAGAATGGGAACAGTTAAAGGTAGGGAGAGCTGTGAGTTCTGGCTCAAACTGATAAGGGCCTGTAAGAACGGAATGACAGTAGGAATAAGGATGATGTAAATTTGAGATGTTTATGAGATGTATTTGGGTATCCTTATTCAGTAGATCTTTTAAGTAAGGGAGAGGAAAGTTTAGTAAACTTTCTGGATTGGGGACTGGATAAATTATCTTGCTCCTAATCCCAATAGTTAATATAGGGAAAGAAGCAGGTTTTGCAGGGAAAACACTTTATTTAGATTTGAGATGGAGAATTTACTTTGTACAAACTCACGTTCACTCCAGTGGCAGCTTGCCTCAGTCAGCAGTATGTTATTAGACCCCAAAGACTACTGTTAAATCATTTAAAATGCTAAAAGTTAATGTAATAGTGTTATTAATTTGAGAGATTCTTATTAGTTAGCCAAAATATCTTATATAGATAAGTGATATCTGTATCTATGTTTATATATCTATATCTATCTATCTATCTATCTATCTGTATATATATGGCAGCAATACTGAGAGAAAGTCTTATTAATTTATTGAATTTGTAAAACCCTGGCATCTACTTTTAAATTCAGAGCTATTTTGGAATAGCTGGAAGATTGATCAGTATATATGGAGTTTCTCAAGGAAAGCTAGATTAAAAAAATTGCCTTAGTATATTCACAAGAGAGACGATTCTTAAGTATGAATTTTTCATTTGGGAATGGTCAGGGTGGCCATTTGTTAGATATAGTTCTATACATCAGTTCAGTTCAACAAACATTTGCTGAGCATCAAGTATACACAAGACAGTATAAGTTACTGCATAGCTTTGTCCTTGAAACACTTATATTCTCAAAACCTTCTGTATCTTCTAATTTCTTCCTTGAGTATTCTGGCAGACTGTTCAGTTTCTGAGATGCCAGTAGGGCATGAGCTACTGGTGTCAGATATCGATCCGCTTGCAAGGGCTGCCAGAACGCAGATATCACACAGGTTGTGTTTGGCACTTTGACAGGAAGGGCAGTATAAATGGACTGACGGAGAGTTTATTGAGTGGTTACACAGGGGATATTGAATATTTTAGAAAATCTGGGATTAGGGATTGCAGCTGTCTGTCTTTTTCTGCTGCAGTTAAGATTTTTTAATACTTAATAAGAGACAACTTGGTGTGATAGCAAAAACAAATAGCTGGGACTTGAGAGATCCTGTCTCCAATTTAGTACTTGTGAGCTGTGATTCAGTGTCAATGGAACTGTTTCCCCATCCATTAAATGAAGTGATTGAACTAGATGATAAGTGGTTCTTCTCTATGTATGCACAAAACTCTGCTTACAATTTCAAGAAGTTCATAGAATCACTGAGGTGTAACCACGGTCTACAGATTTGTGAGCATAGTTACTCTGTGACCTCTTCGGGCCTTTCCAGCTCTGATATTTTCTGATTGTATGATGTTTGTGTTCTTGAACCTCAGTGATACTTTCTTTTGGTTCAGCAGCTGTTGGCAGGAAGACGTGGCCCCTCTGGCTCTTTTAAGGTGGCTAATGAATATTCAGCAGGCAAGCTGTTGATTTGTTCCATAACCTCATTAGATATCTCTCAGTGTTTCTCAGCTCAGTGTCTGTGCCTACTGTCTCTACTACCTGAAATTTTCTCATTTGATATAGTATAAAAATATTGAACACTCTTGAAGCACTAAAAATGCCAAGAAGAAAATGTAACTTCCATTAGCAATTTGGCTTTCTCCATATTGACATTAGATGTTGATAATATTTGACTCATTTCTTGGCTATTTGCATGATCATCAAACTGTAAATATTTATTTTTCCTTTGCCTTGATTGTGGGACAGAGATTTCTCTCTTCATGTTAAAGGTATGTATTCATTGATCTCAGCTGATTATGTATATTATATATACATATATAAATATAAATATATACATATATAAACATATACCCCAACACATGTACATATTCATTGATGCCAACTTATACTGTGTGTGTGCATATGTGTGTGTATGTATGTATGTGTGTATATTTATTATATATATCAATATAGGTACATCTTTTTTTTTTTAAAGATTTTATTTATTTATTTAACAGAGAGAGAGAGAGAGAGAGAGACAGTGAGAGAGGGAACACAAGCAAGGGGAGTGGGAGAGGGAGAAGCAGGCTTCCAGCTGAGCAGGGAACACGATGCGGGACTTGATCCCAGAATCCCGGGATCATGACCCAAGCCAAAGGCAGACGCCCAACGACTGAGCCACCCAGGCGCTCAATACAGGTACATCTTAAAATTGGGTAAAGGAAAGGATTATTTGGCCATCTGTATATTTAGATGGGATCTCTTCAGTATTCAAGGTTGGAATTATTAATGTTTTAAATGTCCTCTGTTAAAACAGTGTTAAATTCTAGTTTTCATCTCAGCTTATTCCTGTGGTTGACCTTGATGAGATCAGCTACAGTTCTGTTATTTTGATGGATACTGTAATAATAGAATAATTAAATTACATGCAATCCAAATTGTGTTAAAATACTTCCATTACTGTTCTTCTTTACCTTCATAAAGTTCCAATTCTTGTGGAACTCCTCAAGGGCTATAATAATTGTAAAAAGTTAAGCATGAGTCTGTTGGTAGTAAAATTTAGACTGAATATGTTCTTTAATGAATTAATTATCCTAAGTAATCAAAATAATGAGACCAGCATACAGATGCATTCTCTGTCCTAGCCCCATTATTTAACTATTCTCTTACTTTCTCATGAATAAAAAAGTGAATTATTTATTAAAGCTATTTATAAAAACCTATACTTTCAGATTCTTTTCTAGAGTCTTTTCTTAACATTTTATCATTTTGCCAAAATATTTTAATATTTTGGAAGTGTAGATGATATGCACACAGGTAATACCTTTCAGAATCATTTCCTTCTCTTTACTTTTGAAGGGGCATATCACTACTATATATTCACCTTATATTTATATTGACATCTGTCCAGTCCTTGAACGTTTGTCAGTAGGTCCTAAAAGGAGAAGATTTTTCTTTGTAACTGAATTATCATTTTATTTTATTTTTATCATATTTATTTATGAGCGAGAGCATAGCAAAAGGGACTGCAGGCGCAGGGAGAGGGAGAAGCAGGCTCCCCACTGAACAGGGAGTCTGTTGTGGGTCTCCATCCCAGGACCCTGGGATCATGACTTGAGCTGAAGGCAGATGCTTAACCATCTTGAGCCACAGAGGCATCCCTATCTTGTTTTCTTAATGTTACTGTTTACATGTAGTTTAGAAGTTTCTTCCTTTGGAAAGCTATTTTTCCCTTACCCTGCATTGTTTCTTACCCACAACTCATTAGGTATGCCTCCTCCTTGGTCACAGTATGCCTTGAACACACCTCTGCATATCTTTATTATTGTACCTGCCACATCTTTTGAACGTCAGCTTCAAAATGCCTGTCTTCCCCACGAGACCATGATGTCCTTGATGTTGGTGACTCATTTTTATTTATCTTGTTATCTTAGTACCTGGCACAGACTGTAACACTCAATAAGTATTTTTCGAATGAATAAATAATAGTTCCATTCCTTGCTGATTGCTTGTGATGATTATGAAAACTAGAGGACTTCAGTTAAAATAAATGACAATGTATGGGATTCTAACATTTTTCAGTGCTAGAGTGTTTTATGTCAAAATCTGAAAGATGAGCTTGGCAAAAAGTATCTTTGGAATGAAAATGAACATTTTTAAAAAAAGATTTATTTATTTGAGAAAGAGAGTATGCAAGCAGGGGGATGGGCAGAAAAAAAATCCTCAAGCCGACTCCCAGTTTAGCACAGAGCCTGACTTGGGGCTCAATCTCAGGACCCCAAGATCATGACCTGAGCCAAATCAAGAGTTGGCCCTCTAGCTGACTGAGTCTCTCAGGTGCCTGAAAATGAACATTTTCAATGCACATGTGTTTAGTGGTTCAAGTGAAAAATCACTGAATACTAACATTTTAGAGGCTTTTTTTCTTTTTTATCTTTTAGAGCATTATTGAGGTATAATTGACTTACAATAAGGTATATATATATCAAGTATGCTTGATATAAGTTTGTAAAGTTTTGACATGTAAATATACCAGTGGAGTCATCACTACATTACAGGGAACATATCCATTAGGCCCCAAAGTTTCCTTGTGCTTGTTTATAATACCTCCTTCCTGCCCCTGCCCCTGCCCCTACCCCTGCCTTCATTTTCTGGGAAAGCACTGATCTCCTTTCTATTATTATATATTAGTTTTCATTTTCTATAATTTTATGTAAATAGGTCATATGGTATGTGCTATATTTGCTTCTTTAAGCGTAGTTTAGGGATTCGTTTGTATTGTGTGTATTAATAGTTCATTTTCTTCTTTGTCGAGAATATTCCATTATATGAATGTGCTACAATTTACTTCCCTATTGATAAACATTTGAGATCTAGTTTTTGGCTCTTATAAATAAAGCTGCTGTGAACATTCATATACAAGATTATATCTGGACTTATGCCTTCATTTCTTTGGGGGAATATCTAGATGTGGAATGTCTGGACTATATGGGAGGTATATGTATAACTTTTTAAGAAACTGCCAAACTGTTTTCCAAAGTGGTTGTATCATTTACATTCCAATCAGCACTACATGAGATTTTCAGGTCTTCCAGTTTCTGTGGGCAGGCTTTTTAAATTTTACCCATTCTGATAGAAATATAATGGTATATCTTTGTAGTTTTAATGTGCATTTCTCTTATGACTAATGATGTTAAGTATCTTTTGCTTATTGCTGTCCATATATATATTTATTAGTGATGTGCTTGTCTTAATCTTTTGCCAAATTTTCAAGGATTTTTTTGTTGAGTTGTGAGAGTTCGTCACGTGTTCTAGATACAAATTTTTTATCATATAGGTGACTTGCAGATATATTTTCCTAGTCTGTGGCTTGTCTTTTCATTCTTTTTGACAGGGTCTTTCTAATAGAAGTTTTAAATTTTGATTAAATTGAATTTGTCATTTTGTTCTTTTGTGGATTATGCTTTATCAGTATCATACTAAGAAGTCTTTGTTTATACCAAGCTCACAGAAGTTTTCTTTTATGCATTATTCTAAAAGTTTTAATATTTTAGAATTTAGGTCTATGATCCATTACGAGTAATTTTTATATGTGGATTAAAGCATGGATCAACTGTCTTTTGTTTGTTTGTATATTGATTTTCAATTGTTCCAGCATCAGTTTTTTTAAATTTCAAGGTTTTATTTAAATTCAAGTTCATTAATGTATATGGTAAATTGGTTTCATGTTCAAAATTTAGTGATTTATCCCTTACATACAACACCCAGTGCTCATCTCAACAATCTGGCACCAATTGTTAAAAACTGAATTATCTTTTTTCCTTATAAAAAAATCAATTGTCCATATATATGTGTGTCTTTTTGGAATATCTATTTTGTTCCATTGATCTATTTGCCTACCTCTGTCTGAGCCAGACCTACAACTTTGTTCTTTTTCAAAATTGTTTTGCTTAAATTAGGCCCTTCACATTTCTACATGAGTTTTAGACTCAGCTTTCAATTTAATACAAAAATCTGGCTAGGATCTTGTTTGGGATATGTTGAATTATATCAATTTGGGGAAAATTGACATCTTAACACAATTATGTTTTCTGACCTATGAACAAGGTATGCCTCTTTGTTTACAGATATCTTCTTTAATTTATGCACTATTTTAAGTTTTTATTTCATAAGTCTTACACTTTTGTCATTAATTTTCTAAATATTTCATATTTTTATGTGTTTTAAGGCATTATTTTATAAATTTGTATTTCTGATGATTCATTGCTAGTTTATAGAAATATAATTTATTTTTATATATTTTATGTTGGTCTCAGATCTTATAACATTCTAATAATCTCATTATTTCTAGTTTTTTGTTGTAGATCTCATTGGATTATCTATATAGATTTTCATATCCTGTAAGATTATTTGCAAAGGCAGTTTTAATTCTTCCTTTCTAATCTGATGCTTTTTATTTATTTTAAACTCCTCATCCCTCTCTACATACTACACACATACGCACATACACACACATACACATACCTGCTCTTGCTAAAATCTCTAGTTGTGTATAAGTGATGACAAACATCTTTATGTTTTTCCTGATCTTAGGAAGAAAATGTTCATTCTTTCACCACTAAGTATACTGTTAAATGGAGGTTTGTTTGTTTGTTTGTTTTTGGTAAATGCCAACAATCCTCTTCTATTCCCATATGCTAAGAATTTTTAGCGTGAGTGGATAAGGGATTTTGTCATGTGATTTTTTTGTGTCCATTGAAATGATCATCTGTTTCTTTTTCCAGTCTGAAATATTATGAATTGTATTAATTACTGTTTAATTGTTAAGCCAGCAGTGTATTTCTGGGATAAATGAATGAACCCCACTTGATCGTCATATATTGTTGGATTTTGTTGGCCTAAATTTTGTTTTGAATTTTTGCATTTATTTACCTGAGGTCATATTGGCCTTGATTATCTTTTTCTTGCAGCATAAAAATAGTAGAGTAATGATAGCCTTATAGAATGAGCTGGGTAAGGGGTGTCTGGGTGGCTCAGTGGATTAAGCCTCTGCCTTCAGCTCAGGTCATGATCTCAGGGTCCTGGAATCGAGCCCAGTATCGGGCTCTCTGCTCAGTGGGGAGCCTGCTTCCCCCTCCCTCTCTCTGACTGCCTCTCTGCCTACCTGTGATCTCTGTCTGTCAAATAAATAAATAAAATCTTAAAAAAAAAGAATAGAATGAGCTGGGAAATATTCCTTCTCCTCACTTTTCTGTAAGGTTTTGTTTGGGGTTGAGATTATTTCTTCCTTAAGTATTTAGGGGACTTTTCTCTTTTTCTTATTTTTTTAAGATTTTATTTATTTATTTGTCAGAGAGAGAGAGAGGGCGAGAGCGAGCACAGGCAGACAGAGTGGCAGGCAGAGGCAGAGGGAGAAGCAGGCTCCCTGCAGAGCAAGGAGCCCGATGTGGGACTCGATCCCAGAATGCTGGGATCATGACCTGAGCCAAAGGCAGCTGCTTAACCAGCTGAGCCACCCAGGCATCCCTAGGGGACTTTTCTAATGAAGCCATCTGGATCTGGATTTTTACTTGAGGGTAGGTGTTAGCTACAAATTCATTTTCTCTAAAAGTTAATTTAAATGGTTATTTCTCCTCCTTCTCCTTCTCCTCCTCCTCCTCCATCCATCCTCCTCTTTCCCATCCCCCCTCCTCTCCCTACCCCCTCTTCCTCCTCCATCTATTTCTTTTTGTTATTTAAGGAAGGGTGAGATGGGGTTGGGGGTTGGCAGAGGGAGAGAGAGAATCTTAAGCAGGCTCCATGCTCAGTGTAGAGCCTGACATGGGGCTCGATTTTACAATCCTAAGACCATGACCTGAGCTAAAATCAAAAGTCAAATGCTTAATCAACTGAGCCACCCAGTGGCCCCTAAATGGCTATTTCTTGAGTGAATTTTGACAGTTTGAAATTATTTTTTTCTGTTTTATCTAAGTTGTAGAATTTATTGCCATAAAGTTTTTCATGATATTCTCTTAATTATTAACCGTAGCGTTTGGAGTGTGCTGATTCCTGATAGTGAATTTGTGTCTTCTTTTTCCCTCAGTCTTTTTTTTTTTCTTGATTATTTCAGAGAATCAGTTTATGATTTCATTGAATTCTGTCGTTTTCTGCTTCATTGATTTCTACTGTATTCTTTCATTTCTTTTACTTAATTTAGTTTTAACTTCCTTTTCTTTTTTGAAGGAGTTATTACATTTTTAAATTAAAGGTTACTCCTATAGGACAGATATTTTGTGATCATGCTGAGTTTAATTAATTTGGTTTAGTTTCATATTACAGCTTAAGAAGAAAATTAGAAAAGCTTAAGAGAAGGTTGCTTGTTTCTCCTCTGGAGCAGTGTGGAAGACTTTACTGCATGCTTAAGATCAGTGTTTTCCTCTCCATTCATTTTCCATGCCATTTTGAAAGTAGACATATGTAACTGAAATGCACTGTCTGATTTGCAAAGTATATATGCGTTAATTTCAAGTTTATCATGCCGAAAGAGCATTGTTCTAAATTACCTTACCTTAATACAACTGGTTTAAAATTAGCCAAATTCAGTCAAAGTCAACCAAAAGTTCTGCACTTAGCAGTAGCAGTTGATCTTTTCTTTTCCCAAAGATAGAGTCAGTGAAGACAGCTGCTGAATGAGATGGATGAAGATTATAAGCCACTACATTGTATAGCTTCCCTGAGTAAGGCACCTACTTCTTTGGTAGCCATTTGCTGGACAGTGATAACAAAAGAATAGATGTCAGCTCCGGGCATTATGGTTTCTCAGGAACTCTGGGGTTGGGTGGATGTATGTGCTGTCTAGATGGTAAGGAGTCTCTGGAAACAGCAGATCTTCCAGCAACCAGTCAGCAATTCTGTAGTCATCTTGCTCATTGATGGAAATGTTTGTCAACTTCAGGTACAAGTGCACAATGCTTTATGAGTGAAGGAAAAGTACAGGCCATTCACCTATCTAGAGAATACTTATTCCCTTAGGTGTATGAAAGTATATACTTCCCCAAATCTAACTGTTCTCTGGCATAGCAGAGAGGCCCCCTTTCTCTTTCTCAGGACAGCTGATAGCACCATATGGGACTTGGTGTAAAGTACCATTGCCACCAAACTTCATTACTAATGTGTATAGGCTGTTAAAACTCTAAGGCCTGTGAGCGCTGGCAGTCACAACCCTTATGATATTGTCATGACAGAGCCTTGCTATGTGTGGCTCAGCCCAGAAATTTCACTAGGGTGCCAGTCAGTTTGTTTGTAAACATTTTTTTTTTTTTTTTTGGATATGTATAGGTAGAAGAGTCTAGGAAACAGACTGGGAAAAACTGGTTAGAGAGGTAAGAGGAGAAAGAGAAAAAGTTATTCTAAAACCAGGAGAGAGCTGTAGAAGAGGTGGGATTGACCAGGAGCATTAAATACTGTAGGAGGTCAAGTAAGACAATGAAAACCTGGCCTTTAAACTTAGAAACTTAGAAGTCATTTAAATGATCTTAGCAAGAGTAATTTCAATAGTGTAGTTGAAGTAGCAGCAAATTGTAAAAGGTCCCAGGATGCAAAAGGGGATGTGGAAACAGGAAGCATGAACAACTCTTATAGGAGGCAATTCGTAGGAAGGGAAGAAGTAAGCACAAGTTAAAGGTAGGATTTTTATTACAAAGGGAGAAATGTGAACATATTTGTGTGATGCTGTAGGATGGATCCAGTTGAGAGGAAGTTGATGAGGCAGGAAAGAAAAGATCATTGAGAATATAAAGACCTTGAGTGATTGAGAGCAAATGGTATTTAAAGAACAGATGGGAGACCAGCCTAAGGTAGAAGTTTTTTCCTTTAGGGCATGAGGAAAAGATGGCACAATTATAGATAAATCTATCTCCGGGGAAACGAGGGTGAGAAAGATTCTCCCTGATAGAACTATGAGGAACTATCTGCTGAAGGAGAAGAGGTTAGGGAAAGGATACGATGCCTGGAGAGTATAAAGGACATTAGGGAGAGTCACTAAAGGCAGTAGAAAAGGTAGCCTAATCAAAGGGTAGCTCAGTGGCCATGGGAGCTTAGCTCAGGTGAAAGGCAGTGTATTTTTAGCATGATGTTCTACATTAATCTTTAGGAATCTGGGCACATGAGCATAGGGGGCAAATAAAGTTCTGAGAAAGGTTTTCAGTTAGCAGGGCTGGAGCAGAGGGAATGGATTCTGACAAGAATTTTGTTGAAATGATGTACCATAAAGTCTAGATTAGATCAGAAGGAATTTCGACAGGGACATGGTAGGGCTGGGCGTGCGTGTGGGGGTGATGACCCGCAAGAAAGTAGAGATGGTCAGAGCATCAGAAACTTCAGTGAGTCTCAAGATCAAATGTATCAGGAGGAATGGAGTGAGATTTTTGGAATGAGGAGGGCTGTAATCACTTGGGAATTTAAGCTGTTTCTGGGGATGGTGGCCAGGCTGTGACCCTGGGAATGGACTGGCTGAAGATGATCAAATGTTCAGGCTGCTGAAGATAAGAAGCTCAGAGTTGAGATGTCTTACAAATATTTAGAGCTGTAACTTAAGAAGCTAAAATTACTTTTTAAATGAATTTTTTATTTATCCAGAGCCATGGGGGTTTGTTTCTTCCCACAACTCAGCAAAAGTGTTGGTGGGATCACATTGGTGAATCTCTCTTTTTTAACTTTGGCCTGTTAAGTATTATTTAATCAACAATGTTGCTATGCAGAAATGTCCATGGTTGTTCTCAGTAGGGTTGTTCTCAGTAGGTGAGACAAATAAATCTAAAAATGCCACTTGATCATGGCGTAGGATTCTTTTAATGTATTGTTGAACTTGTTCTGCTAGTATTTTGTTGAAGACTTTTGCATCTATGTTCATCAAAGATCTTGCTCTCTTCCCTCTTTCCCACCCCTCCCCTCCTCTCGTCTCCCCTTCCCTTCTTTCTTTTTTTTGTATCCTTGTCTGGTTTTGATATTAGGATAATGCTGGCCTTATAAAATGAGTTTGGAAGCATTCTCTCCTCTCCAGTGTTTTGGAAGAGTTTGAGAAGGACAGGGATTAATTCTTCCTTGAATCTTCAGTGTCATTCACCAGTGAAACCTTCTGGTCCTGGGCTTTTGTTCATTGGAGGTTTTTGAATATTGAGCCAGTCTCCTTACTAGAAATGGGCCTATCCAAAAATGTGTTATAGCCAAACCAAGATAAAAAACATGCTATAAACTATTCTTTGGCCTAAGAACCAAGCAGATATATGATTAGAGCTTTTTTGTTTTTAAACATAATGGAATTAAACAAAATATGGATAAATTATACTTTGCTCCTTTCTCTTTGCTCATATATATATATATATATATGTATATATATATATATATATATATATACATATATATATATATTTTTTTTTTTTTTTTTAAGAGAGGGAGAGAGACAAACAGGCTCCATGCCCAGTGTAGAACCAAGTATAGGGCTTGATTTCACAACCCTGAGATCATGACATGAGCCGAAATCAAGAGTCAGACACTTAACCAACTGAGTCGCCTAGGCACCCTTGCTGATTTTTTTTTTTTAATTCCCGTTTATGGCAAGGGATCTCTGAAGGATGTTCATATTCAAAATTCATGCAGAATCATTCACATGTCAAGGGCAGAGATAAAGGAATGTGGCTAAGGACAGACAGCAGAGGATGGGTGGGTGTAATTATGGAGCTTCGCAGGTCCAAATCTGGGCCAGCAGGCTTGAAGCCCAGGAGAACTAATGCTGCAGATAAAGCCTGAAGGCAGTCTGCTGAATTCCTTCTTGATCTGGGAGGCTGATCTTCTTTGTTCTACTCAGGTCTTAAGTTGAGTGGGTGAGAGCCACAGCAAAACCAGTGGCCAGGTCTTTATGGTTACTTCCTTCAGGTCCTTATGCTTATAAATTTCATGAACACAAGGACTCCTTCCATACCCGACTTCTCACACATGTGACACCTGGAAAGATGCTAGGTTGCATTTGGTCATGATTCATTTATGCCATGTACCTTTGGCATAAAATCTCTAAAATCTCTATTTTCACATATTCTTCTGCCTCGGGTCTTCTGCAGCATGGGTGTCCACCTCATCTATGCTGAACAATTTTGAACATAGAGGAATCCCCAAGTCAGTGATTCTTAAGTGTAATTCATACAGCAATATCAGCTTCACTTGTGACTTGTTCAAAGACAAAAATATTTTTTCTTTTTAACTGCTCAAATTTTTTCCTGCTACCCTGACTACCTGAAGCACTTCTTCTTGAAATGCCATTGTATACATTTAGTAAATGTATTATGATAACTTATATAGCATTTTTGATACACCATTATTTATGGTCATTTGGTCATATCCCAAATCTTTTTTCTTAGCTCCATTTTTCATTAGTAAATAATTTTCATGCCTATTACTAGGTATTACTATGTATATATAGTATATTTTATTGTTTTGAATAAGGGAACCTGTTAATTGGGGAGAATAATAATTTTTCCAAAGTCTCAGTAGCATGTTATGCTTTTCTAAGTGTTGTACACAAGTCTGAGGCACTCAACAGACTTAATATAAATAAATAATTTTGGTATTTTTCATATGTTCAGAAAACTTTGACAGTGTATGAGGGGTGGTATGGTCATTGAAAAGCAAGGGAAATTAAGGGAAAATGAATGCCAAAGCAGCTGTGACAGAAGTTTCTTGAGCTTGATCACCTCTTTCTATGCTATTTAATTCTGGTGCTACTTAAATGTAAGCACTCTTGTCCATTTCACAAATCTTCATTGCCATCGTTATATTCAGAGGCAGAGTGCTATGACTTAGTTTCCGTTAATATAGTCATTTTAGCATTGAGCTTGTCTGCATTATAAAGTGAGGGTTACATGATAGAGCTACATTCAAGAGGGAAGACTGAAGTCCAGAGAAATCTTTGGCCTTGGGTGAGATTTCCTAACTTTATTTCTGCTAATGATTTCTGGCATAGTCTCATGAATAAAACAAGGCACCTAGATGCTTTTCTTAAAAAAAGAAAAAGGTGGAGTATAAGGGAATAAGGAAGTATTTAGCACGCCTAATCTGTCCGATTTCTAAAAATTGATGATAAGAGTTGTAGGGCATTGAGGACATGTAGGGCATGAGGCTTTGACTCTGACCCCTCAGGTGGTATGCCTCCATTCTATAGCAGTACCAAGGAGGTCTGATATATTCTGTCCACATAAGGACTTTTCAGATGCTGTGAATAATCCTTGATATGTTTTTCTTAAGGAAATCTAACCATAACTTAACTATTTATGTTTTCCTTTCCCTTACCTCAGTCAATGATACAAACAAACAAAAATTAGTTACTAAAACCAACATTTATCCTAAGGGATAGGTAATATTAATTTTTTATTTGGTTCCATTTACCTCATTGATAAGAAATGTAATTGTCCAAATTACTTTTGCTTCAAAAATGCCTTTTTGGAATTTTAATTTAATAATTAGACTACTTAAAATAAAAAAAAAACAAGATTTATGCGTATTTCCCTTAATACTGAAAATGCTATTTTAAAAAGAATGCAGTTTTGAACAAACGAAATTATCTTGAATTGATGAACATTTATGGATTGTCTTGTAATGTAAGAACAACAAAACTGCCTTCAAAAATTTAATAGTTTTATAGGAATAAAAAGATTTCCAAGTTTTGACTCAGCATTTTCCTTTTATTATTAGAATATAAAGTACTTCTCTTGTAGTAGGCCTTCTAACAGAGTGTATGCCATCTATGTTTCCTATTACTTACTGCTGGGATGAATGATTGTATGCTATTTTGTCTTTCAGTTTTCAGTATTTTCTTTGGAAGAGTCAAATCAGCAATTTTCAAAATATAAATAATGAATTTTGATGTTATTTTTCAAAGATAGGAAATTTTAGAGGTAGGTTTCTCTGTAACTTTTGCACCAAAAGCTGTTACCTTAATGCATAGCAAATCTGGTCTTTCTTTTTCAGTGTTACTGGCTTTTATAGAAGAGCAAGCCAGACTGTTTCACTTTTTGCTTGAAATGGGGCCTGCCTGGTAGGACAAGAGTAGACCTACTTTTAATCTTTGGTACCTTGTTATTTATGTCTCTAGAGCTTTAAAGAAATAAAGAAAGGAAAGGAGAAGTCTCTTCCTCTTCTCCCATTTCCTCCTACTTTTCTTTTTTTTTCCCTTTTTATTCCCACTTCAGTAGCTGGTAGAAAAAACAAGGTTCTTATTATCAACTATTTGCTATTTGATAGTCTTTTCGTTATTCGTATTTATCACAGAAAAACATTTTGTTAAACATTTTTATTATCTATCTATCTATTTATTTATTTAATTTTTTGAGCGCACGCATGCATGAGTGTACTTGCATGCGCATGTGTGAGGGGCGCGGGAAGGACCCAAGGGAGAAGGGGAGAGAGAATCTTAAGCAGTCTCTCCACCCAGCACAGAGCCTGACGCAGGGTTCAATTTCATGACCCTGAGATCATGACCTGAGATGAAATCAAGAGGTGGACATTTATTAAGGCACCCCTTATTAAATGTGCTTATTAAAACATCTAAAAATTCATTAATTAATTCATTATATTTAAAATGATTTTACCATCTTTGTTATTTTGCCTTTATTATTTGTATTAAAATAACTTATTTTATCTTAATCTTCTTAAAACTTCAGCCTAACCTATATATTGCACAGATTAATAAAGATGGATATTTGATTTTATCATTTTACCAGTCCTCTTTCTTAAAAAGTTTAGATTAGAAACTTCACCTCTTTTTTTTTTTTTTTAAGATTTTATTTATTTATTTGAGAGATAACACTAGAGAGTGAGAGCAAGCACGAGGAAGGCGGTGGAGGAAGAGGGAGACTCTTCAGGTCTCCATCCCAGGACCTGGGATCACCACAAGATGCTTAACACTAGAATACTGTAGTCAGTTAAAGGAAGCTCTTTGCCATGCAGCTCTTCAGTCAATTTGCATGTTTTGCCAGTGGCTAGACCAAAAAAATCAGTAAACAGTCTCATTTATATCAAAATTATATTGTGAGGTAAATATAATGTTCTATGGTGAAATAGTGTATAACTCAGTTTTGTTTAGGGGAACAAAATATTTTACTACACAATTTTACAAGACCCCAAATTCAGATGTTCTGGGGGAGAGTAGCAATTTAATTTTCCTTTTAAATAATATGGTAATGACACACATAAAGAATTTAGGGAAGAACTTAATGGTTATCCTAGCAAATAGTTGCCCTAGTTTGGTATTCCAGCTTGATACTACCCTAGGTGCAACTGGATACTAATGACCTAATCAAAATAAGTTAGGGGAGTTGGTGATTGAAGTAGGCATTTCTTAGTTTTTTCAGATTAGAGTTGACTTGTCTATTAAGTCCCCACTCCAGCTACCCATTTAAACATTGTCTTTTGATTTAAGGAGTATTTCCAAACTCAGATTTGTTCTGTGATTTCCTATATTCCATATATAATATTCTTAATGTTTAAAATGAATTTTCTTTCCTCTTTTACTTGAGGGAATAACAGCTTACCTATTTAGTGCTCACTATAAGCTCATTAGTGAATAACATGCTGAAAAGAGATTCAGAAAGAGTATGGATAGAAGTGGTCATCATCAGACTACTGGCATTGGTTTTATGGAGGTAAAGAAGGAGGAAGGATGCATCAAAAATAGTTGCCATCTACCTAAGATTAGCTCTTAATTCATTAATAGTAGTACAAGTTTATTTCCAACCCATGTCACTGGACATCTCTGTATAAAGAAGTGTTTTCTGTTCTCACAAATATTTTCTTTAATCCCAGCAAACAGTCTCATAAAGGCATGAAGTTGTCAAAGAAGAATCAGTCCAAACTATCTCCACTCAGGAAATGTTTCCAAGTGTATAAATTGGTCATAACATCAACTCTATATACAGAAGCCAGCACTTAAAAAATTTTTAAAATATAGTATAGGTCATTACTGTTATCCAAACAGTCTGATTATGTATCTTCAGCTGATAAGTTGTCTCCAATTGAGATCCATTTTGTAACCTAATAGTATGGAGTGAGGGGGGAAATCCCTTTGTAAAAATTCTCCACTACTATCTCCATAATCTCTACTTCACTGAGTTTCATCCAAGTGCGAAAATGAAAAATTATAACCTGCCAAGCATCAGTGGCAGAGTGAAATGAAAAAATTGTGAGTTAATAACAGTGATGCCTCAAAAAAATTTCCTGGCCAATTTAACATTGCTTCATCCAAGGTCACTTCCCAGAGCTGATTATTTTTAGTAATTTGCAGATGAGACCATTCTACCTTGGTCATGGTTAGTGAAGATCAAGAAAATGCCAGAGAAGGTTTAAGACTCAAGGTTATCTGTCTTTCTCAAATAAGATGCAAACCACAGTTCCACTTTATTTTCTTAAGACCCAGTAGAAAATAATTTTCAAAGAAAAGAACCTTATAAGATCTTTTATTGGAGATACAAAGTCACAATATAAAACACGAGGGGTAAGGATAGCAGAAGGACACTATTTAGTAGATCCTTAGGTAGAATTTCATGTGGCAAAGTAATCCTCAAGATATTTTCCTAGGATTTTTAGTCTAATGCTTAAAAAAACAACCTACCGTGGATTGTATTTTGTGTAAACATTGATTTACATGTCTAGAAATTTGCAGAAAATTTTCATTACTTTTTCTTGCTCATTTTGAAATTTGAAGTTACATTATAATCATTTAAAGTCTTATTTTTTTACACATAAATAATTCAGATATTATAGACAGATATAAAAAAAGAAAGCTTTCCTTTAATTTTGCTAATCACTGATAACTTTTATTGATTTTTAGCATAACTTTCCAGACCTGTATATCTCTGTGTGTAGGTAAGGAGAGAAACAGATGAGTAAGAATATAGGTTGTTTTTTTTTTTAAGATTTTATTTATTTGACAGACAGAAATGACAAGTAGTCAGAGAGGCAGGCAGAGAGAGAGGAGGAAGCAGGCTTCCTGCTGAGCAGAGAGCCCAATGCGGGGCTCGATCCCCGGACCCTAGGATCATGACCTGAGCCGAAGGCAGAGGCTTTAACCCACTGAGCCACACAGGCGCCCGATAGGGTTTTTTTTTTCTTTTCTTTTTTTCTTTTTTAAGATTTTATTTATTTGTGTGAGAGAGAGAGAGAGCGCACAATCCGGGGGAGTGGCAGGTAGAGGGAAAAGCAGGCTTCTTGCTGTGCAAGGACCTGAGCCAAAGGCAGACGCTTAACCAACTGAGCCTTGCATGTATCCTAGAAGATAGATTTTTTTGTTTTAAATGAGCTCACAAAGAAGGCATACTCATATTTTACCTAGCACCTCACCCTGGGTATCTTTCTATGTCAATAATTATTGGTTGCATTTTTATTTTTGATGGCTTCAGATTGCGTTTGTATCATCTAATATTGATGAACATTTAGAATAGCTTTCTACCATATGAATAAATCTGAAATAAATACAACTTCTTATATATATTAGATTATAAAATAATCTGATTTGTTAGATCAGAGACAAACCATGAGAGACTGTGGACTCTGAGAAACAAACTGAGGGTTTTGGAGGGGCGGGAGGTGAGGGGGTTGGGTGAGCCTGGTGGTGGGTATTAAGGAGGGCACATATTGCATGGAGCACTGGGTATGGTGCATAAACGATGAATTTTGGAACACACACACACACACAAAATTAAAAAAATAAAAAGATTGATCTGATTTAAAACTGAAATGATGACGATGTAGACATATGACGCTTACTGCAAAATGCTCTCTAGAAAAATGGAAGTATGTTCTTCCAGTAGCACTTCATTGTTACAAGGGTATTCTTTAGTTAGGTAGGTGAACTTTGATATCTCAGTATTGTTTTTGTATGTTTATTAGTGATGTTGAGTATATTTTCAAATATTTAGTAGCCATTGCACTTTTTGTGAATTTCTTGTTCATTTCTTGCCTTCTCCCCCATTAGTATAATCTTTTTCTTATGACTGTTTAATAATAAATATCTTTTAAAGGATATTATTAGTCTTATCTCAACTATTTAATTTTTTTTCTATATTGTCAATTCTAATTTTATTTGTATTTCCTCCAGTATCTTCTGTCTGTAGAGCCATGCTTACAAAAGCTTGTCCAAGATGAAGCTATATGACTAATTACTTAAAATTTTCCTCTGTTACTTTTTTATGTTTAATGTTTAATCCATAAGGAATTTGATCTTAGGTATGGTTTGAGACAAGAGTCTTGCTTATTTTATTCCCAGATAGCTAGGCTATTGACATAATACCACCTCATGAATAGCCCAGCCTTCCCTATTGATTTAGAATGCCTCAGTTGTCATAATGCATGTTTATCACTGCCTTCTGAGGTGTTTTAGGCATTCCATGATGTGCTCTTAGGGAATGTTGTTCAAGATCTGGAAAACTAAGTAACTGGCATTCTCTTCTTACCTTCCTTATATCTTCATTGAAATATCTGTGACTTTTTTCTAATTCTTTCCATATTTTAATGCAGTTTCTTTTTTTTACTGAGATACAGTTGACCTAGAGTGATTTGATATTTGTAAATATTGTAGAATTATCACACTAACTCTAGTTAAAATCCATTATCATATGTAGTTACAGATGTGCAGTTTCTTCTTAATTTTTGAATATGAACTTTATTGAAGTACAATAAGTCTATGTACTGTATAATATATATAATCAATAAATTTGTTTATGCCGTGACTACATTCAAGATAGAGAATGTTTCCCTTACCACAACAAACCTCCATCTGGCCTTTGTAGTTGATCCTTTTTCTCTACTGCTGGCCTCTGACAACTATTGGTCTGCTTTCTACACATAGTTTTTTCTAAGAGTTTATATAAATCAAGCAGTGTAACAGGTAGTCTTTTATGTCTTTTTTCCACTCAGCATTATATTTGTGAGATTCATCCATGTTGTTTGTGCTTGAGTAGTTTATTCCTTTTTAATCATGTGTAGTATTCAATTATATAGATATACTACAATTTGTTTATCCACTTACAAATATCTGGGCATCATGGATATAGCTGAGTTTCTGGCTATCATCAGTATAGTTACTATGAACATTCTTATACAGGTCCATGTATAGACATAAGTTTTATCTCTCTAGAATAAATACCTAAGACTGGGATTACTGGGTTGAATTGTGTGTATGTGATTTTTATAAGAAACTGCCAAATAGTTTTCTTAAGTGTCTGTACCATTTTTCTTTCACATGAGCAATATATGAGAATTGTAATTGTTTTTATATGCTTGCCAGTACTTAGTAGGATCAGTCTCTTTAATTTTGCCATTCCACTGGGTGAGTAGTGGTATCTCATTTGTGGTTTTAGTTTGCATTTCTTTAATGGCTAATGTCCTTTGCATTTCAATAGAACTTATAGAAGCAGTTTACCAACTTCTACAAAAAAACCTGCTAAAATCTTAATTTTGATTTTGTTGAATAAATTTGGAGATAGTTGACAATGAATAACATTGAACCTATTTATGAATATGGTTTATGTTTTTATTAATTTTAGTCTTTAATTTGTTTCAACAAAGTTTTATAGTTGGCAGAGTATGTTTTACAAAATTGAAAATATTATCCGTACATGTTTCATATTTTGATGTTTTTTGCAGACACACTAAAATTTAAATCTCTAATTTTTATTGTTCGTGTAAAAATACAATCAACTTTTGTATGTTTAGCTTATCCTATATATTTGTTAACTCATTTATTAGTTCTAATAGTTTTGTGTAGATTTCTCAGGATTTTCCACATGAACTTTTTAAAAAAGATTTTATTTATTTGACGGAGAGAGAGATCACAAGCAGGCAGAGAGAGAAGGGGAAGCAGACTCCCTGCTGAGCAGAGAGCCTGATGTGGGGCTGGATCCCAGGACCCTGAGATCATGACTGAGCTGAAGGCAATGGCTTAATCCGATGAACCAACCAGGTGCCCCCCTTTTTTTGTTTTGGAAAAAAATTTTTTTCTTCTTTCTTTTCAAATTGTATGCCTTTATTTCTTGTTTTTGCTTTATTTTGTTAGTTTAGATGTTCAGTACAATATTGATGTATACATGGTAAAAGCAGTTGCCACTTTTTTGTTTTTGATCTTAAAGGGAAAGTATTCAACGTTTTCATTATTTCACCATATAAGAATGATATTAGCTATAGGTTTTTCAAAGATGCCATATTAGTCTGCTTGGACTGCCATAATCAAATACCACAGACTGGATGGCTCAAACAGCAGAAATGTATTTTCTCATAGATCTGCAGGATAGGAGTCCAACATCAAGGTGCTGTTAGATTTGGTTTCTGGTGAGGGCTCTTTTCCTGGCTTGCAGATGGCTGTTTTCTTGCTGTGTCCTCACTTGGCCTCGTCTCTGTCCAAGGGGCCAGGCAGAGAGACAGAGAGGGAAGGGAGGAGGAATGAATAGAAGGAGGGAGTGAGGAGGGGAAGGGAAAAAGAGAGAAATATGTAGCTAGTCTTAATTGGATTAGGGCTCCTCTCATGACTTCATTTAATCTTAATTATCTCATTAAAGGTCCTGTCTCCAAATACAGTCATATTAGGGGTTGGAGCTTCAACAAATGAATTTTGGGGAAACACAGTTGAGACCATAACATAGATCCTGTATCAGATTGAGAGGTTCCCCCCTTTTTAAAAAAGATTTTATTTATTTATTTGAGAGAGAATGAGATTGAGAGAGAGCATGAGAGGGGAGAAGGTCAGACAGAGAAGCAGGCTCCCTGCTGAGCAGGGAGCCCCATGTGGGACTCTCTCTCCTGGGACTGCAAAATCATGACCTGAGCTGAAGGCAGTCGCTTAACCAACTGAGACACCCAGGCACCTGAATGCTTCCCTTTTATTTCTAATTAGCTTAAAATATTTATCATGAATAGGTGCTGAATTTTGTGAAATGCTTTTTGGCATCCTTGGGATGAACATATGTTTTCCTTTTTTAAAATACGTTAGTATGGAGAAATCATGTAATTCATTTTTTGAATGTTAAACCTGCTTTGCATTACTTCGTCACATTTTGTATGCCTTTCATATATTGCTCTTTAGGACTTTTATTTCTTATATGCATTTATGTCTAATTTACATATTATATATTTTAAATATTAAAGAACTAACTTTGCTTAAATTTTGTTAGGGATTTATTTTCATGTCTGTGATCATAAAAGATACTGATGTGTAGTTTTCTTATAATGTCTGTTTGGTTTTGGATTAAGATAATATTGGCCTCATCATGTGAATTGGGAGATTTTCCTTCATCTTCTATTTTATGAAAGAATTTACGTAGAATTGGTACTATTTTTTACCTAAATATTTGATAGAATTCCTAGTGATGCTGTCTTGGCCTGAAATTTTCATTTGGAAAAGTTTTAAAATTTGAATTTAATGTGTTTCTTTGATAAGGACTATTTGAGTTATCTGTTTCATGCTGAGTCATATCTTTCAAGGATTTTGTTTTCATCTAAGTTTTTGAATCTATTGCCATATGATTGTTCATAATTTTATTTCCTTATAGACTTAATTTGTGTATAATCTGAGTAATGTCCTTTCTTTCATCCCTAATATTGGCAATTTGTGTCATTTCTCTCTTTCCCTTGATCAGTCTGTTTGGAGCTTTATCAACTTTTTAAAAATTTATTTTTATTTGTTTTTTGAGAAAGAGAGAGAATGCAAGTTGGGGGAGGAGTAGAGGGAGAGGGACAAGCAGACTCCACACTGAGCATGGTGCCTGATATGGGGCCTTGTCTTGAGATCATGACCTGAGCTGAAATCAAGAGTCAGAGCTTAACTGACTGAGCCACCCAGGGCTCCTGTAGTTTTGTCTATTTTATTGATTCTTTCAAATAACTAGCTTTTGGTTCCATTGATTTTTTCTATTGTTTGTATATCTTCTATTTTATAAATATCTACTTTTACCTTTATTATTTTCTTCCTTCTGTTTATTTTGTGTTTAATTTCCTTTTTTATTCTTTTTTTAGTTTCTTAAGGTAGAAGCTTAAGGAAAATGATTTAACAGTTTCCTTCTTTTCTAATATAAGTATTTGATGCTGCATGCTTCCTTCTAAGCACTGTTGTAGTTGTATCTACAAATTATGATATAGGGTGTTTTCATTTTCTTGCAACTCATATATTTCTTAACTATTATGATTTTTTTCCCTTTTGACCTATGTGTTGTTTAGTAGAGCATTATTATTAGAGTAATACTAGTGTCTGATATTTTGGCTCAGTCAGTTAAGCTCTGACTCTTGATTTCAGCTCAGGTCATGATCTCAAGACAAGGCCCCATATCAGGCACCATGCTCAGTGTGGAGTCTGCTTGTCCCTCTCCCTCTACTCCTCCCCCAACTTGCATTCTCTCTCTTTCTCAATATGGTTCTTCATGGTGATCGTTCTACATGCACTTTAAAAAATATGAAACGTTCTACAAATGTTAATTAGGTCAAGTCAGTTGATACTATTACTCAAGTCTCTATACTTACTTTTTTCTGTATTTGTTCTATCAATTATTGGGAAAGACATTTGAAATATATTCTATAATTGGTATTTTTCTAAGTTATCTCTAAGTTCCATCAGTTTTTATTTCATGTTTTTAAAAAGCTTCTATTAAATGCATAAACCTTTAGGAATGTATGTCCTCTCGTTGAATTTAGCCATTTAACACTATGTAATTATCCTTTTCATCCTAATTTTAATCCATTGCTTTCAGATCTTCTTTTCTGGTGTTGATTTAGTCATTCTAGCTTTTTTTTGATTAGTGTTCGCATGTTACTTCTTTTTCTATCTTTTAAATTTTAATCCATGTGTTTTCATATTTAGAGTAATTTTTGTTGGTATGTGGTATATAGTTACTGTCCAATCTCTACCTTTTAGACTTTTCAGACCACTTTCAGAACATTCTAAGTTATTATTCTATGTTTGGATTTACTTTATGTTTTAAAAAGATTTTTTAAATTTATTTGAGAGAGAAAGAGAACTCAAATAGCGGGAGAGAGAGAGGGAGAGGGAGAAGCAGACTCCTGGGTCAGCTGGGAGCCTGACCGTGAGGCCCAATCCCAGGACCCTCAGATCATGACCTGAACCCTAGGTAGATACCTAACTGACTGAGCCACCCAAGCCCCTCCTGTGTTTGGTTTAGATCAACTGTCCTTTTTTTTTTAAAATCAGCCATCTTGATATTTGTTTTCTACTTTTTCTTCTTCTTCTTTTTTTTTTTTTTTAAGATTTTATTTATTTATTTGACAGAGATCACAAGTAGGCAGAGAGGCAGGCAGAGAGAGAGAGGGGGAAGCAGTCTCCCTGCTGAGCAGAGAGCCCGATCCGGGGCTCGATCCCAGGACCCTGGGATCATGACCTGAGCTGAAGGCAGAGGTTTTAACCCACTGAGCCACCCAGGCGCCCCTGTTTTCTACTTGTTATCTGTTCTTTGGTACTTTTCCCCCTCTTTCCTCCTTTTTTTCAATAAAGTGAATATATTTTATGATTCCATTTTGTGTTTACTGTTTTTCCCATCTGTACCTTTTTGTTTTATTTGTTTAGAGGTTACTCCAAAGTCTGCATTATTTTTAACTTACTGGTTCACTATCAAATACTGTGTTGCTTCATGTAAAATGTAAGAACCATGTAAAAATAAACTTCCATTTCCCCATTCCTTCTTGTTTTTTTGCTTTTATAATGTTACCTCTCCATATGTTATAAACTTTTTAATAATGCACTATTATTTTTGCCTTAAATGATTATCTTTTAAAATGATTAAAATAGGAAATATTATACTCTACCCCTATAGTAAATAGTAAAATTTACCATTTCATAACTCTTCATCTTTTATGTAGATGTACATTTCCACTTATATCATTTTACTTCTACCTCAAGAACTTCCTTTTGTGTTTCTTAAGTCCTGGTGAGTAATTCTTTCATTTTTATTTGAAAAAGTATTTATTCAGGGGCACCTGGGTGGCTCAGTGGGTTAAGCCGCTGCCTTCGGCTCAGGTCATGATCTCAGGGTCCTGGGATCGAGTCCCGCATCGGGCTCTCTGCTCAGCAGGGAGCCTGCTTCCCTCTCTCTCTCTCTGCCTGCCTCTCCATCTACTTGTGATTTCTCTCTGTTAAATAAATAAATAAAAAATCTTTAAAAAAAAAGTATTCAGTTTAATTATTGAAAAACATTTTTATTAGGCTTAGATTTCAAAATTGATGGTTTTATTGTTTGTGGGGTTTTTTTTGTTTTGTTTTGTTTTGTTTTTTATTTCAGTGCTTGGAAGTATCTGCCATTGTGTTCTGCCAGTTTCTGATGAGAAGTTGGCTATAATTCTCATCTTTGTTCTGTAGTTAAGGATGTCTTCCCACCTCGCACCCCGACTGCTTTCACCAAAGCCAGACTTTTTGGAGTTCCTTTTGAATGTCCTTCAGTATTCTTTGAAGTTTCTCATTTATAAATGGTGGAAATCTTTCTCCCAAATGCTGTGAGCTCTGAGAATTGTTTATTCTACTGTTTTCCAGTGATTCGTTCCCCGGCCTCAAGTGATTGCTACTCACATAGGGCAGATCAGTAGCCACCTAACTCCTGAGGGAGACCTCCATGCAGATTTTTAGAGCTTTCTCTATCTGTGCAGTGTCAGTATCCTTGGTGGTCTTTCCCACAGATTAGCTGCCTTGGCCTTCCCAAACTCCAATCTATTTCCTTAACACAGTGAAACAGTTGCCGTGTATTTGGCCTTTTTTTTCCCAAGCTACTTCTTGGAAACTGCTTTCAAGTAACAACTGGGGCAAACCTAAGACTCATCATTCTTGTTCCTTTCCCTCTCTCTTAGAAGTCATAGTTCAGTGTTACTGTTGTTCATATCTGAAAACAGTGTTTTTATATATTTATTCTGTTTTTTTTTTTTGTTGTTGTTTAAAGTGTAAGTCTGGTTTTTGTTACTTCATCTTTACTGAAGTGGATGCCTAGAATTTATTTTGAACAGAGTATATAGTGCCAAAATATGAACTTGAATTCCAGTGATATGTTGATATATATACCTCTTTCTGTTTCTGGATTATTCATTCTGTTACAAGTATCTACCTTCAGATTTATTTATTTGTCACCAATGCCTCATCAATTTAATTATTTTATCTGCTTTTAATGAATCTATATTTCAGTTATATTTAGTTTTAAAATTATGCAATTAGCATGCTTCTAACATCATTTAATTTCTGATGTTTCTTAGGATATATCTTGTTTTTGTCTTTCTTTTTTTTTTTTTTTTTTTTAAATATTGGTAAGATCAGCTGGAGCCCCAAATCATGTCCTGTGGAAGCCCATAATCCCTTGCAGAGGTAGAGTAAAAGCTGTGTTTCATATTGTCACTATTGTTTTCTATGAGCTCCTGCTTTTATTGAATAAAATCGGTCCAGAGATCTTCTTGTCATCTTGTGCCTCCTAGTTTATGCTCTGCTGTATTGACCCAGATGTGAGACTCAATTTCATTTACAAAATCCATTCACATAGGGCATATGAGATTACATTTTATTGGATGTCTGGATTTGGAGGACCAGCATTGTGATTTCATAATCCAAACAATTTCACATAAAATATGAGACATCCCTGTTTTTAAAAGTCTATTACCTCAACATCAGAATTTTATTTTACCACTGTTTTTAACCCCATGCCCCATCTGTGTCTAATTAAGTCTTGTTAATGTCTTCTTTTCTCTTTCTTTTCTCAGCTCTTGTGTCTCTATGTACCCGCCTTTAAAATTCTAATGTGTTGCAAAAATGTTAAGCTTTCTTTTTAGCTGTATTAGAATGTACTGTACTAGACCCTTTGGTTGCTTTTACCCAAAGTGAATCATCAATTATTTATTTCTAAATTCTGGTGCCCACTGTTAAGATAATGAATTTTTCATCTCACTGCATTTGTAAAATGATGCTTTATATTTCTATTTTAATTTTTTAAAATTGAAGTTGTATATTATTCCTAGGAGATTTGATGGATATGGTGGCACTCCAGATGCTTCTACCTTAATCATAGTCTTGTGTGTTTCATAAGAAAATAATTAATCATGCGAAGAGCCATATGAAAAATATCTCCAGCATATAGCCAGTTGCAACATAAAGTTTGGTTCAAAGCATCTAATATGAAATGCATATATTCATTTATACCCATGGATTTAATTGAGGATTACCTACATTTTTATTTGTTTGATTATTAATACAATTGGTTAGTTACTAAGTTGTTATTCAGTAATCTTTTTTAGGGAGATTACAATGAGTTGTATGCATAAAGAGGTTATATTGTTTATATATTATTCATTGAAACAGTTTCAAATTGGGCTCTTTTTTCCTAAGAGAGATGTTTGCTATCACCTTATTGCTTATTGTTTTTTCAAAATTATATAAATTTTATTTTTTATTTGATTATATTATGTTTTATTATCAACTGCTGGACAGAATAAATTACAGTTTGGAAAATAATAGTACTCCTTTTTTATTCAGTAATATTACTATTGTGTGGATTTTTACTTTCCAAATAATTGCTTGTATGTCCTCATTTGTAAATTGCTATACTAGGTACCATTAGTCAGAAGAAATAGTGGTTTCCTATTTCCAAGAATGTTAGTATCTAGCTGAGGTCATAAAATAGTCACCTGTAAAATTACTTAGAAATTATTAGAAATAATGTTTACAAATGAGTTCAAACTTAATACTCTAGATAGATTTTGGAACTGAAGCATTGAAGGAAATGACAAAATGCAAAGACATTTTACTGAATGGGAGAAGATATTTGCAAATGCCATATTCAATATGGGGTTGATATCCAAAATATATAAAGAACTTATATAACTTAACACAAAAAATGAGCAACCCAATTAAAAAATAGGCAGGGGACCTGAAAAGACATTTTTCCAAAGAAGAAATACAGATGACCAACAGGCACATAAAATGATGCTCAACATCGCTAATCATCAAGTAATGCAAATCAAAACCACAATAAGATATGGCTAAAACAAAACAAAACAAAACACAAGAAATAATGTGTTGACCAGGATGTGGAGAAAAAGGACTCATGCACTGTGGGTGGGAATGTAAATTGGTACAGCTACTGTGGAAAACAATATGGCAATTTCTCAAAAAATTAAAAACCAGAATTCCATATGATCCGATAGTTCCACTACTGGATATTTACCTAAAGAAAACAAAACCACTATTTTGAAGAGATATATACACCTATATGCTTATTGCAGCATTATTTATAATGGTTAAGATGTGGAAGCAATCCCATCAATAGATGAACAGATAAAGTAGAAATACACACACACACACACACACACATACACACATACATCTACACACAAGTATTGTGCAGCCATAAATAAAGGATGAGATTTTTGCCATTTGTAGCAACATGGATGGACCGAGAGGGTATTATGCTAAGTAAAATAAGTGAGACTGAGAAAGACAAATACCATATGATTTTACGCTTGTGGAATCTATAAAACGAATAAAAAAGCAGACCAGAACTATATATAAAGAGAACAAACTGATGTTTGCCAGAGGGGAGAGTGTAGGGGATAAACAAAATAGGTGAAGGGGTAGGGAAGATAGAGACCTCCAGTTATGGAATGAATAAGTCACAGAAATGAAAGGCACAGCAAAAAGAATATAGTTAATGTTTGGGAATAGCTTTGTGTGGTGACAGATGGTAGTCACACTTGTGGTGTGCCTAGCATGCTCTATGGAGAAGTTGAATCAGTGTGGTGCACCTGAAACTTATGTAATATTGTGTGTCAACTATAGTCAAATGAAAAAATTTAACAAAAAAAGACAGGTTGATCCAAGTACCACTTTTGTTATCAAAATACCATAGAACATTTATTATTGATTTCATACTAATCTGCAGTATTGACAAATGAAAATATATTTGTGATCATGCTTTATTCATTGTCTCCCTTTGTTTTCTCTTGGAACTTTGTAAATGTTACATTCCAGGAGCAAGTACTTTTAAAATATTGTCTTCCCCCACCCCCATGCTTCTTGTCAGTATTCTGATAGCAATCTTAGTTATAGGCTGTTAATATATTTTGAAAATTGCATGTATTCAGACATCAGTTATGAATCTCTCCATTTCCTCCACTGCTACATATATCAAAGGGAATACTACCCACCCTCAGACTCTATTTTTTCTTCCTGTGGAGAAAGGAAATTACTACTTTGACATCAGAACATATTAGCTCCCCTTCAGTTTGCAGACACTTGAGTCCTACGTGATAATTCTACTTTACTAACCAAGAGTTAGGGTCTATCAGTCCTTTACAGAATGACTGGAACAAACAACTCATTTCTTACAGTTGCCCTAGGAGAACCACCTCACTCAATATATATCTTAATAGAATTCATTCGGATTAATTTGAAAGACTTCCTAGGAAACTATTTATTGAACAAAAATGATTAAAATTGATCTGTGTACTGTTGTCTAATAAAAGTGGTTTATTTTTGTATTACCTTTCTTTTAAATCATGGGTATGTATAGTTTGAGAACAACCCCTATGATACAGAGTTCTCTTTTTGCTGTATTTCTACTAATTTTTCACTTGATGAAAGGAGAAAATTATGAAACAGTTTTTTTATACTTAATGAGAATGAAATTCAAACTTAAGTCGTTTTTATAAATGTTATATACTTAAAGAATAGTAACTTCTTTTTGAAATTTGAAAAAAAGTCACAAAATTTGAAAAAATAACAAGAAATGAATGAATTTAAAAACCCAATATTTGATAATAGTATTACAACTCCTAAATTATTCTGTAGGCTTTTTTAAATGTATATTTTAAAATGTACATATTAGCTAAGAATTGTGAAAAAGCTCCCTTGCTGTGGTTACTTTGAAAATTAATTAATTATTAATTAATTTTAAAAGATTTTTATTTATTTATTTGACAGAGATCACAAGTAGGCAGAGAGGCAGGCAGCGAGAGAAGAAGGGAAGGAAGCAGGCTTCCCGCTGAGCAGAGAGCCCAATGCGGGTTTCAGACCCAGGACTCTGGGATCATGACCTGAGCTGAAGGCAGAGGCTTTAACCCACTAAGCCACCCAGGTGCCCCTTAAAATTTATTTTTAAATGAATGTAGCTTTCCTATAGTAAAGTGCATATGCTTTCAATGTTGATTATGACGTGGAGTTTTTTCAACCTGAAGATTGCTATTTTACTTAGTGTTCTATTAGAGAAAATGAACAAAATTTCACATTCCAAGTAAGACTTGGATTTTTGTTCTTTTTTGGGGAGAGCTTATCATTTGCTGATTAGTATATATTACAAAAGGGACTGCTCATATGCCAGTGAAACATTTTGTCAAAAAGAACCAATATGGGGTACCTGGGTGGCTCAGTGTTTAAGCGTCTGCCTTCAGCTCAGGTCATGGTCCCAGGATCCTGGGATAGAGCCCTGCATTAGGCTCCCTGCTCAGTGTGAAGCCTGCTTCTCCCTCTTCTAGTCCCACTGCTTGTGTTCCCTCTTGCTGTGTCTCTCTCTGTCAAATAAATAAATAAAATCTTTAAAAAAAAGCAATATGATTTTCATCTTTAATTGCAGTACTTCTGAAACAAATTATCCTAGCAGTTCCTTTTCATATTCTTGAAATTATATTTGCTTCTAAATTTAATTGAAAATAAGTGTTGATACATATATTAGGATTTTTTTTTCTAGTAAGGGAATATAATATGGCAAGTGTTTCTACTTTTATGTTGGACATTCTTTCTTTTTTCTCAGTTTTAAAACATTATACCTAAAGAAAATCTAGATAAGCTACTTAGCTAATGAATAGCTGATTTTGCTTTTGATTACTTTTGAGAAGCTTTAAATTCCAGTTGAAATTTTTTGAATTGTTTTTTCTTTCTTGAAGGGAAATTTGATTTGGTTATAAGACCAGATTGGCACAAAGTAATATGTGGCACCAAGCTAAAATAAATGCTTTTTGATTATACTTTAATTGATGGTCCAGTGGATTATTATTCCATTATCTTGCTCACATCCTTATACATGTTTCTTTTTAGAACTTTCCAGTAGGTTTCTGTCACTCACCGATTTCCTCCCGAAACTAGAATTATCTGTCATTTAAAAAATAACTAAACTCAGATGTCTGTAGAAGCCATGGAATTAAAATAGATGAAGTGTAAAGATGATCTCTGGTAACTAACATGTAACCTCACGCTGGTGAGTAAGTGAGGAGTTGTGGGGAATCTCTAGAAAACTGGAGAATAGATGCTCTATTTAGGGGAAGTAATCACTAACAAGCTTCAGCCAGGGTTTTTGTATGGGTAGACAGTTGTCAAATCTTCCAATTAAATAGAGAAGCTAAAAATCTCTCTCCGTGTGTGTGTGTGTGTGTGTGTGTGTAATTTCCTGATTTTTAAATTTTGGCAGATCATTTTCAAAAAATACTCTATGTACAAATGCTGTTTGGCACTTCAACTACCTATGAACTAATTGCTTTTGAATCGCTCATTTAAAGATTTGTCTTTAAAAATAAGACTTCGAGGGTGCCTGGGTGGCTCAGTGGGTTAAAGCCTCTGCCTGTGGCCCAGGTCATGATCCCAGGGTGCTGGGATCGAGCCCCACAGTGGGCTCTCTGCTCAGCGGGGAGCCTGCTTCTTCCTCTCTCTCTCTCTCTCTCTCTCTCTGCCTGCCTCTCTGCCTACTTGTGATGTCTGTCTGTCAATAATTAAATAAATAAATCTTTAAAAAAATAATAAGACTTTCCATCTAATAATGGTTTACGCTTAGTTTTATTTTTTTTTCATGCAAAGTGATTTTTTAAAAACATTTTTTTTTAAACACCCTATTTATTTGACAGAGAGAGACCATGAGAGAGGCAATACAAGCACAGGGAGTGGGAGAGGGAGAAGCATGCCTCCTACAGAGAAGGGAGCCCGACGGTGCTGGATCCCAGGACTCTGGGACCACGACCTGTGCTAAAGGCAGATGCCTAACGACTGAGCCACTCAGCCTCCCCTAAAAACACATTTGATTACCAACTTTTAAAACTCATCTAAATATAAACCAGGCCCAAGTTTGGTAGGTTGGATGGCCGGCCAGTTAGAGACCATCTCTTTCTTCCTTCAACATCTACAAGTCCATTTCCTTTTTTGTGCCTCTAATGTGTTGTGCCATCCTTATTCCTCAAAACTAGTTAATCAACATATCTAGCTAATTCTGTCTTCTTAATATCTTTCATATCTGTTTGCTCTGTTATCCATTTCCAGAGCTGACATCCATCCCCACATCCATCTCAGCTACTTTTGTTAAGCCCACCATCCTATTTCATCTGTTTGATGCCACTGTTTCCTAACTGCTGTCTCTGCTTGTAGTCTTTCCAGATCCATTCTTCACACTTGAAACAGAGAAATGGCCTAACTATAAAGTAAATCACAGTCCTACTTCAGATCTTTCAAGTATTCTCCATTGACCTCTGCATAAATTTAATCATCTTAAGACTTGCAGGGCCCTTTATTTTCTGATTTTTGATTACATGTCTAACTTCATCTCTTGCCGTTCCTCTTCAATATTCCATGTTTCAAACAGATTGAATTCCATCAATATTTATGTTTTCTTTTGTTAATAGGTCTTTATAAATGTAGTTTTCTAACCTAGGCCTCTTTTCTGTACCCATTCTGCAGCAAATTGATGTGCAAAGGGAGAGGATAGATAAAACATTAAAAAAGTTGAGCACTTGATTAAAAAAAGTTGATTAAAAAAGTTGACAAAAGATTGTCCCAGTTGCTCTTTCAAAGACCAGATGCTGGACGTCTTTTTAAGAAGCAGACATTTCAAGAAAGCACACATTTTAAGAAAGCTGTCCTTACATGACAAGTCTCTTTGTATTCTGGGTTTTTTAAGGCAAAGTCTTAGTGATTTGAATTACCTAGAGTAGGAAAATCTCTGACTCCACAAAGGCATATCATAATCTTTGAATTAGCAAGGTAGCTCTCTTCTTCTCTTTGTTCTCTCTGTTTCTGTCTCTCTCACACATGCCACACAACCCACCAACAAATTGACAAACAAAGATAGATTAATGAGAGTTTGATTAGGATCAGTAATCATGGCTTACCCCAACATTTGGAGAGAGAGCTTAGAGATTGTATATTTTTAAACATAAGAATAACATTTTCAAAGCAAATAATTTCCTTATAAATTATTGAAACAAGATCATCCAGAATTTTCAACATTAAGATCAACATTAGCCCTTGGCAAGTTGTTGAAATTTTGTGAATTTAAGACAGGTTTTGTTTGTTTCTTTTTCTGTTTCCTGTCTTTCTTTCATTGTCTGTCTCTTACCTGCCTGTTTTCAGTGTCCCTTTCAAAAAATGCCATGTACAGTGGCATTCTGTGTGTCCCATAGAATGCCGTGGAATTATTATGTGTCCTCTACTTTGTCCTGATATTAAAAAGCCAGAGTTTGAATGAACTGTTTTTGTCCATTTAGTCATATCACACTAATTGTGAACTTAGAGGCAACTAGCTCTGTTAGGTGATGAGATTGATATTTAACAAACTCATTTGTTTTATTAAAAATGCTTTGGCAAAAAAAAAATACTTTGACAATAGCAGTACCATTGGGATCAATGTAGAGTCTCCATGAGGAAAACAAATAATTCATATACATAAATCCTGGTTATACCTAATAAATTCAATTTTTTATAGTCATAACTCATATTCCATCATTTTAGTATAATTTTGGCTTAATGCATGTCAGAAGTAACCTCCCTAAAGGTGGAGATCAGTGATGGTCACCTAATGAAGTATTCTAGAATTTTTGTCTACCTCTCTCTTGTGCAAAAGTACTTTGTTTAAGCTGTCCAGTAACAAAGATATGTAACAGGTTGGTTTGAGTTTAAAAACAGAACCTAAAATAGGATGACAAAAATGGAGTGACAGGAAGAATAACTGCTTAGTGCTAGCTGGATGAATTGAAAACAGATGAAAGACAAATTCTGTCTTATGGGATTTTGCTGTGCGCTGGAACTAATCACATTAACTCTAACCCACCTGAGGCTTTATGCTGCCTATTTATCTCATCTATGGGATATTCTTTATTTATGACTCTGCTACTCTTATGTTGACAGATCACTGCCAACTTGGGCTTAAATATAACAATATCATTATGTTTCTTATTATTTTAGTCATCATTATGGTATGATGCTGTACCATTATTTTACTTTTCTCTCTTTTCAAAGTTAGTTTGGGAACAAAGTAAAAAAAAGAACAATATGTACTTTGTTCTCTCTGTATTGAGATATAATTGGCACAACTTTATATTAGTTTCAGATGTACAAGGTAATGATTTGACATTTTGGTATATTGCAAAATGATCACCACAGTAAATCCAGTTAACATCCGTCACCATACATAGTTACAAAATTCTTTATTCTTGTTATGAGAACTTTCACAATCCACTCTCCTAGCTACTTCCAAGTATGCAATACAGTATTATTTACTGCAGTCACCATGATGTAAATTGCATCCCTATGACTTACTTATTTCAGAAGTGGAAGTTTGTACCTTTTAACCCCCTTCACCCATTTTCCTACTCCTTACCTTAGGCAACCACTGATCTATTCTCTATATTTGTAACCTTGTTTTTGTTTGTTTGTTTAAGAGTCCGTATATAAGTGAGGTCAAATGGCATTGATCTTTTTCTGTCTGACTTAATTCAGTTGGCATAATGCCCTGAAGGTCAATACATGTTGTTGCAAATGGCAAGATTTCATTCTTTTTTATGGCTAAAAAATATTCCATTGTGTGTCTGTGTATATATGTATATTTCTTTACCCATTTGTCATCTATGTATGGACTTTTCGGTTGTTTCCTGGTCTTAGATATTATAAATAAATGCTAAAGTGAATGTAGGGGGTGCATATGTCATTTCATATGTCCTTTAAAAGTAGTGTTTTTATTTTCTTTGGATAGAATGTTTATTATATTATAGTTCCACTTTTAATTTTTTGAGGAACTTCCACACTGCTTTCCATAGTGGCTACACCAATTTTCCTTCTCAGCAGCAATGTGTAAGAGTTCCCTTTTCTCCATTTACTATTTCTCCCTATTTCTCCAAATACCAACACATATTTATTGTCTTTTAGATAATAGCCATTTTAACAGGATTGGGGTGATAATCTCACTGTGTTTTGATTTGCATTTCTTAATGATTAGTGATATTGAGCCTCTTGTCATGTGCTTGTTGGCCATGGCCATTTGCACATATTCTTTGGAAAATTATCTATTTGGACATTCTGATAAGAGAAAATGACAAAACAAAAAGACTTTGTTTCTATGAATATGATTGGTCTCTTTATTCCTTTTTTTGTTCATATGCATGTCTTTCTATTTTTTCCTCTCTTTTGAATTAACCAAAGTTCTTTGAAATATGATCTGCTTCTTTGTGATTGTGTCCAATGTTACATCATTAATATGTTAAAAATTTTAGTAGCATATGATTTAGCTACATTAAAATATGTTTGTCACCACCTCCTTATTTAATCACAAATATCTCAGATGGCATTCAGTAATACAATTCTTTTCTATCTTTGGTGTACACATAGTGATAAATGATAATAATTTCTATGGCACTTTGGGAAAAATGGAAGAAGGAACTTGCTTTAAACTGGAAGTAAGAAGATGGCAGGAGGGAAGGGGTGTTCAGCCTGCCTGGCCCTGTAAGGCTTGCAGAAGTCTGAAAGGATTATGGAAACTTACTGTAGTCACAGACAAGGTAGAAAGCTCTGTGAATTGAAATAGCTTACTAGTTGTATACAAGTAATATGTTCAGATGAAAGTGAAAAATTCAGTCTTCCAGAGAGTTTGTTTTTATGACTAATCATAACTGGGTTTATTTTTTTCACATGTGATTTCTAGCATATAGGAGAAACTCAAAGTTATATAGAGAAGCCATTTAAATGTTTGGATTTATTTTTATCTTTTTATCCAGATAATCCAGATTACCCAGATATCTTTTAACATAACTACTGTTTGCCACTTCTATAATTAAAAACAAACAAAAACCCTGATTAATAGTAACAGCTACCATTTCAGGGGCACCAACTGCATATCAGGCCCCTATTAGCTTATTTAATCTTCATAACATCCCTGAGAAACAATTCTGATTTTTATCCTTATTTTACATAGGAGGAGTCTGAGTTTCCTAAATTATAAATAATAAAAGGAAAAATGGCCTAGTAAGTAGTGTGGAATTAGGATTTAAACAGGCTGATTCTAAAGCCAGAAATAAATGTGTTTGTCATGTCTATAAGGAGAATTATTGACCCATAGCAGTTGTTGGATAAATGATTTTGTGTCTCCAGTTAAAAGCTTTCATGAGGTTCTTTCTCTCTCACCATCTACCTCTTTTGGCTTATACTTTCCTGCATTTACCTCCAATTCTTGTTTCATCATCTTTCCCAGTAGTGACATTTTCTAGAGGGTAGAGCATACTGGCTGTGCCTTCCTTTGGACACTGAATCATGGCCTTGACCTCATTAGCATTTGGAGCCTAGATCACTTGCTTTCAAATCCTAGCTTTGCTGCTTAGTAGCCATGACTACTATGATTATAAAGCCATATGACTTTGGACAAGCTATAGAACTTCTCTTTGGTAGGTTTCTCTTTATTTTATAATGAGAATAATAATGCTATCTGCATTTTAGAGGATTGATTTGAGTATTAAATGATTTAATAAGTGTATAGTATTTGAAATACTGCCTGGGTTATAATAATTTATCAATATTTATTATTGTTATTGTTATTTGTGAAAACTGGGTCATGATCTTTTTTTATAACTTTTCTGTAGGAAACAATAGTGAAGTAAGTCTGAGTAGACTGAGGTTTTTTTTTTTTTTTTTAAGATTTTACTTATTTATTTGACAGAGATCACAAGTAGGCAGAGAGGCAGGCAGAGAGAGAGGGGAAGCAGGCTCCCCGCAGAGCAGAGAGCCCAATGTGGGGCTTGATCCCAGAACCCTGAGATCATGACCTGAGCCAAAGGCAGAGGCTTTAACCCACTGGGCCACTCAGGTGCCCCTTAGTAGGCTGAGTTTTTAAATAGCTAGTGTGTATTAGTGTTATTTTATAACATTGACATTTTTATTAGCGGCTTATCCCTGGAATAATTGAGGACTATAGTATAATTACTAACATTTTCTGTTCAGAAGTTGAGTGTATTGTGATTGAAGGTGTATTGAAAGGAAGAAATTGTCATGATGCTTAAGGATACTTGTACTTGATTAATAATAATTTTGTTCTGTTCTACTTTCTGATGTAGCGAAATATCTGGATTTCTAGGAAAGGGGTAGAAAATTGGGGCACATGTGAGTAATACAAAAATGTCTTTTATTTTTATCTTTTTAAGTGTACTTAAGCTTTTAATTGTCAGAATTTGATGTGTGGACTTGTCAAAGTTATTTCGGTTGTCAAGGAAATTCACAACAGGAAGAGTTTTATCTATTGGTGGCTTCTAAGGAATCTGTCCTACTGGTGGGAGGAATTTGGTTAATATAAAACAATAGCCAATGAAAGCACCCATTAGGTTTTTTTAAAAAATTATATTTAAATATAAGTGTTTCTGATGCTTCCTAAATTTGGAAGTATAAGGGATTTCAGGGTGTATCTGTGAAAATTCTAACTGATCTCAGTTCTTTTCTTGCTTTCTATTTCATATGGAAAATGGGATCCATCACTTCTTAAAATGATGAACTAACTAGGGATTGTCAAGCTACGTTCCGCAGCCCACATCTAGCCCTCCAGCTGTTCTCATAAAGTTTTGTTGGGGTTTCAGCCATCCTCTTACATATTGTCTATGGCTGTTTCACAGTGGAGCAGCAAGGCTGAATAGTTGCAACAGAGAAGGCCGGCGAAGCCAAAAATATTTACTATCCGAACATTTGCAAAAAAAGTTTGCTAATCTGTAAAGTAGGCAGATCTGAATACACCCATGAGAATTTATTTCAGCTTGAAGTTTCATACTTTCTCTGTGGGGAAGATGACCTGTCCTCACTAGACTTTACTAAAAGCATCAGCTGTGTTGACTGAAAGTGTCTATTGTTTCATTTGTTATTCTTTTCCTTTCATTTATATTTTAAACTCCTTTAGTATGTTCAGCATTGTAGGAATATCTTTATAGAAGATAAAATACTACAAACATAGGAAATAGGAAATGTGGCTATTAATATATTGAATGGGACAATTGATTCATCTCTCATATGATCATATTATTTTGTGAAACTTTTAACTGATCTGTTGAAGCAATTTACTGAGGTTAAGCACATTGACTTAGATAATTCTTGTGACTTGAAAAGAAGTAAATTTATGAAAAGGATAAAATATGGGTATTAAGAAGCAATGAAACAAATAAACAAGCTATCATGAACGTCATCTAGTTAGTTCCCCATAGCATCATTAAAAATAAAGCTATTGATGTTTGTGCTTATTTGGCCTTATGTTTGTATGCTGGGTTGCTTTGTTCTCAGAATTCATCACAATTTTCATCACATATTCTTTCACTTTTGCTCATTTAGTTCTAGCGTTTTTAGTCATAATTTCTGTGACTCTGCATAGTTTTTGGATTCTTTTAGTTCTGTCTTAGTTTGGAGACCAGATGTGAGATCAGAACTCAAACAGAGCTCTCATCAGTGCCCAAGTGATAGTGGGATTACCCTCTAACCCTGCAATCTTGTGAAGAGGCATTGTGCATCATCATTATAATCAGCAAATAAAACCCTTAAGAAGGCCACTTCCCTAAAGTCTCCTTTCTCTTTTTAAATGTAAATTTGAATAAACACTGGGAGTGGAATTTACTAGAAGCAGAATCTGATGAGAGTTAGTCCTCTGTAAGGATTTCAGAACTTCTTCTAGTTCATTTGTAGGTAAGTATAGTTTATCTGCTCTGGGGAGATGGTGTTGATTATTTAAAAATCAGAGATAAAAGAAGAAACCCCAAAGCAAGGTGATTTATTTACTTTTTGGTAAACTTGATTCTGTTTTGTAACCTTTGAAACATGGATTTTATGAGAGATAGTATTAAAATTTATACTCCCTCTAGAGTGTGTTATTAATCATTATTGCTCTGCTGGGCCTCAGGATTACCTGTCTGCATTGTAATGCAGCTTTCCTTAATATTTACAATTGAAATACCAATGGTTCTTAAGACATCTCATATATTTCTATGAATGAAATGGGATTCACAAGAAATAAGGGCTTGCCTCCAGAAATAAACTGCAAAATATTAAATTCCTCTTACAACATTTGTAGAAACTTTTAAACCAGTGCTAATTTTATACTGCTGAAATGAAATGTCTGATTCTAATGGTTGTCCTTTAGTGGTCCAAAAAGTAAATGAAATTATTATCTAAGGATAGTTATAATAGAAATAAAAACACTAAACAATATGTACTTGCTCTTCTCGGGCCTCTGCTAAGTAGTAAGTGATATGGGGATGTCCCCAAATCAAACTTGCCCATGAGATTTTTCAGTTCTGCCAAGTTCTTAACACTATTGAGAAGTTAGTCTTATTAAAATTTTCTGTAGGAAAGGACAGTTGGGTATAAAGATTGCCTAAATTTGGAAGTAGTAGGCAAAAATACCTTTTTTTGGTGGAGCTTTCCCACTTGAATCAAATTTCGTCATTTATTGAGTTCTATTATGATTCAGACAGTACAAGATAGCATTGTACTTAGGAGCTCATAGAATTGTGAGGGAGACAAAACTATACACTAAGATTTCTCAGACTGTACTGAGAGAAAAATGCCTTGAACACATTTCACACTGTAATCTATTCTGGGGGAGGGAATGTTCTCAGAATTTCTCCCTTTTTTTTTCCCCCAGTACTCTTTCCCTTTTTCACTGAACCCACTTAGTTTCACCATTTTTACACTTAATTGGTCCTGCACCAAACTATAACCCCCATTGGCTTTTGCAAGAAATTCATCACATTATACATGCCATGGTAATTATAAATTTAAAATTAATTGAAGATTTGGTGGGTTATGTGGGAAGAGATCACATCATGGAGACTTCTGTCAACTCCACTTTCTGTTTTCTGCTGTCTCATCATTTCTGACGGCTCCCCAAAGTTCTAATTCCTAATACGTTGTTTTCTTCTCTGTCTAGCAAAGACTATCAAGGAGAGTCTGGTTTCCCCCTTCCCCACAAGATTGCTGGTGATTTTTTTTCATATTGTTGAATAAATAATACAGAAATTGCAGATGGGATGAAGAGAGGGAGAAGCAACACAAAGGAACTTAGAGATTTTGGAAGCATCCAGATTTAAAATGTCAAATTGAAGCATAGTGATTACAGTATATGTCACTTTAAACCTTCATAGTAGATTTTGGAACAAATCCCTTTTAATCTTGTTCCAACTGTGTGGTTGACAGTAAAGCATCATTCTAAAGTATCCCTAGTATTTTCTGGGTCAGGAAATTACTACTTTAGAAAAAGAGAGGACATTTTGAAACCAAAATTATGATCTGGACATTTAATAATAAGATGTACTACATTCAAAAAATACAAGCTAAAAAAAAAAAAAAGAAAGCTACATATAGAATCCATTAAAAGCAAAAACAGTTATTAGGAAATCATGTGATTGTTGTGGTTAGATATTAAAAAACATTTTTTCTTCACTTTAAACACCATATGGTTGGCAACAATTAAAAAAAGCAAACACATGCACGTATTTGTACATATGTGCTGCAGAAAAATATATTTTAATTTTGTACATTGTTTGTGTATAAAAAACTAGAACAAATTAATACTTTTGAAAAAAGTGTTTGACAGGATCTGCTATTAAATTTCTTATATCAAAGCACTGGGTGTGGTGCAAAAACAATGAATTCTGTTACGCTGAAAAGAAATAAATTTCTTATATCACATGTTACACAGTATTTCTTAGTAAAAATAAATGTTATAAAGCTATTTAAATAAAACTAAGAATTGTTTAGTTTGTAAGAAAAATTGGGATGTTCTTCACCAGTTGGTTTAGCTCATAAAGTATTTCAAAATATAAGCAATGAAAGAAATTTTTTACCTAAATTTAGGCTTGGGATATGCCTCTTTTTGTTTGTTTAATACTGTTTGCGATGCTATGTAAGTTTACAGTGCTTTGATGCTACTTGAATTTATTTCATATAACAGGTCCAGAAGTGGGACAAGTTAATTCAGCAGCTGAATGACATTATCATAGGCTCTGTTTCTTTCTATCCTTCTGCTCTGCCATCCTCAAGATGTTGGCTTTGTCATCAGACTAACTTCCTTCGTTCCTACAAGATGACTACATCAGTTCTAAGCATCATATCCATATATAGCAGCAGGGAAAAAAAACATTTTGTTAGGAGGATGGAAACTTTGCTAGGTTCCAGAACACCTTTCTTTTCGTCTTTGGCTCGATATGGATAATTTTATATATATCCGTAAATCAATCACTGGCAAAGCAATTAGCACCACTGTGATTCACTGAGCCTAAATCAAGATTGTGCTGAATCTGGGCATAAGCATCCTCTTCAGAGTTTCTTAGGAAAAAGACACCTAAGGTGAATCAAAGGCTTTGCTTAGCAAAAAAGAGTAAAAATGGGTAAAAAGCTAACAGAGTCTACTGGAGAAACAGTATCCAGCTCTAGGCCAGTGCATCTAAATCCTGGATGCACATTAGAATTACCTAGGAAGCTTTTAAAAAATATTTTTATTAATTGGTGTGGGTTACACATAGATACTAGCATTCAAAAAATGCCCCTGGTGATTTAAATGTATAGCTAAGTTTGGAAACCCATGCTATAGGCAAACTGAAGATGGAGTAAGGAGACAGAAACTTTCATGAGTCTGTGTATACATCGATCTGCTCAAGCTGCTTTTCGGCTTTCTTGAAGATTATCTGAAAATTAAACATTATCCAGCTGGGTAAAATTACCATTCCGAAATCTTAGACCACAGTTAATTTGCCAACCTTAAATGGGGCTCTCTGCCATATTCACTGGCCATATTCCAATAATGTATACAGTTTGGGTACTTAAAGTACCCAGATAGCTTTCCTAGCCAAGCTAATTTTATTTAGGAATGTCAGTCCCATTTTTGTGATGAGAGAACTGAGTTGCCAAGAGGCTATTAGTGGAAGAGGTAGAACTAAAGTTCTTACAGTAGTATCCTGATAGCCAGGGTTTCCTCCTTATGTTTCCTACTTATGTTCTTGTATTTGAGAAAGGTATCATTTGTATGATACAATTACATTATAATAGGTATACCACTTATTGACAACTTACTATGTGTGAGCCAGGAACTGTGCTAAGTGCTTTATCCCTTTCCCAAACATTTGTTAATCATAGCAATAATCACATGCAATAAATATTATTAACTACTTTAGGGATAACAAAATTGAAAATGAAAGCTTGTTACTTCTCCAGTGTCTCTTAATTAGTTCACTTCTCTGGAATCTAGAATTTGAATCCATGATGCCGTGGGTTGCATTGGCATATAAAATGCCAAAATGCATGTTCTTTTTATTTTGCTGTTCACAGAGATTTGATTTTCTACAGCTTCCCAGTTCAGTAAATACCTGTTAGTTGACTAGTAGGTAATAGATGCTGGGTAGCCCTGGATTGGATTGAGTTTTCCCTGCACATTATAATTTGCATTTTTTTAGAAGTATTTTTCCAGTTGCTTTGTAGCTATGCTAAGTACTGTGCATATGATCAAAGAACAATTGAATGGATAAATGAAATGGAATCTTTAGACTGCTTAGTTTAGAGTTGCTCAAATTATAAGGAATAGTGAAACTACTTTGCTGATAATTTCCTTTCTCTTAAGAACTTAAAATACTCCCCTGGGGATAAAAATACATTATATGTTTATAAAAGTTTTTTTTGTTAAAAAAGAACTTATATATTAAAATTGCAGGCTATTAAGATGTAGCTTAAATGGCACTCCCTAATATCTTCAAACAAATTTTGAGTTATTGGAGAGTGTACCTTGACTTGTTCAGTCATACTCCATAATGCTGTTTTTAATAAAAACAATACTCTTTTAATAAAAAGACATAGTTGGTCTGTATGGCTGACATTTATTTAGATGCTTTCTTTGCAATTTTTTTTTCTAATTGAAAGATAAGAGGAGAATAAACTTGGCAGTAGCTATTAAGAACTGGGCTGGTTTAGTTTTTCATAGAGATAACATTTTCCAAATTACTGAATTATGATACTGAAAATGAAGGGCAAGCTCCTTGTTGGGGGGAGAGTGTTAGAGTAGCCCTAATGCAGAATCTCATTAAAGCAACTGTCAGGATTTCTCTATTTTACCATCGCCTCCCCTATTCCATAAGAAGCAACTGTCGTTTTGAGTGAGTGTCCTGCCAAAGAGGCATTTACAAATAAATGAAAAATGTCACAATTGATTTCACTCCTTCTAGAATACTGTGTGTCAGCTTTGTCACAGACTGTCTTTATTATTCTCTGTTTTAGATCTCCCAGCTGGACATTGGAAATAACTTTTGATGGTTTAGGTCTTCACTCATTTGACCCCAGGTAAGCCCTCTATCGGTGACCTTTTATAAATATTAGTAAAACTGTTTGAACAGTTAGAGAATATAAAAACCTCTCCCCCTCTTTCTCTCTGTAATTGCTGTTTTTGTCAAAAAGTATTCAGATGTCAATATCATTTACTTACACTTTTGAACACTGCAGAGAATTATTCCATGCATTACAAAGCACTGTAAAATTATGCAATTATATTTCACATTCTCTTCTTCAGTACAATGGTTTGTTGTTATCATGTTTATCTAATAATGCTAATAACCAGATTACTTTTAAAGAAGATATATGGTTATACATTTCCCATATTTTGAAATAGATGTCTAGATTTTTAAATTCTCTTGGATACGTATGTCCTTCATATGATTTTTATATAACATTATTGATATACATTCATTATTGCCATCACCATGAAACAGTCCACTGACACTACTGCCATCATGCTAACCTCACTGAGGTCTTATTCTGAGCCACATACTGTGCTAAGCAATTATACAAATTATCTTATATAAATGTATCAGTGGTACTTGAATCCTAAGTTAATATGGATTTGGAAAAAAAAGCAACTAATTAGAAATTGCTAGCAGCATTTTTTATTATGGATATTAAATTAAAGGAAAGTAAATCTTCATATAATTATACTTTAAGAGATTTTAATCAGTATAATTAGTTATAGATTGTGCCGTCATTTGAGATTATTTAGCTTTCTACTTGAAAGATCATGGAATGGACCAATTAGTAATATTCTGTTTCTCTTGGAAAACAGAAGTTGAAGTAATCATTCATTTAACAAATATTTATTGAACACCTATTATGTGCCCTTTACATTGAAGACATGATGGTGAAGAATATGTATGTAGTTCTTAAGACTTTAAGAGGTAGAGGCTGTCAAAAAATAGACAGGTACAATGTAGTGTGATGAATGAAAACAATAGGGAAAAGCATGAAGTACAGTAGGAGAAATGAAATGAACATCTAAGCCTGACTAGGGCTGAATTTTCAGGGAGTGATGTGGCAATAGAAGATGGAGGAGTTTTACATTTTAGTTGCAGGGCAGTTGTGATGTCTGAAGTATAGTGTTAAAGATAGGGAGCTATGTCTGAAGAATTATGAAAGAGGCAGATCATGTATGTCCTCATGACCCATACTTAGGAATTTAGATACAGTTGTGAATAGTGGCAGTTAGTCTAGAAAGACTTCATCTCATATTAGACCTTCTCTTCAAATCAGGCTGGTCAAGTTCTCACAGCACTGGCTTATTACTTATAATAAAGGAGGGCAGGCCATTCTTCCTCCTTCACACCTATATAAATAAGATATATTTCCTAGAATAGAAGGTCTGATGAATGAGAACCTGGGTTAATTCACCTTGTTTTCTTGGTATCTATTGTAGTGGTTTTCACATAGTAGGCTGTCAATATTTATGATGTAGGATAACAAAATTGAATGTAAAAGTCTGGAAAATGGACAGGTTGATCTACCAGAGGCTTCCAGCAAAGACTGAATACTTATGATCATATCCTCTTCTTTCCCTGATCACTTGTCATAAATGGCAGAATTCTTTTCCACATCTCCTCCTCATTTTTAGATTTAGAATAAGAGACTCCATCAAAGTAAATCAATATAAAAAACAATTTTTACAATAAACAACATGTCAACTTGTAAGTAAAAAATATGTCAATAAATTCTCTTTAAACTAAAAAAGGTTTGGAGGAAAGTAAGAATAAGTGAAGAGAATGATTTTTAGTAAAAGAAATAACAATATATCCAATTTTTATTTATTTATATTTTAACTCTAGAAAATACATAGTCAAATACATTAAAAAAGCTTTCTTTTGGAATGAGAGAGATGAATGGTAACTACAATTTTATGAATCATATATTGTAAGATAATGTATCAAGAAGATAAATTTTACTTCCTATGTAAGCAAAATAATTTAATGAGGGGACTTTAAAAATTATGGTGATTAGGGCACCTGGCTGGCCTGGTGGGAAGAGCATGCAACTCTTGATCTCAGGGTCATGAGTTTGAGCTCCACGTTGGGTATAGAGATTACTTATGTAAATAATTTTTAAAAATATGTCAATTAACAAATCACACAATTACTTTAATAGTGTGAAGTTGGCCTAGGGGAGTCAGACCTCAGTTGAAAATATGTGTGTGAACTTTAAACTCTCCCAAAACTTAACTACGAATAACCTGCTATTGACTGAAAGCCTTACAGATAATGTAAAATCTATTATTACCACATATTTTGTATATGTATTATGTACTATATTCTTAGAATAAAGTAAACTATATGAAAGAAAGGGTTATTAAAATTACAAGGAAGAGAAAATATATTTACAGTACTGCATATAAGTGAGCCATTTCAAACATATGTTGTTCAAGGCTCAACTGTATATTATTGTATAGTATGGACATCTTGCATTCAGTTATAAAAGTAGATTCTTACCACTTTTAGACACTTTCCTTTGACCAGCTTTTCTGGCATTATTCCTTTAAGTGTGTGGTCTTATGGTCATTTTTCTGCTAGATTGTCCTTGTGACCAGTGAAGCATTCCTGAGAATTTTTTTGTGTGTGACCACATCTAATTCTGGAAGGACTATGAACACTCACGCAAAGCTGCACAGATTAGGAGATCAGCTTTCATGTCTTTTGGTGTCCTAAGGATAAAGAAATACAAACTGGTAGTTTCAATAAACCCAATAATTTTGGCATGACATTTAAATTATTTTTTTTTTCCAAAATGAAAAAAAAACTTTAAAAAATACAAAACCTTTTTATATAGGATGTTTAAGGAATAAAGAAAATATAAACAAGGATACCAGGTTGCATTTACAAAGTGTCAACCTTAGTATAATCTGTTGTCCATGAGGTAATGGCAGTATTTTACAAAATGAAGAAGAGGCAGTTCTCAAAGAAATGCTGCCTAGTGTTATGGAATAGTGGGCATTCATCTGGCTTGCTATCAATCAAAATACACATTAAAAAGAGCCACATTAAAACAAATAAAATGAAGAGTAGAAATTGAAAGGAAAAAAGTAAATGAGTAGAAAAGAAACAGAAATGAGAGCAATAAAACTGGGAATGTTGTGAAGGGGATCAGGATATGCTGTCCCTAAATTTGCCTCTTTGGCATAAGAATTTGAGCTGAAGGTATTTGAGTTCCTGAAATCTCCTATCTGCCTAAAAGCAGAGCCTTCCGAAAGAACTCAAAAGTCATTACATCCCTTTCTACAAAGCAACTCTAAGCTTACCACACCCAAACAGATATTACCACAATACTATCATATCCTCCATTTATATTTCTCAAGGCCCTTTTATTTTTCCAAAAAATGATTTGCTTTTCCATAGCAGACCTTTCTCCCTCTCCTTTTCCCTACGTGAGTTAAGTACATAGACCTCAAGTTCTAACCTCCCCTTTGAGTTACTCATCTCTGAGTGTTCCCTTGTGTACACCCAGTGCACATGCTAAAGGACTTTTCTTGGTTTTCTTTTCTTGATCTCTCATTTGTCAGCCTCATTTACAGGGCCCTGGCCCCCAACTTCAGACATGTGGAGGGCAAAAGACTTCTGCCCTACAGTTGAAGCCTTGGGCTTCATAGCACATAGACACAAGTATTACGGATTCCACTTTAGGAGTGTTTAGCATAGGAATTTCTTCTCCATACCTCCTAGGTCAGCACTTGATCTAAGGTAACTTTTGTTACCTGATCTCAATTTAGCACTCCTGCCTCTGGTCTAAACCTGGTCCAAGTGAAATATACTAACAATGAGGAAGTTAATGGTGAACCACAAAGGCATTCTAAATGTCCTCATAATGCCTCTAAAATGTGTTTTTGTTTTGTTTTGTTTTGTTTTGTTTTTTTTTTTTTAATTTTTTATTTTTTATAAACATATATTTTTATCCCCAGGGGTACAGGTCTGTGAATCACCAGGTTTACACACTTCACAGCACTCACCAAATCACATACCCTCCCCAATGTCCATAATCCCACCCCCTTCTCCCAAACCCCCTCCCCCCGGCAACCCTCAGTTTGTTTTGTGAGATTAAGAGTCACTTATGGTTTGTCTCCCTCCCAATCCTTTTAAGCAAAAGTGATCCTCTGTCTTTAACAGCTATAGGGTTCTAATATATAAAATAAAGATTGAGTTACGGTTCTACTTAGGATGGGTTTACATCCCAACAAACCCATCAATAAGTTGAAAATATCCTAAGTTCAAAAGGTATTTAATACACCTTACCTAAAACATCGTAGCTGAGCTTAGCCTGCTTTAAATGTGCTCATAACATTTACATTAATCTATATTTGGGCGAAATAATCTAACTAAAGTCTATTCTATAATAAAGTGTCGAATGTCTTATGTAATTCATTAAATACTGAAAGTAAAAAACAGAATGGCCATATGGGTGGAAAACGGTTGTAAGCGTATGGATTGTTTACCTTCACAATTGCGTGTCTGACTAAAAGCTGTGGCTTGCTGTGCCTGCCCAGAATCAGAAGGGAGTAGCATACAGCATATCATTAGCCTGGAAGAAAATTAGAAATCAAAATTTGAAGTATGGTTTCTATTGAAAGTGTATGGCTTGCTTTCACATACCATCTTAAAGTTGAAATATTTTAAGTTGAGACTTAGTAGTAGGTCAGGGATAATCTGTGCTTTCTTTAATGTAGAAAAGAGCCCAAAGATGTCAGCCCCCTATCCGTAATACCTTATTTTATATAGAGAGAGATATGTATATATATCTATATCACTTTTAACAACAAATAAGAATTTCTGATAAGACAGAAATGATGATTTCCTTGGCTGTAAAATAAGAGATCAAACAAATCAGAAAAATTACCAACTCCTTATATATTCAGAATAGGGAATGAAATACAAAGTTCAAAAAATAGAATTTCTTCTACTAAGAGGGGGAAAAAAAAGGCAGAAGGTGTAGCCAGGCCTGCCAGGGGGATGGGTGAACAGCTACAGGCTGGACCTGTGGCCAGAGGGTGGCTTCTGGCAGGGCCAGGCTGGGGTAACAGCCCGAAGCCCAGGCGGCTGGGTTTCCGGGTCATTTCCTAAGCTCGCTCTGTCTGTTGGTTTCCTTCTTTCACTTCCACCTTCCAACTCCGACAGCACCTGTTCTATCCCATTACCTTGGCAGGCAGCCTTATGTACATTTTAACAAAGTCTCTGTGCCAAATGTTGTCTTTAAGTTACCAAAGGCAGTTGTTAAAAAACCTTGCAGAGCAAGCAGGACAAAACAAAACAGTCTTCTGTGGAAGCTATTGATAGTCACACATCCCACTGGCAGGAAGACCTCTTGTGAATTTTACACACGATATTAAAAGCCGGCTGTTGACAAGGAAAACTTTAATTGTTTTTAATTGTCTCGACAAAGGGTTGTAAATCTCCTCCATGCCATTGCTGTTTATTGAAGGGCTGTTCATGCTAACATGCCCAATTTGGCTTCTCTTTTTCATTAATATAGCTATGCAGATTTTCAGGAACTGAGACAAAAGCAGGTGTGTGTGTGTGTGTGTATTAAGATAAAGTCTTTTCCCAGCAATACAGCAAGACACATGACAACTTGTTGCCTGGATACTAGGGATCTCACATGTGAGTTTTCTTAATAATAGGTGTTTCGATTTTTTTCTATGGAAAATTCAATAGAATTTTCTTCTTTTAAGTAATTGTGACCCATCTATGTGCCATTTGCCATATGGAGATGGAAGGGGAGCATTAAAATAAAACTTCTCTCAAAACAGGAATAATGTGTTTTTTTTTCTGGGACACATATTTGTTCTACTGGAAGCAGGGTTTTGTACACAGTAGAACTGAAACTTTTCTCACATTGCTCTCTCTTACTGTATCGCTATAATTCCAAACTCTTATTAGTTTTATTTATAATTTTATTTAAATATTATTGAATATTTGTTCCTAAAATATTAAAATTCAGGTACCATAAATTTCAAAGAAAACTTTCAGAGGCTTCTTCTTCTCAATATCATGTACACCATGTTACACATTCCATTTGTTTTAAAATCCATTTAATTTTAACTCAGAATGAAGTAAATTAAAAATTATGAAGAGGATTTAGTGAAGAATTTTGTAATAGATTATTTTTGATTACCATATATATGAATAATCTTTTGTTAAATTTTAACATACTGGTCTAATTTCTTCTAAATTAGAAAATTCAAACGTGTGCCAACATTGATTGATATATGCTAAAGCCGAGAATCAGGTCAAAAAGATGAAAGGCAATAATTAAGTAGCATGAAGGTTAATAGTTTAGGGACTTGACAACTGTAAAAGTAAAATATGTTTACTTGGTAAATTTAAAGTGGGTTAATCAATCAGCCATTTAGCATATCCTGATTATGTGGCATGTGTATAAAAATGCATGGGGTGCTATGAAATGTATTTTTAAGCATTCAAAAAGCTGTACTGGACTCCATTTATGATTTTAGGTGTTATGGAATGTAGAGTTAAATATGTTTCCTGCTGCGGAACTGTCTACAATTGTAGGAAAACAAAATTGGCACTGAAAAAAAAGGATACAATTAGGGAATAAGAGCATATTTAAATAAGTGCTAATTTGAGGTGAAAGCATGTTTATCAAAGTCCTTAGAGAAGGGTTAAATATGTGTGCTGTGGAATTTTCAGAGAAGGCATGTTAGAGCCAATATGGCTTGACTGGACTGTGACAGATGGGGAGAATTTGAGTAGATGAAAGAGGTAAATAGAAACCTTGCTGGGGTGACCAACAATGTGAACTACAAAAATCCTTTGCAGGTAAGGTTAGGGAGAATGGCAATGCAAGAAGCAGATCTTAGTGACTGGAACAGAGGATTTGTCCTGGACAGTTACTGGATTTGAGGAGAAGTAGGTAGGGTGAAGGTCTTCACAGCTAGGCACCGTCCTTTAAATCTAAACAATGGACCCTGTCAAGTTTTTGGGCTGGGAGTGTCATTATGAAGACAGGTCTTCTGTGAAGGGAACCTAGGCTGGGATTAGAGGCAGAATGGTTGGCTAGGAGAGTTGTGGATATTTGTGTGCAAGAAGAGTAGGCTGTGTGCGGGTATGTTGGGGGAGTGAATGAAGAAATACAGTGTAAGTAATTAAACTATATTTTACTGATGCTTATTTCTTATTTACAAATATAGTATAATAATTAACACATTCCAGAGACAGTAATTAGCAATCAGGTTAAATTACTTTGATTACTTCTTTTGCATTTAATGAAAAACATTTTGAGAAAGCTATTTTCCAAGGTGTTTTATAGGTCCTCTCAATACAATGTCTGTTTTTTGCTTTTACTTCATTCTCTCCCTCTCCCTTTCTCTTTCTGTCCCTTATCTCTCTTTCTCTGTCATCTCTTTCCATGTTTTCCTTCTAAAAGAACAAAATTTTAGGGTGAATTTAATTAAATTATTTTTTTAATTAATCATTTTATGTAAGTATTATCTAAACAGTCTTAAAATTATATAGGCTTGGGGCGCCTGGTTGACTCCATGGGTCATGGAGATCATGGTCATGATCTCAGGGTCCTGGAATCAAGTCCTGCTTCGGGCTCTCTGCTCAGCAGGGAGCCTGCTTCCCCCTCTTTCTCTGCCTGCCTCTCTGCCTATTTGTGATCTCTCTCTCTGTGTCAAATAAATGAATAAAATCTTTTAAAAAATTATATAGGCTTAAAATGAAAGAAAAATAGCTATCTTCTAATACTTCTCTCCATTCCTACTTCTCTAAGAGATGAGTTTCTACTGTTATGATTTTTTCTTCTGATAGTTCTATGCTTATAATAACAATCTATAAATTGTTATTATCCATTGACTTACTTTATAAATTGTTATTATCCATTGACTTCTTGTTTTGTTAGTTGAGACTGTATTTCTCTAAGATCACATCCCAGCCATCCAAATTATCCTCCATTCTAAATACAAAGTTACATCACAGTTGTTTGTTAAATTGTTGGTTTTTACATTTATAATTACTGAGTATCATTTATTTCTGAACCAGTACATGTATGAAGATTGTTTTTTGTTTTTTTCTTTCTCACAATTTTTTTTTCCTATGTTTTCTTTGTATCTGTTGGTATTTGTTCACCCCAGTGTTCTATGACAGGTCTATTAAATGCCTATCGATACTATTTTAAAGTGATTTTTTGTTGTTCTTAGGGAAGTGTTCCCTTTAATGCCTTTATTATTGAAAGCAGAAGCCCAAGTGAAGAATTTAGTCCTTACCTTAGGAAATGAGAGTAGTGACAGAACCCAGAGGAAACTAGAAAAAGTGTTCTTTTGAAACACCAACAAAGTAAATTCCTCTTGAGCTTGATGGTAAGAGAGAAAGGTTGGGAGTGAAGAAGGGAATGGATTTAGGCAGAACTCATGAAATAATCTATTAGCTACACCAAACTGTTTTTGTTTTTGTCCTGGAAATACTCCTGTTGTGTCCCTTCATCCTCCTGCATCGGTTTTCACTGCTGTTTCCGGGCCCTGTACACTGTAATGCTACAACTTTTCTCTCCTGCTTTTGATTTTAGGATCTTATGTTACCTTTATCTCATTCCTGCCTCCTGTGGCTTTCTCAGAAAGGGTGCTTGGGAAAGTTTTTTGACTGCTCACTTATCTGAAATATCTTTACTCTCTTTTCATGCTTGATTGGTAGTTTTGGTGAACATAGGCAGCTTCCTCTCAGAATTTTCAAGCCTATGTTATCTTGTAGTGTTTCTGTTGGGATGTCAGAGGCCATTCTGATGGTTGGTGCTGCTATTCGTAGGAAATTTTATGATCCCTTTTTGCTTTTTCAAACTTGTCTTTAAGTCTTAAGTTTGGTAATTTTTTTGTTCTTTTTATTATTGTCTTTGTTATATTATTATTTCTCTCTATTTCTGCAACTCCTATTGGAAAAAAAAATGCTAGTTATCCTGGATTAATTTTCTGATATTTTTCTTTTTTTTTCTTGTTACTTTCCATTTCTTTTCATTTCTGGTGGTTTTTAAAATTTGTCTTTAATTATAATTTTTATAACTTTTAAGAACTTTTAATTCTGTGATCATTCCTATTTTATGGTATGCAGTTCTTGTTTTATGGTACACTATATTTTGTCAACATATTTTTTACTCTGCACAGTCTGTTTCCTTTTGATTCCCACTTTCTTCATTTTATTTATTTATTTATTTGTTTGTTTGTTTATTTATTTGTTTTACTCTTCTTTATGTTAGAAGCATTCCTCACATATTTAATAATCTCTAAAGGACTATTTTAAGAATGAGATACTAAACGCTAATAACTGTATGCTTCTTAGGTGGAGTTTGTTTCCTGATGAGCTTCACTATAGAATGTGTAAAATGGTGACAAGCAATCTTTTTCATTTTTAGTACCCAATCTCTTTCTCTCTCTTCTCTCTCTCTCTCACACACACACAGGGTGTAACAACCCAGAAAAGTAGATATAATTCCCACTTTCAGAGTTGAAGAAACAGAGTCAAATGGGATAAAACAGTTTTTCAAGGTTACCTATTTCATTAGGCGCAATATTCTTTTTCTTCGTCAGGTTTATATGGCTCAAAATCTCACACTCTTTTTAAGATATCATTGCTTAATCTAATTTTTTTCTTTTCTGAGTTCTGAATCAGGTGGTATTATGATAAAATTTGGTGAAGACAGTCACAACTTTTTAAACTGTGGATTACGAGTAATTTAACTTGAGTGTAAGTACATTTTGAAATGTTCTCTGAAGCTTTTCAGTTCATAGCAGTTAAACAAAATATTAGAATAGTAAATTATAAAGGAATTAGAAATGCTTCACAAGTTTGTATTGAAGTCACCACATTCTTGAAGCATAAAGCTAGAAGTGGAAAAGGAATTACCTTCATAAACTGCGGAGTCAAATAAAAAAAATGTATTTTTTTGGTCTTTTGAGCAAGTAGTTTGGTAATACATATCAATAGAAGTTGATGCCTCTGACTTTGACCTCTAATTTTAGAAATTTTTTCTATAGGAGGAGAATAGAGGTATGGATAAAACTATAGATAAATCTTCAAAATTATGTCCATTATTAAATATGTAAACATAAAATTAAAAACAACCTAAATTCCTACAATGGGGGAACTTTTAAATAAGTTATGGGGAAGCCATATTTTGGAGTATTATTTAGATCTGAAACATGATGCTTTCAAAGGGTACTTAAAATACCATAAGGAAATGTCTGGTGTGTTAAGTGAAAAAGTGGAATGCCAAATTGTACTCAAAGTACAGTGCAGAGTAGGTTAAAATTCATGTACATATGTATAGAAAAAAAGGCTGGAAGAAGATATACCAAAGTGCCCACAGTATTTGTCTCTAGATTCTAGAATTATTGGCAATTTACATTTTTTCATTGGTGCTACTCTGTAATTTCCAGATTTCCTAAAATAACTATGAACTATGTATTACTTTAGTAATAATAAAAGTGTATAGTCTTTAAAAACACTTAAAGGAAAGCGAAAAACTTTCTGTGGTCTTTTTGCTGTTGAGGGTGAGTGAAGCTAAGGCTTTTTTGGTTCTCCCCTATGATCATATCATCATCTGGGGATTGTGCTAATGTTTTCTGTTTTCTGCACTAGATTGTCTTTAAGAATTTCCTAATTTAGGAGAAGGAGCTGACCTCTGTCCTTTTTATTCTTTTTTTGTTTTTCTTACCTATATTCTTCCATTTTCTATACCTCAACAATTCATCATTGGATTATCATAAATATGATTTGTCGCCAATGTACATTTCCTAGTTATTATACAATTTTATTTACAGTGTAATTTAAATATGATTCATACACAAATTGGAACTGGTTTCTGAAATATTTGTAAAAAATCTATTAAAGGTTTCCTCGTGACAAATGTTATGTATGAGAAAAGTTCAAGGTGTATAACTGGGTGTTATGAATAAACAGTAAAGGGAAAATCATCCTGATTACCTGTAATTAATACTGGTCTAGCTTTTAAACTATTTTTTAGGTAAACAGTCATTTTATGTAATTTAATTACTAATTACAGTGATTTTTAAACACCTGGGCTCCCTTTGCATAATCTATAAAAATCTTCAGGAAATAACAATTAATACATGCATGATGTTGAAATGAAATGAAAACGGTGGGATCTAGACATTGCTTGCACATTTATGAATCTCAGCTATACCAAATTCTTCTAGAATAGAAATGTTATAAGCAGCGTTACCAGTTCTGTGGACAATTTTAATGACAAACTTTTTTTGGTTGGTGATTTAAAAATGTATTTTTAAATTCAAAGCTCACGTAATTTGGCTAAATAATTCTTATAAGAGTAGGCAGTAGACACTGTGTTCTTGAATATTCAAAAAGTGAAATGTGTATTTTCCTTCTGTAATCACTGTGTAAACATTTATTAAGTAATTTAAGGACTAGAGTCTTCCTCATTTTACTAAAAATGAAATTATAAAACCTATTGGCTGATATTTTATAGAATATAATGAAATTTTGGCAGATTGCTGCTATTAAGCAGCAATGTAAAAGTAGTGCTTAAGGACAGAGAGAACGACCATCCTTAGCACAGCTTCCTTTATATAATCTGGTAAATTAAATGATACAGTTTTCTATTTTTGACTCTATCAGCCCCCATAAGTTAAAGAATTTTATGTTGGGTCTGATTCATAATTAATTATGTTTGTTAGCTTATAATTTTGGAGGGGAGCTTTTGACTTTAATTTTTTAGGTTTCACTTAGATGATTTTGCACTTTTATTCACAGGAATGAGACGGACCAAGTAAGTGGCCTCAGTATTGTGAGGAATGACTTTCTTAATTCAACTCCTGATCTGCCTCAAAACTATCACCTACTTTGGTTCCTTCCAAATCCCATATGTGATGCCATTTTCCCATTTGGTAATCTTCTCACAGTTGTGTAGTTTGTTTACATTATCAAAGAAAGAAATTTTTCTAATGGTCTCATCCTGCATCAGAGTTTAAAAAAAATTATAAATTAAAAGCCACTGACTTGTTTTCTGTTGGCTGAAATACTTCATCCCCTTTGTTAAGTAGGTACTTTTTCTTTTTCTTTTTTCTTTTTTACCATGTTAAAGGAAAAAAAAACAGTTAATTTCAATGAAATTTAGTTTATGTAAAGAAGACAATTAAAAACACTGACAATCTTTAGATCATTATCTGTGTTACCTAGGGTAAAGGCAGACATCTACCAAGTCTTTAATTGTGAGGTAGAAGTGTATAAAGTATGCTTGCAATGTTTCCAATTGAACAATTTTTTTTTTCAAAAAGTAAATTTTATTATGTTGTTCATCTTTCTGGGACAAACATTTACTTTTTTCCTTAAATAAGCAGAGAATCCAATAGATACTTTACAACATTTTAAGTCATCATAAAATTTATGTGATAACATGAATGTTGTTTGGCAGTCTTTATTTTTTATCTATTAACTTACGGTTGCTTATAGAAACCATGACTTGGATAATACAGGATTTCACAGCCTGTTTGTGTTTTAAACGTTACATACTTTATTTTTGACAAAAGACTAAATGTGTCATTTTGCCCTTGACTTTAAACAGAAGTAAGTTCATTCAGTTTTCTGTTGGTGCATTACTTAATGACAACGGACTTTTTGTAGTGATGTATGACATAAAAGGCACTCCTTGTTAAATATTTCCCAGTTTAATGTATCTTTAGTGCATGGTTAATCAACTCTTAGATGCTGAGGACTTTTGCATAGTCTTCACATACACTTTTAGCTTATGTTTACATAGGAAAAATTTATATTTATCTAAACTTAACACATGATTTTTGAGAAAGGCCTGGATATAATTGTTAGAATATCAGAATCAGGTTTATTCCCTTCACAAAACATGCTAACAGAAGTGATGTATTTCTTGGGTGTGGCTGATGCTCAGGAGCCATGATATTGCATCCAAATCAACTGTTTGCTAACTGTTGTATTAATCACCTGGAAATCAGGAATCAATGTTTTAAGCGGTTCTTATGCTACTACGATAGTTTGCCACTTACAGTTTTACTGTGTTTTATGAAATATATTGCATATTGGGGTTAATGTGGAACACATACTAATATTTCCTATTTAATGCAGCAGGAAAAAATCTTATCTTTTTCGTGTCTGATTTTCAGGAGCTTAGTATTAACTGACATCCAGTGGTAGGTGCCTGAAGTCTATTTTGAAAGTATCAGATGGTGGAAAAGACATAGGCTTTGGTATCCATAATCCTCAGTTCAGATTCTCCCACTGCCACATAATGTATACTTGGATCAGTCTTTTAAGTGTTTTGAGCCTTAGTTTTCTCCTTTGTAAAATGAGAGCACTAATACTTATCTTTTACAGTTATTTTGAAAATTAAAAAAATATGCATAAAATCTTTTAGTGTCTTGCACATTATAGTCACTATGTTAGTGAAGGCTATTATGATTACTGATTCTACATTGATTAACTATGTAAAGGTTAATAATGCCACCTTTTCTCTAATGCCTTCTAGTAGATGGAGCACTTTCATATATAACATAATTAATCTTTCATCCTAAATTTCTGAGAGAAATCTTACTATTATTATTAGCATCTCCTATATTCAACTGAGGGAGTTAAAACTCAGGAAGGTTCATTGATATGGCTAATAAATGATGAAGTAAAAATGTGAATCTACTTAATTTCCTTTTTTTAAAAAAATATTTTTTATTAAGATATAATATATTATTAGCCCCAGGGGTACAGGTCTGTGAATTGCCAGGTTTACACACTTCACAGCACTCACCCTAACACATACCCTCCCCAATGTCCATAGCACAACCCCCCTCCCTATCCCCCTCCCCCCAGCAACCCTCAATTTGTTTTGTGAGATTGAGAGTCTCTTATGGTTTGTCTCCATCCTGATCCCATCTTGTTTCATTTTTTCGTTCCCTACCCCCCATACCCCCCATGTTGCCTCTCAGATTCTTCATACCAGGGAGATCATATGATAATTGTCTTTCTCTGATTAACTTATTTTGCTCAGCATAATACCCTCTAGTTCTATCCATGTCATTGCAAAAGGCAAGATTTCATTTCTTTTGATGGCTGCGTAGTATTCCAGTGTGTGTGTGTGTGTGTGTGTGTGTGTGTGTGTGTGTATCACATCTTCTTAATCCATTCGTCTGTTGATGGACATCTAGATTCTTTCCATAGTTTGGATATTGTGGACATTGCTGCTATAAACATTCAGGCTCACATGCCCCTTCGAATCACTACATTTGTATCTTTAGGGTAAATACCCAGTAGTGCGATTGCTGGGTCATAGGGTAGCTCTATTTTTAACTTTTTGAGGAACCTCCATACTGTTTTCCAGAGTGGTTGCAACAACTTGCATTCCCACCAACAGTGTAGGAGGGTTCCCCCTTCTCCTCATCCTTACCAGCATCTGTCATTTCCTGACTTGCTAATTTTAGCCATTTTGACTGGTGTGAGGTGGTATCTCATATGGTTTTGATTTGTATTTCCCTGATGCCAAGTGATGTGGAACACTTGAAACTTCTAATTTCAAGTTGTCTGTTCTTTTTACTATAAAATATAAATTGTTTTAAAGGTTTTTATGTTATTTATTTAACAGACAGAGATCACAAGTAGGCAGAGAGGCAGGCAGAAAGAGAGAGGTGGAAGCAGGCTCCCTGCTGAGCAGGGAGCCCGATGCAGGGCTTGATCTCAGGACCCTGGGATCATGACCTGAGCCACCCAGGTGCCCCTAAGTTTATTTTTTTAAATACTTATTTATTTATTTGAGGGGAGAGTGAGAGAGAGAGAGAGCAGGAGTGGGGAGAGAGAAGCAGACTCCTGGTTGAGCAGGGAGGCCTTGTGGGGCTCAATCTTAGGACCTTGAGATCATGACCTGAGCCTAAGGCAGACCGTTAACCATCTGAGGTACCTAGGCACCCCTAAAATATAAATTTCTTATTAATAACTACTAACTTCACATTCTGGGTGATAAATGTATTTTATTTGGCCTTAAGTTTTTATTAGAAAGATAGATAGATACATGAATAAATGTTTAGCAGAACCAGGTATTAGTTTTTACTAAAAATCAATAATGTCTGAGGGTTCCCTTCTCTACATCCTCTTCAACACCTGTTGTTTCTTGTGTTATTGATTTTAGCCGTTCTGACGGATGTGAGGTGATATCTCATTGTAGTTTTCATTTGTATTTCCCTGGCTGTCAGTGGTGTTGAGCATGTTTTCATGTGTCTTTTGGATATCTGGGTATCTTCTTTGGAAGAATGTCTATTCAAGTCTTCTGCCCATTTTATCATTGGATTGTTTTTTGGGTGTTGAGTTTGGTAAGTTCTTTATATATTTTAGATATCAACTCTTTATCAGATAGATCATTTGCAAATATCTTCTCTCATTCCATGGGTTGCCTTTCGGTTTTGTTGTTTCCTTCTCTGTGTAGAAACTTCTTATTTTGATGCAGGCCCAATAGTTTATTTTTGCTTTTGTTTCCCTTGCCTCAGGAGACCTATGTAAAAGGAAGTTGCTCCAGCTGATGTCAAAAAGGAGGTTACTGCTTGTGATCTCTTCACATTTAGGTCTTTACTCCATTTTGTATTTATTTTTGTGTATGGTATCATTCTTTTGCATGTGGCGTCCAGTTTTCTCAACACCTTTTGTTAAAGAGTCTTTCTATTGGATATTCTTTCCTGTTTTGTCAAAGATTAATTAACCATATAGGTATGGGTTCATTTCCGGGTTTTCTTTTCTGTTCCATTGATCTTTTGTCTATTTTTGTGCCAATACTGTACTGTTTTGATCACTTCAGCTTTATAATATAACTTAAAGTCCAGAATTGTGATGCCACTAGCCTTGCTTTACTTTTTCAGGTTTGCACTGTTGGTGGCAATGCAAACTGGTGCAGCCACTCTGGAAAGCAGTATGGAGGTTCCTCAAAAAGTTAAAAAGGAAACTCCCTTATGATCCAGCAATTGCACTGCTAGGTATTTACCCAAAGAATATAAAAATACTAGTTCAAAGCAATACATGGACCCTAATATTTATAGAATCATTTACAATAGCCAAATTATGGGAAACGGCCCAAGTGTCTGTTGACTGATGAATGGATAAAGAAGAGGTGATGAGCACTGGGTGTTATATGAAGTATGGAATCACTGTATTGTACACCTGAAACTTATATTATGCTGTATATTAACTGGAATATAAATAAAAACTTTAAAAAAATCAGTAATATATAAAGCTGTTAGAACTGGATAATTCTTATAATTGCACAGTGATTTATGATTCCCTAGTGTTTTCACACGCTTTAACTCACTTACGCACGCATAGTGACAGGTGGGAATCTATAATATAGATGTTACAGACGATGAACCTGAGGTCCTGAAAGGCTGTTTTTTCCTGAAGGTGACACTGGTAGTAAAGAATAGAATTTTGTGTCTTCAAGTAACAGATTTTGCACATCAGGTTTTACATGAGTGACCTAAATTTTATTTTATTTGGCATTTACTGAGTAGCTGTTAATTTATAGGATAAATATTGTTAGAAATGCAAAAAGAAACTAGGCAAGCTCTTTGCCTTTATTGATTTTAAAATGTGGGTAGAAGTAAGACAAAAATGCATATAAATGGCCAAAATGGAAGGTATTATTAAAATAATTGGAAAGTAATTATAAAAATAATTTTTAAAATAATTGGAAACATAAGTCAAGTATGATGGGACATGGAAGAAAGCAAAAGAAAACAAATTTAGATTGTATATTTTGTCAGTGAAACCTAAAAGGTGTTACAGTTTATGTGGAAGAAAACTAGAAGTGACTGTATTTTTCTTAGAATCTAATGCTATGAAAAACTGCATTTTTGTTCTTAAAGGGAGTATGGATTGTAATGAGGGCACTCTACAATATGCCAAAATTTATGATAAGAAATAATTATTAAGATAATATAATTACCTATTGGTGCTTAATGGAAATGCTTATATATTCATTAAGTTTAGAAAATGGAAAACCTAGTTCTATTTTAATTCATTCCACTTATGTTTAGGTATGATTTAGAAATAATTAGTTTTAATAATATTTTTGAATTTGATGTTATTATCTTCATCTAGGACATTTAACTCAATATTACTTTAGGTAGTATATTAAGAAAGAGATAAAATTCTTCCTTTGCTTTCATCTGTTTCTGAAAAACTTGTGGTTTGGAACCAGAGTCATTTTCTATTTCTTGTGATTAATTCAGGAAACTAGCAGTCTGAATAGTCTAAGTACATTCTTTTCAGTAATGGTGATTTTTATTTTTATTTTTTTTTAAATTTTTATTATTATTATTTTTTAATTTGACAGACAGAGATCACAAGTAGGCAGAGAGGCAGGCAGAGAGGAGGAAGCAGGCTCCCTGCAGAGCAGAGAGCCCGATGTGGGGCTCGATCCCAGGACCCTGGGATCGTGACCTGAGCCGAAAGCAGAGGCTTTAACCCATTGAGACACCCAGGTGTCCCTGTTTTGGTTTGTTTTACATTTAATGGTGTTAGTGATAAGTGTTAAGTAGTTCTCTGTCAAATAATAGTGAAGACTGTTTATTAAATTTGTTCATTTAAATTTAACTAATAATGTTCTCCTTGCTATGTTTTACTTATGTATTTTTTTTTAAAGATTTTATTTATTTATTTGACAGACAGAGATCACAAGTAAGCAGAGAGGCAGGCAGAGAGAGAAGAGGAACCAGGCTCCCTTGCTGAGCAGAGAGCCTGATGTGGGGCTCGATCCCAGGACTCTGGGATCATGACCTGAGCTGAAGGCAGAGGCTTTAACCCACTGAATCACCCAAGCACCCCACTTATGTATTTATTAATAAGATTTATATATTTATTTGAGATAGAGAAAATGCATGAGCATGGGAGGGGGTAGGGGCTGAGGGAGAGAATCTCAAGCATACTCTCTGATGAGCAGAGAGCCCTAGGCAGGGCTCCATCCCAGGACCCTGAGATTATGACTTGAGCCAAAACCGAGAGTCTGATGCTCAATGGACTGAACCACCAAGGCGTCCCACCTTGCTGTATTTTACATGTAAAGTAGAAATCTCTGTGCTTATAAAATAATGTAAACTGATATAGTTCATGAAATTTTATAACTGCATGTAACAATCATGTTCTAGTTTACCTAATTTACAAATACTTTAAAAATAGTTATATGTTGTCTAGTAAACTAAAGAAAAAATGAAAACTCAACCATTCTTTTGCCACCCATTATGCTTATTTATCCTACCATCTCTCTGTATAAATGTTATCATATCTTTCATGGTTTTCTCTCTCAGTTATTATATTGTTAATATCTCTTAATATTATTAAATATTCTTTTATAACATAATTTAATACTTGAAATCTAATTGATATACTGTGAATAAATTTAATATATAAATTAATAAAAAATCTTTTTTGTTGAACATTGAAGCTTTCTTTTCTCTCCGTTCTTCCTTCCTTTCTTCCTTTTCTTCCCTTCTTCTCTCCCTCTTTTTTCGCCCTTCCCCTCCCTTTCCTTCCTTTTCCTTCCCCTCCCCACCCCTCCTCTATCCTTTCCTCCCCCCTTTCTCCTTCTCCCTCTCTCTCTCTTTCTCTCTCTTTGTGCCATTAAAATATCATAAAACATCTTTTCAGCAGAATCTATGAACACATTCATTTACATTAACTTCTTAGAAGCAGGGTCAAGAAGTCAAAAGATATGTACATTTTTAAGGTGTTTAAACTCTTGTTGCATTTTTCTCCAAAATGATTGTACCAATTTATATGCTTATATTTATGGTGCTTTTTGTAATTCAAAATTTTATTTTTACATAGTCAATCTCTTAATATTTCATTTACGTTATTTCCTTTTGGTAACATGGTTAGAGAAGACTCATCTTCACTGTGTGTGTGTGTATATACATATATGTGTATATATATATAAATATATATAAGTGTATATGTGTGTATATATAATATATATATTTATATATCGATATATATATATTAATAATATTATATATATAATTTTTTCCTTCCAATACCATAATGGTTTGATTTCATCTAAACAAGATGCTCTATGTTTCTATCTCTATTTCTGTCTCTATGTCTATTGCTATCACAATAGCTGTAGCTTGTGTCTCTACCCTTTGGTGCAAATAGAATTTATTCTGGGCTGCTCTTTAACACTACAATGGCTATGAGAATGTTCTCAGCTAACCATAGGCTTAGGGTTTACCACTTTCCAATTACGTGTTTTAGAAGCATTGTCACTTATGATACAGAGACTACAGTGATTATCCTGTTTTACAGATAAAGAAACTGAGACTTAGGGATAGGGGCAAAAGCTAAGTATCTATGGCTTCAATGCCTGTTATCTTAACCAGGAAACATACTTTAAAAAAAAAAAGAGAGAGAGAGAGAGATAGTGTGTGCTGCACTGATTGAATACTGTAATAAGTATGGTTGAATAGGAGATTTCTTGAAGAAGGGATTGACTTTGATGATTGATAGAAAAACTCAAGAGGCAAATAAAAAGGAACTAGATAGAATTCCTGCCTTCTCTTATTTAAGCCCAATCCACTGCATGTTCCTAGAGTGTATGTAACCACTTTTTTCTGTCACTTCTATAGCACTCTTTCTTCCAGATAGTTTAACTCATTTGTCATCAGGTAACTGTTGAATAAGATCTTCTCTTAATATAATAAAATGTAAGGCGATAGGTGATTGCATTCATTATGGAATTGTGAGCAATTTTAGTTTGGGTGTCAGGAAAAGGAGTCTGTAGCAATTGAGGCTAAAGGTATGATGTACCACCTACGTGAGTTTTCTCTCTGCTGCTGTGTTTTGTCCTTCTATGAGAAAAGAATCTGAATATTTTAGGAGATTGATGATGACTTTTCTTACATCTTTAGCAGATATTACAGTTGTGTTCTTTTTTCCTTACAATTCAGTATTCTTATTTGAATATTTAAAACCATTAGACAAATAGATAACATTTCTTTTTTCTTTGGTAGCTCCTCATTATTAAAAAAAAAAATTTTTTTCCTGTCTTAAATAAAAAAGAATGCACTACCATCGTTAAAAAAGAAGTATTTAAAAGTATCATCTCACTTTCACATCTGACAGTTAACCTGTTTTAATATATGGAAATCACTATACAATTGTGTAATTTTTTCTCAAGAAATAATTTATAGGGACACCTGGGTGGCTCCGTTGGTTAAGCCTCTCTGACTCTTGGTTTCAGCTCAGGTCATATTCTCAGGGCTAGTGAGATCCAGCCCTGTGTTGGGCGCTTCGCACACAGGCTGTTGGAGATTCTCTCTGTGTTTCTATCTTCACCCACTCCTCCAACACCCCCCTCAAATAAATAAATAAATCTTCTAAAAAAATAATTTATATTAAAGATAGTGTAATATTGATGAAGGGCACTTTCTTCGAGTATTTATTTTTGAAAAGCAAAAATCTACTAATTGGATAATTTTCACAGATTTTAAAATTTATAGTGCACTTTATTGAATTATATTTTGATTCTATAACAATCTTTAATTACACTATAAAAACAACCTTTGAAGCCACATATTTTTATGCGTGTTAAATATTAATAACGATGCTTTAAACATGTTTCAAATTATGTTTTGTTTTGGCCTTTTTATCCTGCTGACAGAAACTCAATTTTCTTAATCATTGACCAACATGAAATTATAGATCTATAAGCAACATAAACCTTGTGTATTGACTTTTAAAATATGCAACGTTTATTTTCAGCAGCTATGAATGTTGCCACATTGAATGTAAGAAAATTATTTTTAGCAGTTTCCTCTCATGTAATATCTCCTGAATTTTATTTAAATACCGCAAGGGTTTATTAGGCTGTTCATGTGTTTGATTAATATAAGTAGGATTTCTATGTTAAAATGTGAGGTATCTTTTTAAACTCTAGGGATCACTTTCTTGATTTGCTTTTTTATGTTGTAAATTTTTTTATTACAGTAGAATTCTTTAGAAGGTACTTCTTCATTAGGTTTTCAGTAAATATGCCATGGATTTTTTTTCTCATTTGTCATATTTTCTTATGGAGAAACATTTTCTCCCAGTCACAAACTAATCTCTTAACATCAAGTGGTAGGAATCTGAAGGAATCTGCACCACTGGTTGGCACCATTTTTATGTGTTGTTTTTTTTTTAATTGTCTTTTTGCCAGGAGGATGCCATTATCATCCCTTGGTTTGATGATTTGCTCAGAGAAATCACGTAAACTATATTATTTATACAGTTGAGGCACAGTGAACATTGTTTTTAGTTCTGAGAATGGTGGGAACCCTCCTAAAATCCACATTCCATCTGTACCACTAACACATTATGTCTTTGAGCAAACCCCTTTTCCTTTCTGTCTTCTCTCTCTCTCTTTTTTAAAAGATTTTATTTATTTATTTGAGAGAGATTTCAAGTAGGCAGAAAGGCAGGCAGAGAGAGAGGAGGAAGCAGGCTCCCTACAGAGCAGAGAGGCTGATGCGGGGCTCAATCCCAGGACCCTGGGACCATGACCTGAGCCGAAGGCAGAGGCTTTTAACCCACTGAGCCACCCAGGCGCCCCTCTATGTCTTCTCTCTTAACTAGCAAGATACGCTAGGTAATTTAAGAAATAATCCCTAAATCTCCAGTTATTAGAATCAGCTTTATTTAGGATAGTTTTATATAGAATAGTTTAAATAGAATAGAGCAGATTTGTTTCTTAGTCTATATGTATCAATGGGATCCTTTTTAATTGCTTTTTTCTCTGACCCCCAAAGGTGATTTATTATAGACGAGGTTTAGAGGCTTCCGTTGTTTTGATTTTTCCTACTTTTATAATTTTCACATGTAAATGTAAAGTTGTATCTTAAATGTTATAAATTCAAAGGGAGAAATTAAGTCATGGACTGCATAGTCTTAAAAACAAAGGTGACAGGACAAGTATTTAATTCCCATTTAACAGAGGAAAGGCACTGTAACTTAGAAGGAATAATTAATCTGTAAATGTCTGCACAGCTAACATATCCTAGAGCTTAATGGAATATGGTTCTAAATACTCAACCGGATGATTTTTGAGGGTAGATACTTACTTTAAAAAAATATATTTGAGCATGATTGACATAATACTGATTTCTTCTCATGTATTGTCAGTGACTAGAACATAGGAATGGCTCAGTAAATATTAGAAGGGTAATAGTTATATGAACTTGAAGCAATATCATCCTCTCATTCAACATTTTTGAGAACATAGTTCTCAAAAGCTTTCTCCATTCAAATATTCTACTATGTTTTGATTAATGCTTTTTATAATTAGCTTTGGTGCTCTAGTTCCCCTGGGACCTGGCTTTTGCTGTAGAAATTTTATCCTTTTCCTTTAGGACATTAGCTTCTGCCTTTTTCTAGCAGTTTCTTCTCTTTCTGCCTTTCTCAGGTTACTGGAGGCTATAGGGTAACTTATAAATTTCACTTGGTCTCCTGGTCCACTTTCAAATACCATTCTGGTCTAGAACAGAGAAATATCTCCCTTTGTCCCTTTTCAAACCATCACTGAGATAGATGCTCCCAAACAGCACCATTTCAAAGAAAACCGTATGATAGAATAAAATAAAGCAATTTGCCATTTCCAGTGAAGATCAGTAACCACTCTGGTGGAAAATGTGTTCAATTGTTCTTGTAAATGAAAGAGAATTATGGTGCTATTGTATTATTTCTTCTAATGCTTTATATATCCTGTACCGACATTTTTCTTTTTAGTTAGTTGGACTTAAAGCATAGCTCTTCAAATGCATTTAGAAACTTTTATTTTGTTCAAATTTCTTTTACAATTTTGGAAAATTCTTCCTTAATAATTTTCCTGTTTTGAAAATATTTTTCTAAAGCTACATGGAAAATAAGCACTGTAACTGAAATTTTGGTATGAAAAAGTACCTACTAAATTATTGCAAAAGATGCATTTAATTGAGCATAGAGAAACTATTCCATACTGAGACTATTTTATGTTGACAGCAAGACTCTATCTTTTGGAATTATATCATTATCGTTTCAGTACCATATTTAACACGTTAAATTTATAATTCTCTACTTAACTCAACTATTAACTATTAACTATTAGCTATCAACTATTAGCTATAAAGGAGGCATTTTTAAGTACCACTAATTTGAAGTTATATGATTAAAACTATGCATACAAATTTGGTGCTTTGAGATTATGAAAGAACATGTTAATTAGTTAGTAATTGAAAATACAAGTAGCCTTACAGTCATACTACTGAAATGGTGATATTTTTGGATCACTTGAAATAGTAGATTTAAGAGATTTGGAAGCAGTAAGTTAAGACAAAAGGCTCAGGAAAAGAAAAATATGTGAAATTTAAGACATATTTCCCAGTGAAGCTATAGAAACAAATGACATAATAGCACTGTAAGATACCTAGGCTTGAGTAGAACTCTTTTTTTTTTTAAATTTTTTATAAACATATATTTTTATCCCCAGGGGTACAGGTCTGTGAATCACCAGGTTTATACACTTCACAGCACTCACCAAAGCACATACTCTCCCCAATGTCCATAATCCCACCCCCTTCTCCCAACCCCCCCCCCCCCAGCAACCCTCAGTTTGTTTTGTGAGATTAAGAGTCACTTATGGTTTGTCTCCCTCCCAATCCCATCTTGTTTCATTGATTCTTCTCCTACCCACTTAAGCCCCCATGTTGCATCACCACTTCCTCATATCAGGGAGATCATATGATAGTTGTCTTTCTCTGCTTGACTTATTTCACTAAGCATGATACGCTCTAGTTCCATTCATGTTGTTGCAAATGGCAAGATTTCATTTCTTTTGATGGCTGCATAGTATTCCATTGTGTATATATACCACATCTTCTTGATCCATTCATCTGTTGATGGACATCTAGGTTCTTTCCATAGTTTGGCTATTGTGGACATTGCTGCTATAAACATTCGGGTGCACGTGCCCCTTTGGATCACTACATTTGTATCTTTAGGGTAAATACCCAATAGTGCAATTGCTGGGTCATAGGGCAGTTCTATTTTCAACATTTTGAGGAACCTCCATGCTGTTTTCCAGAGTGGCTGCACCAGCTTGCATTCCCACCAACAGTGTAGGAGCGTTCCCTTTCTCTGCATCCTCGCCAGCATATGTCATTTCCTGACTTGTTTATTTTAGCCATTCTAACTGGTGTGAGGTGATACCTCATTGTGGTTTTGATTTGTATTTCCCTGATGCCGAGTGATATGGAGCACTTTTTCATGTGTCTGTTGGCCATCTGGATGTGTTCTTTGCAGAAATGTCTGTTCATGTCCTCTGCCCATTTCTTGATTGGATTATTTGTTCTTTGGGTGTTGAGTTTGCTAAGTTCTTTATAGTTTCTGGACACTAGTCCTTTATCTGATATGTCGTTTGCAAATATCTTCTCCCATTCTGTCAGTTGTCTTTTGATTTTGTTAACTGTTTCCTTTGCTGTGCAAAAGCTTTTGATCTTGATGAAATCCCAATAGTTCATTTTTGCCCTTGCTTCCCTTGCCTTTGGCATTGTTCCTAGGAAGATGTTGCTGCGGCTGAGGTCGAAGAGGTTGCTGCCTGTGTTCTCCTCAAGGATTTTGATGGATTCCTTTCTCACATTGAGGTCCTTCATCCATTTTGAGTCTATTTTTGTGTGTGGTGTAAGGAAGTGGTCCAATTTCATTTTTCTGCATGTGGCTGTCCAATTTTCCCAGCACCATTTATTGAAGAGGCTGTCTTTTTTTCCATTGGACATTCTTTCCTGCTTTGTCGAAGATTAGTTGACTGTAGAGTTGAGGGTCTATTTCTGGGCTCTCTATTCTGTTCCATTGATCTATGTGTCTGTTTTTGTGCCAGTACCATGCTGTCTTGATGATGACAGCTTTGTAATAGAGCTTGAAGTCCGGAATTGTGATGCCACCAACGTTGGCTTTCTTTTTCAATATCCCTTTGGCTATTCGAGGTCTTTTCTGGTTCCATATAAATTTTAGAATTGTTTGTTCCATTTCTTTGAAAAAGATGGATGGTACTTTGATAGGAATTGCATTAAATGTGTAGATTGCTTTAGGTAGCATAGACATTTTCACAATATTTATTCTTCCAATCCAGGAGCATGGAACATTTTTCCATTTCTTTTTGTCTTCCTCAATTTCTTTCATGAGTACTTTATAGTTTTCTGAGTATAGATTCTGTGCCTCTTTGGTTAGGTTTATTCCTAGGTATCTTATGGTTTTGGGTACAACTGTAAATGGGATGGACTCCTTAATTTCTCTTTCTTCTGTCTTGCTGTTGGTGTAGAGAAATGCAACTGATTTCTGGGCGTTGATTATATATCCTGACACTTTACTGAATTCCTGTATAAGTTCTAGCAGTTTTGGAGTGGAGTCTTTTGGGTTTTCCACATATAGTATCATATCATCTGCGAAGAGTGATAATTTGACTTCTTCTTTGCCGATTTGGATGCCTTTAATTTCCTTTTGTTGTCTGATTGCTGAGGCTAGGACCTCTAGTACTATGTTGAATAGCAGTGGTGATAATGGACATCCCTGCCATGTTCCTGACCTTAGCGGAAAAGCTTTCAGTTTTTCTCCATTGAGAATGATATTTGCGGTGGGTTTTTCATAGATGGCTTTGATGATATTGAGGTATGTGCCCTCTATCCCTACACTTTGAAGAGTTTTGATCAGGAAGGGATGCTGTGGTTTGTCAAATGCTTTTTCAGCATCTATTGAGAGTATCATATGGTTCTTGCTCTTTCTTTTATTGATGTGTTGTATCACATTGACTGATTTGCAGATGTTGAACCAACCTTGCAGCCCTGGAATAAATCCCACTTGGTCGTGGTGAATAATCCTTTAATGTACTGTTGAATCCTATTGGCTAGTATTTTGTTGAGTATTTTCGCATCTGTGTTCATCAAGGATATTGGTCTATAGCTCTCTTTTTTGATGGGATCCTTGTCTGGTTTTGGGATCAAGGTGATGCTGGCCTCATAAAATGAGTTTGGAAGTTTTCCTTCCATTTCTATTTTTCGGAACAGTTTCAGGAGTATAGGAATTAGTTCTTCTTTAAATGTTTGGTAGAATTCCCCTGGGAAGCCGTCTGGCCCTGGGCTTTTGTTTGTTTGGAGATTTTTAATGACTGTTTCAATCTCCTTACTGGTTATGGGTCTGTTCAGGCTTTCTACTTCTTCCTGGTTCAGTTGTGGTAGTTTATATGTTTCTAGGAATGCATCCATTTCTTCCAGATTGTCAAATTTGTTGGCGTAGAGTTGCTCAAGTATGTTCTTATAATAGTTTGTATTTCTTTGGTGTTAGTTGTGATCTCTCCTCTTTCATTCATGATTTTATTTATTTGGGTCCTTTCTCTTTTCTTTTTGATATGTCTGGCCAGGGGGTTTCAATTTTATTAATTCTTTCAAAGAACCAGCTCCTAGTTTCGTTGATTTGCTCTATTGTCTTTTTGGTTTCTATTTCATTGATTTCTGCTCTGATCTTTATGATTTCTCTTCTCCTGCTGGGCTTAGGGTTTCTTTCTTGTTCTTTCTCCAGCTCCTTTAGGTGTAGGGTTAGGTTGTGTACCTGAGACCTTTCTTGTTTCTTGAGAAAGGCTTGTACCGCTATATAGTTTCCTCTCAGGACTGCCTTTGTTGTGTCCCACAGATTTTGAACCGTTGTATTTTCATTATCATTTGTTTCCATGATTTTTTTCAATTCTTCTTTAATTTCTCGGTTGACCCATTCATTCTTTAGAAGGATGCTGTTTAGTCTCCATGTATTTGGGTTCTTTTCAAACTTCCTTTTGTGGTTGAGTTCTAGCTTTAGAGCATTGTGGTCTGAAAATATGCAGGGAATGATCCCAATCTTTTGATATCGATTGAGTCCTGATTTAGGACCAAGGATGTGATCTATTCTGGAGAATGTTCCATGTGCACTAGAGAAGAATGTGTAATCTGTTGTTTTGGGATGAAATGTTCTGAATATATCTGTGATGTCCATCTGGTCCAGTGTGTCGTTTAAGGCCTTTATTTCCTTGCTGATCTTTTGCTTGGATGATCTGTCCATTTCAGTGAGGGGAGTGTTAAAGTCCCCTACTATTATTGTATTATTGTTGATGTGTTTCTTTGATTTTGTTATTAATTGGTTTATATAGTTGGCTGCTCCCACGTTGGGGGCATAGATATTTAAAATTGTTAGATCTTCTTGTTGGACAGACCCTTTGAGTATGATATAGTGTCCTTCCTCATCTCTTATTATAGTCTTTGGCTTAAAATCTAATTGATCTGACATAAGGATTGCCACTCCTGCTTTCTTCTGATGTCCATTAGCATGGTAAATTCTTTTCCACCCCCTCACTTTAAATCTGGAGGTGTCTTCGGGCTTGAAATGAGTTTCTTGGAGGCAACATATAGATGGGTTTTGTTTTTTTATCCATTCTGATACCCTGTGTCTTTTGACAGGGGTGTTTAGCCTATTAACATTCAGGGTAACTATTGAGAGATATGAATTTAGTGCTATTGTATTGCCTGTAAGGTGACTGTTACTGTATATGGTCTCTGTTCCTTTCTGATCTACCACTTGTAGGCTCTCTCTTTGCTTAGAGGACCCCTTTCAGTATTTCCTGTAGAGCTGGTTTGGTGTTTTCAAATTCTTTCAGTTTTTGTTTGTCCTGGAAGCTTTTAATCTCTCCTTCTATTTTCAATGATAGCCTAGCTGGATATAGTATTCTTGGCTGCATATTTTTCTCATTTAGTGCTCTGAAAATATCATGCCAGCTCTTTCTGGCCTGCCAGGTCTCTGTGTATAAGTCAGCTGCCAATCTAATATTTTTAGCATTGTATGTTACTGACTTCTTTTCCCAGGCTGCTTTCAGGATTTTCTCTTTGTCACTGAGACTTGTAAATTTTACTATGAGGTGACGGGGTGTGGGCCTATTCTTATTGATTTTGAGGGGCATTCTCTGAACCTCCTGAATTTTGATGCTGATTCCCTTTGCCATATTGGGGAAATTCTCCCCAATAATTCTCTCCAGTATCCCTTCTACTCCCCTCTCTCTTTCTTCTTCTTCTGGAATCCCAATTATTCTGATGTTGTTTCGTCTTATGGTGTCACTTATCTCTCGAATTCTCCCCTCGTGGTCCAGTAGCTGTTTGTCCCTCTTTTGCTCAGCTTCTTTATTCTCTGTCATTTGGTCTTCTATATCACTAATTCTTTCTTCTGCCTCATTTATCCTAGCAGTGAGTGCCTCCATTTTTGATTGCACCTCATTAATAGCTTTTTTGATTTCAACTTGGTTAGATTTTAGTTCTTTTATTTCTCCAGAAAGGGCTTTTATATCTCTCGAGAGGGTTTCTCTAATATCTTCCATGCCTTTTTCGAGCCCGGCTAGAACCTTGAGAATTGTCATTCTTAACTCTAGATCTGACATATTACCAATGTCTGTATTGATTAGGTCCCTAGCCTTCGGTACTGCCTCTTGTTCTTTTTTTTGTGTTGAATTTTTCCGTCTTGTCATTTTGTCCAGATAAGAGTATATGAAGGAGCAAGTAAAATACTAAAAGGGTGGCAACAACCCCAGGAAAATATGCTTTAACCAAATTAGAAGGGATCCCAAATCGTGAGGGAGTAGAAAGGGGATAAAAAGAGGTTCAGAAAGGAAGAAAGAAAAAAAAAAAGAAAAGAAAAGAATTAAAAAAAGAAAACAAATAAGAAAAATATTAAAATGAAAAATATATATATTGGATAAACTATTTAAAAAATGTTAAAAAAGAAAAAGCTAAAAGTTAAAAAAAAATTTAACCAGAAGGCGAGAAAAAAAACAAATAATGAAAAAGAAAAAAATTAAATTAACTTCAAGACTAAAAAAAAAATCACAGGGAAAAAGCCATGAGTTCTGTGCTTTGCTTTCTCCTCCTCTGGAATTCTGCTGCTCTCCTTGGTATTGAAACCGCACTCCTTGGTAGGTGAACTTGGTCTCGGCTGGATTTCTTGTTGATCTTCTGGGGGAGGGGCCTGGTGTAGTGATTCTCAAGTGTCTTTGCCCCAGGCGGAATTACACCACCCTTAGCTGGGGCCGGGGTGAGTAATCCGCTCGGGTTTGCTTTCAGGAGCTTTTGTTCCCTGTGCGCTTTCCGTAGAGTTCCGGAGGACAGGAATAAAAATGGCGGCCTCCTCGTCTCCGGCCTGGAGGAGCCGAGAGCCCAGGGCCCCACTCCTCAGTGCGCCCTCAGAGAACAGTGCCCAGTTACTCCCGTCTGCCTGACCCCTGGCCGCGCTCCGAGCTCATCGAGCCTGCGACCGGTTCAAGGTAACCCCGAGCTGTGCGCTTACTGTCAGCTCTGTCTCTGTAGCCGGCTTTCCCGTTCCAATACCCGCAAGCTCTGTGACACTCAGACACCCCCGATCCTTCTGTGACCCTGCGGGACCTGAGGCCACTCTGACCCCGCGTGGGCTTCGCCCCGGTTTAGCCTCTGGAGCAATGTCCCTCAGCACAACAGACTTTTAAAAGTCCTGATTTTGTGCGCAGTTGCTCCGCCACTTGCTGGGAGCCCCCCCCCCCCCCCCCACCCACATCTTCCCGTCGCTTTGGATTCACTTCTCCACCGGTCCTACCTTTCAGAAAGTGGTTGTTTTTCTGTTTCCAGAATTGCTGTTCTTCTCTTCGATCTGCCGATGGATTTTCAGGTGTTTGCAATCTTTAGATAAGCTATCTAGCTGATCTCCGGCCAGCTGAAGTAGTCTCAGCCTGCTACTTCTCCGCCTTCTTGACCGACATCCTTGAGTAGAACTTTAATTTTAATTTTATATTTATGGTCTCTATGCTTCCACTTTATTTATTATTTTAAATCAATAATATATTTGTAGTGCTTTTGCATAGTTGCCTGTTGGTAAGGCCACAATATTGCACACCTCAGAGGTGCTGTTCTCTTTGGAGTCTGTATAAGTAATGCCTGCTATAGCTATGCAGGAGGAAGCAGTGATGATGGGAACATGCTGTCTTGTTTGGCATCTCCTGACAGAATATCAAGGATAGAAGTAGACCTTCTGTAAAGTTGACACACATAAAGATCATAAATACTTCAGTCATGTTATGAAGTCATTTTATAGTATTCACTACAAATATTTACCATTTGACCCTTCTGAAGCTTAGGTGATAATTCTAAAGTGTCTTAATCTATCTTCACATTTAACTAAATTGTACACACAAGCACAAAGTCACATCTCTGCATAACTCAGTAGTTCATGCTTTAATATAGAACGGCTTTATTTATATAATGACTAAATAATTTTTAAAGTAGATTTAACAAGATGTATAAAATAAGTACATTTTTTTGGCTGAAATTATTTTGTTAATTTTCTAGTTTTCCCCTGAAGTTTTACTTGAAAGGGTGTCTGTATATCGAGTCTTTTATCTATTTGCAATTAATTTCTTGTTTATAAATGCTTAAGTTATAACATTTTTCCTGGTGCGCTAGAACATATCTTTAGCATGCTTATTATTTCTTTCCAGATATTTGTAGGTACATGGAATATACTTTACAGCAATATAGCAAAGATTTCAAAAGAAAAATTTCAGTAATAAATTTAGGATATACTCTTAAAAATTCATGATAGTTTAAAAATTAAAACATTCTAATATGTTATCAGGATCAGGAGGGAGACTGTCATAAGAGACTCTTAACTCATGAAACAAATTGAGGGTTGCTGGGGGTTGGGGGTGTAGGTATAAGGTGGCTGGGTTATGGGCATTGGGGAGGGTATGTGATATGGTGAGTGCTGTGAATTGTGTAAACCTGATGATTCACAGACCTGTACCCCTGGGGGCAAATAATACATTATTATGTTAATAAAAAATACAAATATAATTTTATATAGGAAATCTTATTTCCAAAGAATCTGGGAAGCTTTCCTTTGATTATTAGAAAGATTTATTTGGATTAAATTATGGAACTGTGCCTAACTAAAACTTAATTGAGACTAATATAAGCATTTAAGGTTACAGATGTCCTTATTGATAATAAGGCTGCTGTGTTCTACAAGTTATTATATGCAGTATACTTTTCATTACGATTTAGTTTCTGATCCATGAGTTACTCAATTGTGGTTTTCAGAATGTATGTTATGTTTGTTGTCTTGCTTGTTTTTACAAACTTGTAATTAATTTCACTGCAATCCATGAAGGTGCTCTGTTTTGAAATTTCTTGAAACTTACTTTTGGGTCTAGACTGTGGTAAATATTTGTTAATATTCCATGTGTGCTTGAGAAGAATGTGTATTCTCTAATTGTTGATTGCAGAGTCCAATGGTTTGATTAAATTAATTTTGCTAATTTTATTGTTACATATTTCTGACACTAATAATTTTAATTAGCCTATTGCTATTTGAATGAGGTATGTCAGTCTCTCTCAATAGTGTTGATTTGCTAATTTCTCATTTAGTTTTTCTCAGCTTGTGTTTTGTATATTTGGAAGCTTTTAAATTATGTGCAAATAATTTAGAATTGTATATGTTATCTATTTCTAGCCAATTGAATGTTCTTTCTTGCTTTATGTTGGATTGATGAAGTGTGTGTTTGTTTTTTATCCCATTTTCTTCCTTCTCTGGTTGGGAACTTTTATTTTGTGGTTATTCTTGAGCTTTACCATGTATATTTAAAATGTAAAGTAAATGATAATTAAGGACTGGGATCTTAGAACACTTTGATATGATCACCCTTCTGATTTACTTCTAATTTTCATTTTTTTAAATTAGATTTTTAAATGTCTGCAATTTTATAATTATCATTATATATAGATGGTATTCATGTGGATTTATTTACATTAATTCCAGAAAGTTTATTCAAACATAGTTCTGTATTGGTGATAATATACTTTTATCATGTTGAAGATTTTATTTTATAGTTTCCTTGCTTTCATTATTGATGTAGAGTACTTTGCTCCAGTATGACTGCTATTCATTTTTTGAGGATTTGACTTGCTTTTTTCACCTCTTCCCTAGCCTGTTTATCTCCAGTTTCAATGTAGTGTGCCTCATTGTGGATTCATTTACTTGCTTTTACTATCTGGACATTTTTAGTTATTACCTCTTCAAATACAGATTCTTTAGCCTCTACACTCTCTCCTGGTTCTCTGTTTAAAATTATCTTAGGTCTTCTCCTTCAGTCTTCTATATCTTTTCATTTTCCCCGTCTTTTCTTTTTAATCTTGTTTGCTTTTTGTTTCTTCAATTCTGTCTTCATTTTCACTGATTCTTTATTTAGTTCTGTGTAATCTGTTGTTGACACATCCTTCTTGTTTTATTTTTAACTATTGTATTTTAATTTCTAGAAGTTCTGTTTGGCTTCATTTCAAGTCTGAAATTTGGGGAGTCTGTTATAGTGTTAAATAGTTATTAATTTTAACAAAACAACAAAACAAAGGGCATGTTTTATTGACAGTAGGATTTACCCTCCCTGAAATCCACTCTCATAGGTACATATAAGATGCTGACAAGTTAATGAAACTTCCAGTAGCCATCTGATTTCCAGTGTTTTGAGAACTGAGCATGTCATACTAGTACATACTATATTTTCTTTGGCCATCATGGCAGAATTAAAGATTGGCATGGCAGAAATATATGTATTTAGGATAGGTTATGACACAAATAATTTGATACTATTCTGGTTTGACCTGAGCTATGACAGTTTATATGTTATTAAGATTTTTATTATATTTTTGGTAAAGTTAAAAATATAAAATCATACAAAGATTTATATTGTATGTATTTTTTAAGTAAGGAGTTAAATAAGTTTAAAGAATCGTTAACTTAAAATGAATGTGTGGTTTCCTTGCATGACATTTTTAAACAGTTATTGTAGCAATTAAAAAATAGATATGTATTATTTCTTATAGAGTACATAATGTCAATTTTTTTATTATACTAAGACATCAGGCACTGAACATCTGATTAGAGCAGTTTCCCTAGTCTATCTTGTTTATGCTTAATTAAATTGCAAATTTCACTACGTTTTACTTCTGATACATTCCAAGTATTACCTTTACTTGCATTTATTTCCAGAATCCTAAGTACTTGATGCAGAAATACTAAATGAGTTATCAAACTTGACAATAATATCAGCAGCCAATCTGATGTAGTCAAATGACTCAGGCAGTTTTAAATCATATTTCTGCCTAAAGATAAACAAACTATATGACCATATGTCAACTGTTTAATCTTTTTGAATGCCAATTTTGTCACTTATAAGATGAGGATAATTGTATTTCTGTAAATATTAAAAGAATCTTACATAGTTCCTATTGCCAAATATTTTTTCCAAGAAATGGAACTGGTGATAATTTTATTATCATTATTATTAGTAAATGGAAACTTGCAAGATTTTTGCATCCTCTGAATATATTTTCTTTTGAAGTTTACATAAACTGTACTATATAATGTGAACTATAAAGTGAAAATTCCCACTATGTTTGTTTGGTATTATTTCTCTGGGTTGAGTATGGGGGTTTATAGCCATTTTCAAGTATGACTTCATGTAATATTGGAATTATGACGTGTAGGTAGTGTCTACCTGTAAGTGCATTTTAGTGTTTATGTTATTAGGAGCCTCCATTTCTTCTTTTGGAAAACAAGTAGATTCATTTGTTCTAATGTTCAGAAACAGACTAATTTATATTTTTTATGTTCTCCATCACTACTAAGTTCTACTTACTGGCACACCAAGTTAATAACTTAGTTAATGATGCACATTTGAATTGAATACATGCTCTTCAAAGATCACCAGCTTAGGTGTTAGGAGTTACTAGATGGCATCATTTTTAGAGGTTCAAGAAAGTTTTGTTAGTAGAATAGCATAGATTTAAACTCATTTTTTAAAAAAATCAGTGATGGAATTTTTTGCCATACCACATCGCCTGTCATGAAACATGGTCTCTGTGCTGACATTTAATGTATATAGGAAAAGTTTAGTTACAATAAGTGATATAGTGAAAGTTCAAAACTAGAGAAGATAGTGGGAAAGGATTGTGGCAGGAAAATACTTGATTAATTGACAGATGAGGCATGCTTTAGCAATTCCAAGAGCAAAACTGTAACTTGTTCTGTGACTTTATTAGCTCTGTCATGTATCTGTATTTCTAGAATACATCTGTTCTAGGATATGTCTTGTCATCTCATTTAGGCTGTAAGCTCATGTGGCTGGGAACTATGATTTTTATTTTTCTGTATTCCCATAAGATGTAACATTGGGCACAATTGCTGAAAGTGCTTGTGGGCTTAATCATCATTATAATTATTTCTTTTTTAAAAATACACAATGGAATACTATGCAGCCATCAAAAGAAATGAAATCTTGCCATTTGCGACAACATGGATGGAACTAGAGCATATCATGCTTAGCAAAATAAGTCAAGCAGAGAAAGACAACTATCATATGATCTCCCTGATATGAGGAAGTGGTGATGCAACATGGGGGCTTAAGTGGGTACGAGAAGAATCAATGAAACAAGATGGGATTGGGAGGGAGACAAACCATAAGTGACTCTTAATCTCACAAAACAAACTGAGGGTTGCTGGGGGGAGGGGGTTTGGAAGAAGGGGGTGGGATTATGGACATTGGGGAGGGTATGTGCTTTGGTGAGTGCTGTGAAGTGTGTAAACCTGGTGATTCACAGACCTGTACCCCTGGGGATAAAAATATATGTTTATAAAAAAATAAAAAATTAAAAAAAAAAGAAAAGAAAAATTTTAAATGCCCCCCCAAAAATAAGGATATTTTCCAAGATATAACTGAATTAGTCTTAATATAGGATACTTTTAAATTATACTATAATTAAATCTATACTGAAACGTTTTCAACATCTTGCTTATAAAAAATAATCACCTACTGCATGCTTCTCACCTTCTCCTTCTCATACACTCTCAGTTATATATGGGAATGTAAATTATCTCTATTTCCTAATGATGAATTTTTTACAATTTTAGTCATCAAAAAATATGCCACCATTATTTACTTATATACAGTTCATGAGTGTTACAAATTATAGTAAAAAAATGAAAGGATTGTAATATTTGCTATCAAAAATTGCAGAAAAGTACACATTACCTGCACATTATATTTGTGAAGAGTAATTTTATTTGTATATAATTTTCTATAAGAAATACTCCTTTTAATAAGAAACAGGTATTGGTCCAAGCAGAATCATTAAATGTGTGAAATTAATAATTTTGTTAGTATAGAAATTAAAAAATACTCATGACCACATTTAAAAAATCACCTATTTGAAGAATAAATTATATATTCCCATTCTAAGTGTGCAGTTCAATGAATTGTGACAATATGTGTATCCTTGTAATTATTATCACATATTTACAGTAGTTGTTTTATAATCCTTGTCTACTAATATCATATCTGTCATTTCAGGATTGTTTCAGGATTTCTGTTGTCTGATTTTTCTCCTGGTGATGGAGGGCATTTCTCTGCCTCTTTGCATGTTTAGTAACTTGATTAAGTGATTGTGTTACACTGCTTAATTCAAGTTTTGTGGTTTTAAAAATTGTTGAATTTTGTCTGTCAGGCAGTTAAATTAGATAAGTGGTGTTAAACAGGTTTAAAGTATAGTTTATTCTAGGCTGCTTTACCTCTACTGCTATGGTATGATATTTTTGGGTTCTCAACTGAATGCCTGAGGTTTTCAAAGATATCTCTATATTCTGACTAGTTAGAACTTTGGGAATTGTTCTGCCAACAGCTTGCCTTGCTTGTTCTTTGCTCAGCCACATAGAGTTTCACCCTATATGTGCACAGCTTATTGTTGAACAAATATGTCAGATGCTCCCTGTGCAGTTTCATAGGGTTTTTTCTCTGTGTAGCTCCATCAACTATTACTCTGCCTTCAAATTCTATTTTTCCTATCTTCCCCAAACACTATTTTCTGTTTCTTCAAATCTGTGAGACCTCTTGCTTGGTAGGTTTCTAATTTGTCATGTTATAGTTTGGAGTCACTTTTGTAACATTTGCTGATTTCCATGGTTTAAACATTCCTGCCTGGCTAATTTCAAGCTACCAATGTGACATCACTGAACACAGGATTGGGGAGAAATGAGCGCAGTCAGGTCTTGTGAGCTAATAATGCAAGCTGGACCCAGTAAATCACAAGGCTTAGAATTTATGACAGTTAATTATCTTTGTGAAATAAAGTACTTTTTTGGAGGATGTATAATCACTTTTGAGTTATAAATTTTGAATTATTTCCATGTTTGCTTAGGTAGTTTCTTCTACATAATTTCTTTTCATCTTCAAACTAAGTTGTGTCAATTGATATTTTTCTGAGTTGCATTAGACACCTTCTAACAAGCTTTTTAAAAGAAATTCCAAATGAATTTGGAATTTCATATGAATTTGATAAATTTTTATTGCATCCATAATGTTGTATAAAATTGTATCACTTATACAGTGTTTTCATATGCATTCTGGTTTTTTTTTTGTCAACTTTTCTCTTTATTTCTAGTATCATGAAAATGGATACAAACACGTTACCATTTTTAGGAGAGCAACCTTATACTTTGACAGAATTGGTAAGCTCAGACGCTCTTCAGGAAAGTAAATATGCTTTATAAAATAAACAAAATGAAAAAACAAAACAAAACAAAAAAAAACTTAATAGCAAACCAAGCTGTGTAGTTTCTTTTTGTTTCGTTTCCTTTTTTTCTTTTCTTTTCCTATTTCTTTCTTTTTGGAGGGAGAAAGTGCACAAAAAAAAGTTGGGTATGTATTTCAGCATGGATTCACTTACCCATTCAATCCTTAATTCATATTTATTATTTGCCAATTGTGTGCTAGGCACAGAGATAGGCAGTGGGTTTAAAGTGTTGAAATAACCATCATTGAATGCTAGATACTCATTGTTTAGTAAAATAGGTGGAAATTAAAGAAGCAGATATACAAATAAAATATTATAAAACTTGGAAATAAGTACTAAGAAAGAAAATTATGTGAATGATTTTGATTTTATGGATGTATTTGCTTTTGAGTTAGATCACTGATAGATTATTGATAGAATTCTTTTGGGTTCCATTAATATTAAGATATAAACATGAGAAATGGAAGAAATATCTAAATATTTCTATTTACAAATTATGCATACCATATACATATAGTTTAAGATAGTTTATATTCATGTATATACCTGCAAATGCATAACACTTAAGCTGAAGTTTCTTTACTTAATTGCATTATATTTCTTTACTAATTTTAAGTTTAAACCCTCAGGGAGTATAGCCATTTTGTGATTTTGTTGATTGCTTAATTCCTTTGCTGCCATCCTTTCAAGAGAACTTATTAAATATAATATGATTACTAAAGGTTTAATTGGTAGCTTGTTTTATATCCTAAGAAAAATAAAAATAATTATGTTCTCATTTCTATGCTGCTGCCTTTACTTTTATAGTCAAAGGCATTCTGCAATGTGTTAGAATAAAATATAGTACTTTTAATCTGGAGAGACAGGTTTATTTTTTCAACTGGAGATGTCTTAAATGACTATCATAAACTGTAAAAACATTTGAACAGATATTAAACATTACAGAGAGCTTGAGGGAAAATGCTTAAATTTTTCTTGGTGGCTATTGCAGAGGTTAGCTTATGATTAGATAGACAACTGTTCAGATTTATAAAAAAAATCAAGTTGTCTAGATGCTTTAGTATATATAATACAACATATTTGACTAGGAATAACTGTAATGGAGAGTTTAAAAAACTTTATTCTTTGCTGTTGTGTTCTTTTTTTTAAAACAAGTATATGATTTAATAACACAATTTTAGAGGAATATTCATTTGAGAAATTGTAAATTGTTATAAATAAATGTTAGAGTTTTGCTGATAATGACATAAAAGATTATATTTACTGACCTGCCAGCAGATGTCAAATATGAACAAAAGCAAGTGTTGGAAAGACTGAACCAAGAGTAGGTAGGAACTGGAGGCTACACTTGCGTCTACATGGTTTGCCATCCCAGGATACTTGTCAGTTTGCATAGTGTATGGTGGCTGGGATCTAAGAATAAAGTTATGTGTAAATCAAATCCTTGATTGACCTCTGGAGTACACATAATATGCTATTCTCCAGAATACTTGCTGGAAACCAAAAGCTGAAAGATTAAAGGATTTTGTAGAAATTCCAGATGTTGCTCAATAAGAAGGTATGATTTTTAATCTAGCCAAATAAACTATCTGATAGAATATAAATCAGCCTCTTCACAGGATGTTAATAGATTTGAGTCTCTGCAATATATCTTCCACAATTTATGTTACAGAATAAAAACTTACTAGCAATATGAAAAAACAGGAAAATATTACTCATAATCAAGAGAAAAACCGTAAGTAGAAATTGACTCAGATGAACTAGATGTTGAAATTTGTTGACAAGAATTCTAAATTGGCACTGGAGAGTATATAGGACTTTTTAAAGAAAAATACGATTCTACTGAGTGAAGAGATTGAGAATTATAGAAGAGAAATAGAAACTATTTTTTTAAATGGGAATTGTGGAACTGGAAAGTGCAGTATATATAATGAAAAATTCACTGAGTGGTTTCAAGAGCAGTTTAGGAATGCAGAAGAAATTGTTGATAAGTGTGAAGATAAATCAATCAGAATTATTTAATCTGAAGGACAAGGAGAAGAAAGGATAAAAATAGAACAGATGCTCAATGACCTGTGGAGCAATATTAAGGGTCTAATTTTTTGTGTATTTGCTGTCTCAGATAAAGAGAAAAGAAATAATGGAGTATGCCAAGTATTTGAAGATATCCTGGCCAACAAGTCTTATTTTTTTGTGGAAATAATTCATTTTCAGATTTAGAAGTTTAGGCAACCTAACGGGAAATATGAGATATAACACATATAGATGTATTATTGGCTAACTATTGAAAAATATGAAGGGAAAATACTGATAGTAGCTAGAGAAAAACGACATTTTAAAGATGGGAAATATGGCATAAACCATTGCCGACTTTTCATCTGAAAAAATAAAGAGGCAGCAGACAGTGGAACAGCATCTCTAAAGCACTGGAAGAAAATAAAAAGCATCAACCCCCAATTTTGTATCCAATGAAAAAATCCCTCAATTTGAAGAAGAAATAAAAATATTTTTACTCAAAAAAAAATTGAATGTATTTGTCAACAGCAGATCTGGATTATAAGAATATTAAAGGAAATTCTTCAGGTTCAAGAGAATAACAGATTGTAACTTTGATGTAACTTTGATGAAGAATAGCAGAAATGGTAACTATGTAAGTGAATATAAAAATGTGTTTTTTCTTTTTTAACAGCCATATAAAATCATAAGAGACTTTCTACAGGATTTGAGTTATTCAGGGTACCAAAAGGCATAAGTATAAGTTCTGTAAATAAAATTTCATCAAAACTAAAACTTCTGGTTATCCTAGGCCCATTTAAAAAGCAAATATGCAAGCCATAAACTGGGCAAAAATATTCACAAAATATATACTTGACAAAGGATTTGTTGCCCAACTGAGGAAAAAAAAAAGATAATTGAAAAATCAGCAAGAGATCTGAATGTAAACTTCACAAAGAAAATTATGCACATAGGCACATTTAAGTAAACAAAACCAATTATCAAGGAAATGAGAATTAATCACAACAATAAAAAGCATTTAAAACCAACAAAAAGAATTTTTAACAGCCTTCTAGATCCAGCATTACAAAACTGTGATTACTATGAAAAAGTATTATGGTGACTGGGTATATACATATGAATATTTTTGAGCTCAGCTTTGTATTAGTTGGTAGTCATACCTCAGCTCCTTAGATGGTTGCATGCATGATCTGTTCTTATTCAGACATAACATTTGCCGTGTGTGACAGAGAACCCATGTACCTTATTCAATTTTGTGATAATATGTCCATTGAAAGGAAAAGAAACCCTCTTTTTGCCCCTTAAAAATGGTTGTTTGACATTCCCAGGTATCTTAAAACTGGTTTGAAAACACATGCTTACACACCACATTATAAATTAGTTGTCTGCCCACTTGAAGCTGTGAGATATGTCAACTGTATGTGTCTCTCCTTAATAGCAAATGGGCTTGAGGACCGAGAGAACTGAGCCCTGAATGAGATGTCATTTGTAACTTTTGTTTGATTCCCACACGGAGTTTTCATAGTTTATAAGGAGCTAACCCGCATGGAAGTCAGTTTGCAAATTATGCTAATCCTATAAGAATGAGTCCATCTCCTTCAAAACTGGCTCCTGAGTTATTCAATTTTCAGTGTTAGTTTTACACTAATTTGAGCCAGACCTATGCTTGAGAATTCTTTTTTTTAAATAAGATGACAATATGTTACTAACTAGAATTTAAATAAAACTTAGAAGAAAAAAATGACATCGGTTTTCATTTTCTTGTATTTATATATGCTATCCATTTGCTCTTAATCCAGGTTTTACAATTGCATTTATGAAATTTTTAACATTAAAATGTAAATTTTTAAACACTTTTTTTATTCTTTATATGGTGATAGTGCTGAATTCTAAATAATTTAGGTTAACTTTTTTTTGCCTTAGTGGTGATGCTCTTTTTTCTTTTTTCTTTTTTTTTTTTTTTTTAAGTAGGTTCCACACCCAGTGTGGAGCCTGGACTCATGACCCTGAGATCAAGAATTTCATGCTCTACCAACTGACCCAGCCAAGCACCCCCCTTTTTTCTATTTTTTTCTATTTATTTTATTTTTATTTATTTTTTTGCTTATATTAACATATAATGTATTATTTTCCCCAGGAGTACAGGTCTGTGAATCATCAGGCTTACACATTTCATAGCGCTTACCATAGCACATACCATCCCCGATGTCCATAACCCAGCCACCCTATCCCTACCCCCTCCACCCCCCAGCAACCTTCAGTTTGTTTCATGAGATTAAGAGTCTCTTATGGTTTTTCTCCTTCCCGATCCCATCTTGTTTCATTCTTTCCCTCCCTACCCCCCATGACTCCCTGCCATGCCCCTCAAATTCCTCATATCAGAGATATCATATAAAAATTGTCTTTCTCTAATTGACTTTTTTCACTTGGCATAATACCCTCTAGTTCTGTTCATGTCGTTGCAAATGGCAAGATTTCAACTTTTGATGACTGCATACTATTCCATTGTATATATATATATATACCACATCTTCTTTATCCATTTATCTGTTGATGGACATCTAGGTTCTTTCCATAGGTTGGCTATTGTGGCCATTGCTGCTATAGACATTCGGGAGCACGTGCCCTTTCGGATCACTACATTTGTATTTTTAGGGTAAATACCCAGTGGTATGACTTCTGGGTCAAGGTGTAGCTCTATTTTCACCTTTTTGAGGAATGTCCATACTGTTTTCCAGAGTGGTTGCACTAGCTTGCATTCCCACCAACAGTGTAGGAGAGTTCCCCTTTCTCCATATCCTTGTTAACATCTATCATTTCCTGACTTGTTACTTTGAGCCATTCAGACTGGTGTAAGGTGGTATCTCACTGTGGTTTTGATTTGTATTTCCCTGATGGTGAGGGATGTAGGGATGTTAAGCACTTTTTCATGTGTCTGTTGGCCATTTGGATGTCGACTTTGCAGAAATGTCAGTTCATCTCTTCTGCCCATTTCTTAATTAGATTATATGTTCTATGGGTGTTAAGTTTGAGAAGTTCATTATAGATTTTGGATACTAGCCCTTTATCTAATATGTCATTTGTGAATATTTTCTCCCATTCTGTCAGTTGTCTTTTGGTTTTTTTGACTGTTTCCTTTGCTGTGCAGAAGCTTTTGGTCTTGGAGAAATCCCAGAGGCAATTTTGCCCTTGCTTCCTTTGGCTTTTGGTGCTGTTTCCAGAAAGAAGTTGCTGCAACTGAGGTCAAAGAGGTTGCTGCCTTGTTCTCCTCAAGGATTTTGATGGATCCATGTCTCACATTGAGGTCTTTCATTCATTTTGAGTCTGTGTGTGGTGTAAGGAAATGATCCAGTTTCATTCTTCTGCATGTGGCTGTCCAATTTTCCCAACACCATTTGTTGAAGAGACTGTCTTTTTTCTTTCTTTCTTTCTTTTTTTTTTTTTTAAAGATTTTATTTATTTATTTGACAGAGATCACAAGCAGGCAGAGAGGCAGGCAGAGAGAGAGGAGGAAGCAGGCCCCCCGCTGAGCAGAGAGCCCGATGCGGGGCTCAATCCCAGGACTCTGAGATCATGACCTGAGCCGAAGGCAGCGGCATAA